>NC_135815.1:101356879-101658152 GCF_964213995.1 Mustelus asterias
GGGGAGGTGGTGAGGGGAAGCTGGGGGGAGGGGGTTGGTGAGGGGAGGGAGGGGGGAGGTGGGGAGGGGGGAGGTGGTGAGGGGGAGCGGGGGGAGGTGGTGAGGGGGAGCGGGGGGAGGTGGTGAGGGGGAGCGGGGGGAGGTGGTGAGGGGGGGGGAGGTGGTGAGGGGGAGCAGGGGGAGGTGGTGAGGGGGGGGAGGTGGTGAGGGGGAGCAGGGGAGGTGGTGAGGGGAAGCTGGGGGGAGGGGGTTGGTGAGGGGAAGCTGGGGGGAGGGGGTTGGTGAGGGGAAGCTGGGAGGAGGGGGTTGGTGAGGGGAAGCTGGGGGGAGGGGGTTGGTGAGGGGGAGCAGGGGGAGGTGGTGAGGGGGGGGAGGTGGTGAGGGGGAGCAGGGGGAGGTGGTGAGGGGAAGCTGGGGGGAGGGGGTTGGTGAGGGGAAGCTGGGGGGAGGGGGTTGGTGAGGGGAAGCTGGGGGGAGGGGGTTGGTGAGGGGAAGCTGGGAGGAGGGGGTTGGTGAGGGGAAGCTGGGGGGAGGGGGTTGGTGAGGGGGAGCAGGGGGAGGTGGTGAGGGGGAGCAGGGGGAGGTGGTGAGGGGAAGCTGGGGGGAGAGGGTTGGGGAGGGGGTTGGTGAGGGGGAGCAGGGGGAGGTGGTGAGGGGAAGCTGGGGGGAGAGGGTTGGGGAGGGGGAGCAGGGGGAGGTGGTGAGGGTGAGGGGGAGGTGGTGAGGGGGAGGGGGAGCAGGGGGAGGTGGTGAGGGGGAGGGGGAGCAGGGGGAGGTGGTGAGGGGGAGGGGAGCAGGGGGAGGGGGAGCAGGGGGAGGGGGAGGTGGGGAGGGGGAGGTGGGGAGGGGGAGCAGGGGAAGGTGGGGAGGGGGAGCAGGGGGAGGGGAAGGTGGGGAGGGGGAGCAGGGGGAGGGGGAGGTGGGGAGGGGGAGCAGGGGGAGGGGGAGGTGGTGAGGGGGAGCAGGGGAAGGTGGGGAGGGGGAGGGGGAGGTGGGGGTGAGGGTAACCTGAGGAGGGGACAAGGGGAAGCTGGGGGGAGGGGGAGGGGGAGGTGGAGGGCACAGGGGAGTTTTAACCTCTGAGCTCACATATGACCAGGATTTGCATTGTGTTCATCATATTTATCCACATTCACCAAAACAGGTGGGTTTCTGCTGACGTTGCTTTTTGTTGGTCTCCTGAACACTTGTTTGAACATTTTGTCACTGTCGTGAGGAATGACTGTTTACAATGTCAGTGTTGAGGATGTTAAACGGTTTTCTGGCTTCCCCCCCCCCATTTCCCCTGCTGTAACGGGCATTTTTATAGATTAGTGTTTAAAGTAAAGCTGAGGATTGTCACAAACGTGCTCGATGTCAGCTTGCCAAAGACGTATATTTATATAGCGCCTGTCACATTCTTGAGATGTCCCAAAGATAGCCCATTCTGAAGGCACCATATAAGGAGCCAATTGGCAGCAGTTCATCATCATCAAGAATCACCAAATCCCTGCAGTGCTGAAGGAGGCCATTCGGCCCATCGAGCCTGCACCGATCACAATCCAATCCAGGCCCTATTCCCATAACCCCACACATTTAACCTGCTAACCCCCCTGACACTAGGGTCAATTTAGCATGGCCAATCAACCTAATCTTTCATTTATTCATTGCTCGCTAGGGGTGAGGGGTTGGGGGGAGAGGGAGGTGGTGAGGGTGAGGGGAAGCTGGGTGACGGGGAGCGGGGGGGAGGGGAGAAGATAGGGAGGGGGAGGGGGAGGTGGGGAAGCTGGGGGAAGCTGGGGGAAGGGGGAGGTGGTGTGGGGGGGAGGGGGAGGAGAGGGAGGTGGAGGGCTGCACACCTTTGGACTTAAATAACAGGCTCGATTCTCATTGGTCATACCCCAGTGGGTTATTGGTGGAAAGTTGTCTTCTCTCCTGCTGTTCAACTCCCTGCCGTAAACGATGCGAGAACTGAGAGCTTTGAGGGAAGGTCTAACAAGCTGACTCTCTGTTCTCCAGTGAAGCAAAGACTGAGGAGTGACGTTCTAAAGGTTGTTATGGTAACGAGTGGGTCTGATGCATCCACCATGATTCCATGGGTGGATAACTCCCTCATCTCGTAATCTGAAGGCTGTGAGAGCAAGTCCCATTCCAGGGCTTGAGCACAAACATTAAGGCTGGTGCTCCAGTGCAGGACTGTGGGAGTGCTGCACTGCCAGACGTGACTTCTTTCAGGTGAGACATTAAACTGAGGTCTACACTGGCCTTTGGGGTGGGTGTAAAAGATTGCACCACTTCGAAGGAGAGCAAGGGAAGTTTACCAGCGCTGCCATTTCGAATAGAATCCCTACAGTGCAGAAGCAGGCCATTCGACCCATCGAGTCTGCACCATCACCAATCCCATCCAAGCCCCATCCCCGCTTAGTTACACTGCTAATCCCTCTAACCTATCACATCCCGGGACACTGAGGGTTAATTTAGCATATCCAATCAACCTAACCTGCACATCTTTGGACTGTGGGAGGAAACCGGAGCACCCGGAGGAAACCCGCGCAGACACGGGGAGAACGTGCAAACTCCACACAGACAGTGACCCAAGCCGAGAGTTGAACCCGGGTCCCTGGAGCTGTGAGGCAGCAGTGCTAACCAGCGTGCCATCGTGCTGCCCATTTGTTTAGCTCAGTTGGCTGGATGGCTGGTTAGCGATGCGGAGCGATGCCAACAACCTGGGTTCAATTCCCGTATCTGCTGAGATTATTCAGGAAGGCCACGCCTTCTCAACCTTGCCCCCTCACCTGAGATGTAGTGCCCCTCAGGTTAAATCACCACCAGTCAGCTCTCCCCCTCAAAGGGTCATCTGCGACCATGGCGACTTTACAACCAGCATCACAAGGAATAGGTGATCTGAGCATTGTTATATTGCCATGTGTGGAATCTTGCTGTGCACAAATTAGCTGTAACATTATAACAGCAGAAGTGTTTCATTGGTTGTGGAGGACCCTGGAACATTCTCAGTTTATGGAAGGTGCTACAGAAATGCTAGTTTTTCTCCAGTTTTGATAAGGTTGACCTAGAAAAGTTATTTCCACGTGTTGGGAAGACCCCAAAATATAAAACAGTCACTAATAAATCCAACTGAGAATTCAGGAGAACCCTTTCTACCCAGAGGACGGGGAGAATGTGGAAGTCACTCCCACAGGGAGGTTGACGTTGGATAGTATAGATAGAACTGCATAAACACATGGGGGGATCAAGGAATCTTTGTATCTCTAACTGATCAATGTTTGCTGCCTCACAGCTCCAGGGACCCGGGCTCGATTCCCAGCTTGGGTCACTGTCTGTGCGGTGTCTGCATGTTCTCCCTGTGTCTGCGTGGGTTTCCTCCGGGTGCTCCGGTTTCTTCTCACGCTCCAAAGATGTGCAGGTTAGGTGGACTGACCATGCTAAGTTGCTCCTTACTAGCTAGGGTAAATACATGTGGTTACGGGGATCGGGCCTGGGTGGGATTGTGGTCGGTGCAGACTTAGTGGGCCGAATGGCCTCCTTCTGCGCTGTAGGGATTCTACGATTCTATGAATAGAAGGGTGTGGAATGGGGGCAGGAGTCCCTTGTGGAGCATCAACAGCATTGTCCAGTTGGGCTGAATGGCCTGTTGCTGTCCTATAATATCTCCCACTGGGCTGAAACCTGGCAAAGTCTTTGAGTAGGAGCTGTGAAGGGAGAGAGATTGCATCTGATAAAGGTAACCCTAACTTTGTCTTTGCCAGTGTTACAATTCTTACCGGGAAACCTTCGAACAAGATAAATCTTGCCAAACATTGAGTAGTTAAGGTGCCCACGTGAGATACAAAGTCAACGCCGGAGTCTGGGAAATATATTTTTCATACCTTCAATATGAGGCCAACGGGAAAAATGATCAAAGATGTGAGTTTATTAAAAAAAACAAAATATTTTTGGACTCTTAACCCTTTCAGAGAGTGGATAAATGAGCTACTTGTTTTTGTTTATCTTAAACACAGACGAAGCCTTTCAACGGACACACTCCAGTGGTGAAAGCTATTTCCTTTATTCAGTCTTGCATATTAAGCAAATATTGCAGGATACACGGGGAATGAATCAGTGAGCCTAAGCAAACGTTCCCTTTTAAACTAACATTCTGATTAACAGGCGCCCTTTAACATGGCAGCAACTAGATCCTCAATTACAACACTTCTATCAGGAAAGTGCTCCTTCAATATAGCAGCTCGCCAGCCTGCAAGTCTAAACTGCCCTGCTCAGCTAGAAGCGAGGGATCAGAACGGGGACTTCCCTCTGAACTGAGTTAAATATGAGCAACTTCATTCAGAAGGAAATTCATTTACAGCCTGAATCTCCCCACACCTCTGCACACTGATCAGGGACAAGACATACCTGCAGGATGCTGCTGCTGCTGTTGTTCTCGTTGTGTTTTGGAAGCTTGCTGTTGGCCGCTGGCCATTTGGCAGCTGCCAGGATTCAGTGGTTTAACTCTTGAAGTTGTCCTGTTGCTGGAATCTCTCCTGGGTTCCTGCAGTCCCGTGTGATCTGTGCAGCAGATGTGTGCTTGTGTGCTTGGCGCTTCCTGCCGGGTTGGGGGGGCGGGGGGGGGGGAACCACTGATGCTATAGGTTATCCCCAAGTGAACACCACTCATTTTCATCCGTTGAAATGTCCCTTTTATTTCATTTTTGTTCCTGCTATTGGGTAATTTCTATACTATCCAACCTCAACCTCCCTGTGGGAGTGAGTTTCCACATTCTCCCCGTCCTCTGGGTAAAAAGGGTTCTCCTGAATTCTCTCTTGTCTGCTCCCATTCAGGGGTAAACACAGGGTTCAGGAAGGCAGCTCACCACCACCTTCTCAAGGGCAATTAGGGATGGGCAATAAATACTGGCCTTGACTGCCACACCCACATCCCATGAATGAATAAAAACAGAACTGGGTAAATCCCGACATCCCTACAACAAGGTTCAGGTGAGGTGGTCACTTGTATCGCAAACAGTTTCAGAATTTCTAGAGGTAAAGCGTTTTTCTATCATTGTGTTTTAATAAAAATTGTAACTGACATCCAATATTAGATAAGCAGTCATGTATAATAAATTTCTCAGGAACACTCCATTCTGCACCTTCTTTCCTTCTCTATGAACGGTATGCTTTGTCTGTATAGCGCGCAGGAAACAATACTTTTCACTGTATGTTAATACATGTGACAATAATAAATCAAATCAAAATCAGTAAAACGTCACTAGATTTCAATACCAGTGACTTTGTGACACTATTTATGAACAGATATATGAAAAAGATTATAATTTGTGTTAACTTTTTCATCAATTGAGTTCGTCCAAAGTGTTTACAGCCAAATAAATACTTCTTGAATCTTAGTCACTATTGTAGGGAACACAGCAGCCACCTTGTGCAAAGCAAGCTCCCACAACAACAACATTATCAGATAACCTGTTTTAAAATATTGAATGGTTACAGCGCGGAATCAAAACTGTGCTGGCTCTCTGACTGAGCAACCCTAGTACCGCTCACCATCCTTCACTCTGAAACCCTGAACATTCTTCCTTTCCAGATGAAAATGCAATTCCCACTTTGATTGGACCTGTCTCCACCACACTCTCAGACGGTTCATTCCAGATCCTAACCAATCACTGTGTGAATCTGTCCCCACCACACTCAGACAGTGCATTCCAGATCCTAACCACCCACTGTGTGAATCTGTCTCCACCACACTCTCAGACAGTGCTTTCCAGATCCTAACCACTCGCTGTGTGAATCTGTCTCCACCACACTCTCAGACAGTGCATTCCAGATCCCAACCACTCGCTGTGTGAATCTGTCTCCACCATACTCTCAGACAGTGCTTTGCAGATCCTAACCACTCACTGTGTGAATCTGTCTCCACCACACTCTCAGACAGTGCATTCCAGATCCCAACCACTCGCTGTGTGAATCTGTCTCCACCATACTCTCAGACAATGCTTTCCAGATCCTAACCACTCACTGTGTGAATCTGTCTCCACCGCACTCTCAGACAGTGCTTTCCAGATCCTAACCACTCACTAGGTGAAGAAGTTTTCCCTCGTGTCTCTGTTGCTTCTTTTGCCAATTACCTGAAATCTGTGCCCTCTGCGTCACAATCCTTCCACCAATGGGAGCAGTTTTGCCCGATCTATTCTGACCAGATCTCTCATGATTTTGAATATCTTCTCCAAGGAGGGGCCAATCTATCTTCTCCAATCTATCCACGTAGCTGAGACTCCTTATTGCTGGAACCATTCTCATTTCCTTTAGGGAAGGAAATCTGCTGTCCTTACCCGGTCTGGCCTACATGTGACTTCAGGGCCACAGCAATGTGGTTGACTCTTAATTGCCCTCTGAAATGGCCAAGCGAGGCACTCAGTTCAAGGGGCAATTAGGGATAGACAACAAATGCTGGCCCAGCCAGCGACACCCACATCCTGTGGAAGAATAGAAAAATCTTTGCTGCCCTCTCTCCACAGCCTTCACAGTCTAAAGTGTGGTGGCCCAGAACTGGGCCTCCAGTTAAGGCCCACTCAGTGTTTAACATAAGTTTTGTACTCCATGCCCCTACTGATAAAGTTCAGATACTATAGGCTTTATTAATATAAAATTTAAGGTACAATTCTAAAGGCGTGCAGGGACAGAGGGGCCTGGGATAAATCATATGAGCAATAAAGCATACCGTTTCCGGGCATATTAATCACTCTCTCAACCTCTTCTGCCACCTTGAATGATTTCTACACTTCCTGCCCAGACCCCTCAGTTCCTCAACCCGCTTTCTAATTACACCCTCATATTGTCTCTCCATCTTCTTCCTACCAGAATGAGTCAGTTCACATTTCTCTGCATTGAATTACCCCTGCCACCTCTGCCCTTTTCACTAACCTATCCATGTCTTTTTGAAGTTCTCCACCACACTCTCAGACAGTAGATTCCAGATCTGAACTGAACTCCTCTTCTGATGTATGAGGAGAGATTGACTAGGTTAGGAGTGTTTTCGCTGGAGTTCAGATGATTGAGGGGGGATCTCATAGAGATTTATAAAATTCTAACAGGTCTAGACAGAGTAGATGCTGGGAGGATGTTCCCGATGGTGGAGGGAGTCCAGAACCAGGGATCACAGTCTGAGGATTCAGGGGAGACCATTTAGGACGGAGATGAGGAGACATTTCTTCACCCAAAGAGTGGTGAGCCTGTGGAATTCATTACCACAGGAAGTAGTTGATGCCAAAACATTGAATGTATTCAAGAGGCGGCTGGATATAGCACTTGGGGCGAATGGGGTCAAAGGTTATGGGGAGAAAGCAGGATTAGGCTATTGAGTTGGATGATCAGCCATGATGGTGATGAATGGCGGAGCAGGATCGAAGGGCCGAATGGCCTCCTCCTGCTCCTATCTTCTATGTTTCTATGATCCCACTGCCCCCCTCACAGTTCCCAATGTTCCCAAGTTTTGTTTCTTCTGCAAATTTGGAAATGGTGTCCTGTACCCCAAGGTCATTAATATTTTTCAGGAAGAGTTGGGATCCCAACATCAATCCCTGGGGAATTCCATTACAAACCTTCCTCCAGTCCAAAACAAAACACCCGTTCACCACCACCTTTTGTCTTCTGTCACTCAGCCATTTTTATATCCGCTCTGCGACCCTGTCGCTTTTACCCAGAAACTCTGACTTGCTGATTATCAGAAGCTTCTTGGAGTTCCACGTACACCCATCTGTTAGCAATGTTGGCCAAGAACACCATGGAAAACCCCCATCCCCAGCCTTCCTCCTGGAAGCCGGGCTATGAGGTCTAGTCCAGCCAGCTGAGACCTGAAGGAGAACACCTCCCACAGTGCAGTGCTGCCTCGGTCCTGCATTGGGAGTGTTAGCCTGGATTATGTACACTGATGTCAAATATCTACCTACCTCTGGAGTGTTTCCTTTTTTGACTGCTCGATTGCCATTTCTGGAACGTGTTTTAAATTTAAGTTTAAAGTTTATTTATTAGCCACAAGTAGGCTAACATTAACACGGCAATGAAGTTACTGTGAAAATCCCCTAGTTGCCACACTCTGTTCGGGTACACTGAGGGAGAATTTAGCACGGCCAATGCACCCTAACCAGCACGTCTTTCGGACTGTGGGAAGAAACTGGAGCACCCGGAGGAAACCCACACAGACACGGGGAGAACGTGCAAACTCAGCACAGACAGTTACTCAAGCCGGGAATTGGACCCGGGTCCCTGGCGCTGTGAGGCAGCTAACCACTGTGCCACCGTGCCACCCACTGTCAACCAATATTTACTAAAAGCCTACTGACCACAGCAGCCTGAATTTACATTTGCTCCCAGCTCACTGCCTGTCAGGACTCAGTTCCATTCCCCCACTTTCCCCCACTTTCCCCATTTCCATCCCATCTCTTTGTCTGATGCCACCTTCTGTACCAGACCTTCTGATAGGCAAAGTTATGCCATTAACCGCAGGGGCACTTACAGCTGGTATAAGCGGGTAACTCCAGTCAGCACCTTAAAGAGAGGGAAAGAAATTTCACTGAATAAATAGAGTGAGTAAATCCCCAGAGGAAGATTTCTCAGTCTGGTGTTTGTAACAAGATCAGAAACCCACTCCTGTATTCACTAAGCGATGGCCTAGTGGTATTAACACTAGACTATTAATCCAGAAACTCAGCTAATGTTCCGGGGACCCGGGTTCGAATCCCGCCACGGCAGGTGTAGAATTTGAATTGAATAAAAGAATGTCTGGAATTAAGAATCTACCGATGACCATTGTCGGAAAAACCCATCCAGTTCACTGATGTCCTTTAGGGAAGGAAATCTGCTGTCCTTACCCGGTCTGGCCCACGTTTATTTATTTGTCACAGTAAGGCTGACATTAACACTGCAATAAAGTTACTGTGAAATTCTCCGAGTCGCCACAGTCCGGCACCTGTTTGGGTCAATGCACCTAACCAGCACGTCTTTCAGACTGTGGGAAGAAACCAGAACACTCGCAGAAAACCCATGCAGACATGGGGAGAATGTGCAAACTCCACACAGACAGTGACCCAAGTCGGGAATCGAACTTGGATCCCTGGAGCTATGAGGCAGCAGTGCTAACCACTGTGCCACCCAGTGACTCCAGAGCCACAGCAATGTGGGTTGACTCTCAACTGCCCTCCAAGGGCGATTAGGGATGGACAATAAATGCTGACCAACCAGCGACACCCATGTCCCACGAATGAATAAAAAACATCTACACAGGAACCAGAGGAGACGGTACCCACTCAATCACTGACCTTTCCTGGAGCATTCTGGATTCCTCTGGGCTGGTAAGTTACAATACATTGGAAGTAGCTAAATAGTGAGGACTGACTCTTTTCAGAGGCTGTGCAGCTGATCTGGGGAATGGTGCTTCACGGCAGTTGAAGGGTTACGCAGTTTTATCCCAATCATCCTCCACCTTCACCCCTGGTCTCGATGGAACCAGGCCCAGAGTCTGTGCAGATGTTTTTATCGGAACTCACAGTTTAACTCACAATCTCACCCTGATCCAGTATTTCTTCACTCTGCTGTCTTGACCCAGTGAGCTCCACAAGGGAAGAAAACCCTTTACTTCCTCTGTCTCCCTGCGTGGGAGTTATTAATTGCAGAGGAGCACTTTCTTTTCATTTTTGCGGACATGTACAGTGTCTATATCTGAAAGGAAATGTTTTTCAGATATGTGAACATGTTAGGGCCCTGGTGGGTAGGCCTGCTTCCTGGAATAGGTGATGACTGTCAGAACGATGTCGCGATTATCACTGGGACTCAGGCCCAATGGCCATTTGTATTATTTAATAGATAATATCCAAAGAGAGAGGGCTGCAAATACTCAACAGGCCAGAGTAGCATCTGTGAAGTGAGGAACTGAGTCAAAGAATTCAGCTCTGTGACATTTCCTCAGAGTTCTACCATCACAGCTGCCGTACGTTCATCAACTCCAATATCTTCATGTTTAAATATTTGACCAAACTGAACTTTTTTTTAAACAAATATCAGAAGTGATAAAAATTAAATCAAATTGATTTTGTTTGAGTTGGTCTAATGTTGACTTGCTCCTCCAATCTGGTACAAAACCCTTTTATTATCTAATAGTTAAAATCAGAGAGAGGCCACTCCACCCATCGTGAGCGTGCTGGTTATTTCGAAGAGCTATCAAATTAATCCCCAGCGCTTTCCCCCGAATACAATACTTCTCCTTTTCCAGTATTTCTCCAATTCTAATTTTAAAAAACATTTAAAGCAACATAGCCGCTGCTCTGAATCACCCAGGGCCGGATTTTACCGGCACGTCCGCCCAATGTTCGTACAATCTCGCCCAAGGCTATCGGAGAATGCCGCTCTCCGAGCCTCGCCCGCCCCCGGAATCGGGGCAGGCGAGCCGGTACAATTCTGACCCCAGTCAGCACAGGATTTGTGATTTGATTTATTATTGTCACATGTATTGGGATACAGTGAAAAGTATTGTTTCTTGCGCGCTATACAGACAAAGCATACTGTTCATAGAGTACACAGGGGTGAAGGAAAGGAGAGAGTGCAGAATGTAGTATTACATTCATAGCTGGGGTGTAGAGAAAGCTTAATTTTGTTTTTATTCACTCGTGGGTCATGGGTGTTACTGGCTGGTAGCATTTATTGCCCAACCCTAGGTGCCCAAGGGCAGTTGAGAGTCATAGAGTCATAGAGGTTTACAGCATGGAAACAGGCCCTTCGGCCCAACTTGTCCATGCCGCTTTTTTAAAAAACCCGTAAGCTAATCCCAATCGCCCGCGTTTGGCCCATATCCCTCTATACCCGTCGTACCCATGTAACTGAGGTGCGGGTTAGGTTCCAAAGATGTGCGGGTTAGGTTGATTGGCCAGGTTAAAAATTGCCCCTTAGAGTGCTGAGATGGGTAGGTTAGAGGGATTAGCGGGTAACAATATGTGGGGGTAGGGCCTGGGTGGGATTGTGGTCGGTGCAGACTCGATGGGCCGAATGGCCTCCTTCTGCACTGTAGGGTTTCTGTGATTCTGTGAACTATCTAAATGCTTTTTAAAAGACAAAATTGTACCCGCCTCTACTACTGCCCCTGGCAGCTCGTTCCAGACACTCACCACCCTCTGTGTGAAAAACATTGCCCCTCTGGACACTTTTGTATCTCTCCCTTCTCACCTTAAACCTATGCCCTCTAGTTTTAGACTCCCCTACCTTTGGGAAAAGATGTTGACTATCTACCTTGTCTATGCCCCTCATTATTTTATAGACCTCTATAAGGTCACCCCTCAGCCTCCTACGCTCCAGAGGAAAAAGTCCCAGTCTATTCAGCCTCTCCTTATAACTCAAACCATCAAGTCCCGGTAGCATCCTAGTAAATCTTTTCTGCACTCTTTCTAGTTTAATAATATCCTTTCTATAACCTGAATCTATCCCTTTGCAGCCTCTTTTTGCACTCCTATCAGCTAACTCTTTCACCCAGGTATTTAATTTCAGCAAAAGTGTTTTTGTTCTGCTTGATCCCTTCATCTAAGTTATGAAAATAGATTGTAAATAGCTGGAGCACCAACACTGATCCTTGTGATACCCCATTATTAACTGCCTGCCAACCTGACAGTGATGTCTTTTCTGTCCTGTATTCAATCCTCTACATTAACATATTGCCCTATCTCCATAAGCCCTTCTCTTGTGCAACAACCTTTCATGTTGTACCTCATCAAATACTTTCTGAAAAACCAAATGCATTACATTCACTGGTTCACTTTGATCCTCCCTACTAGATATATCCTCAAAACTGTCTATCAGACTTGTCAAACACTATTTTCCTTACATAAATCCACTCCGACTGTCCCCAATCATACTATGATTTTTAACTGCCCTGTAAGTACTTTCCTGAATAAGAGATTGCAGCATTTTCCTGATGGGTGATTTCAGTTTAACTGCTTAGCAACTCCGCTTTTTTTTGCTCGCCATCCTTTCTTGAACAGTCAACCACATTGCTGTGGCTCTGGAGTCACATGTAGGCCAGACCAGGTAAGGATGGCAGATTTCTTTCCCTAAAGGTATATGGCATATATAGAACATAGAACATAGAACAGTACAGCACAGAACAGGCCCTTCGGCCCACAATGTGCTGAGCTTTATCTGAAACCAAGATCAAGCTATCCCACTCCCTATCATCCTGGTGTGCTCCATGTGCCTATCCAATAACCGCTTAAATGTTCCTAAAGTGTCTGACTCCACTATCACTGCAGGCAGTCCATTCCACACCTCAACAACTCTCTGCGTAAAGAACCTACCTCTGATATCCTTCCTGTATCTCCCACCACGAACCCTATAGTTATGCCCCCTTGTAATAGCTCCATCCACCCGAGGAAATAGTCTTTGAACGTTCACTCTATCTATCCCCTTCATCATTTTATAAACCTCTATTAAGTCTCCCCTCAGCCTCCTCCGCTCCAGAGAGAACAGCCCTAGCTCCCTCAACCTTTCCTCATAAGACCTACCCTCCAAACCAGGCAGCATCCTGGTAAATCTCCTCTGCACTCTTTCCAGCGCTTCCACATCCTTCTTATAGTGAGGTGACCAGAACTGCACACAATATTCCAAATGTGGTCTCACCAAGGTCCTGTACAGTTGCAGCATAACCCCACGGCTCTTAAACTCCAACCCCCTGTTAATAAAAGCTAACACACTATAGGCCTTCTTCACAGCTCTATCCACTTGAGTGGCAACCTTTAGAGATCTGTGGATATGGACCCCAAGATCTCTCTGTTCCTCCACAGTCTTCAGAACCCTACCTTTGACCCTGTAATCCACATTTAAATTAGTCCTACCAAACTGAATCACCTCACATTTATCAGGGTTAAACTCCATTTGCCATTTTTCAGTCCAGCTTTGCACCTTTTCTATGTCTCTTTGCAGTCTACAACACCCCTCCACCTCATCCACTACTCCACCAATCTTGGTGACATCAGCAAATTTACTGATCCACCCTTCAGCCCCCTCCTCTAAGTCATTAATAAAAATCACAAAGAGCAGAGGACCAAGCACTGATCCCTGTGGCACTCCGCTAGCAACCTGCCTCCAATCCGAAAATTTTCCATCGACCACCACCCTCTGTCTTCGATCAGACAGCCAGTTACCTATCCAATCGGCCAACTATCCCACACCTCCTCACTTTCATCATAAGCCGACCATGGGGGACCTTATCAAACGCCTTACTAAAATCCATGTATATGACATCAACTGCCCTACCTTCATCAACACACCTAGTTACCTCCTCAAAAAATTCAATCAAATTTGTGAGGCACGACTTGCCCTTCACGAATCCGTGCTGACTATCCCGGATTAATCCGCATCTTTCTAAATGGTCGTAAATCCCATCCCTAAGGACCTTTTCCATCAATTTACCAACCACCGAAGTAAGACTAACCGGTCTATAATTACCAGGGATGATCAGCAGTCAGTATCCATTCCTATTGTTGGATGTTCTGCTGGGAATCAAACCAAGGGAATGCAGGATTGAATGAGATTCCAGAGGGCTGGAAGCACACACCTGACTGAATCAACAACTCCAGTAGGAAAAGACAACAAAATATAAAGTCATTTTAGTTTGTGGGAGGAAATTCAATTGGAATTGAAAACTTGAGAAGTGGCTCACATTGTCTACGAGTGAGAGTGTTTGTCCGAGAGTCCCTGCACTGACCTGAAAAACAGCCGAGGCTCGTAGGATAGTCATAGACCTCACAGCATTTCTCCATGACTGAAGGGCCGACATTCCAATCAGTGAATTAACTGCTCATGTTTATCGCTGCTGGCTCCCAAATTTCATCCCTGTCAAAAAGGTTGGAGTGACGCCCACAAGGTACACCTCTCCGGACACAACCACAAACAAAGTTTCAGTGCAGCCGATACAGAATCATCATCCTTAAAGATAGCAGGTTGAGCCAAACATGTAGTTTAGAGGAAGCATTATCTTAAAGGCCGCATAGCACTGCTACCTCACAGCGCCAGGGGCCCGGGTTCGATTCCTGGCTTGGGTGACTGTGCAAAGTCTGCACGTTCTCCCCGTGTCTGCGTGGGTTTCCTCCACGTGCTCCGGTTTCCTCCCACAGTCTGAAAGACGTGCTGGTTAGGGTGCATTGGCCGTGCTAAATTCTCCCTCAGTGTACCCGAACAGGTGCCGGAGTGTGGCGACTGGGGGATTTTCACAGTAACTTCATTGCAGTGTTAATGTAAGCCTACTTGTGACACTAATAAATAAACTTTAACTGTAGATTGGACTTACGAAGGGCAAGATGTGCTGGGATATATTAATTGAAGTACAGTAAGAAGTCTCACAACACCAGGTTAAAGTCCAAAGGCTTGTTTGGAATCACGAGCGTTCGGAGCGCTGCTCCTTCATCAGGTGAGTGAACTTGTGAATCATGTTTAGACTCACCTGATGAAGGAGCAGCACTCTGAAAGCTCGTGATTCCAAATAAACCTGTTGGACTTTAACCTGGTGTTGTGAGACTTCTTACTGTGCCCACCCCAGTCCAACGCCGGCATCTCCACATCTGTTAATTGAAGTTCTAATTGCAAAGAGACTGGGATTAAATTCTGCCCCCGCCACCCCCCCCCCCCCCCCCACCCCCCTCACTGATGCAGCTGGGTGATGCCAAGTTTATGATTGACATTTTCTGAAGCAAACTAAAGGGGAATGTGGAAAGCAGATGTAAAAATATCAGGAAATCCAGATGTGCAGTTAAACTGTGTGTCTTTCTCTTGACTTAGCTCTGAAAGAACAATGTGGTAGAAGTATCAGGATGTGAATTTGTGTACAGGGCATCTCTCACTTCCATTTCTTTCACTGATGGATGGAAGAGTTCCCAGCAGGCTGGACTCTAACTGCCTGAGTTTGTTTCGGAGCTGGTATTAAATCTTTTCGCTGCTATGTTCATCCTCCCGATGTTATGATGCACCCCATGCAGTTTGGTACAGATGGGAACGTGATTACATTTCCACACTCTTTTCTCACCGGCTACTGGTTTTCCATTGATTTATTAGCCTCATGTAGACGCTTGCTGGAATCTGGAGAGGGAATACCCTGAAGGAAGGATCCTGAGCAACAACCTCGAGATGTTATGTGTCAGAAATGTCCTTTTATTTGACCCTCAATATCGATCTGAAAACTCTGATTATTAAAGTTTATTCATTAGTGTCACAAGTAGGCTTACATTAACACCGCAATGAAGATACTGTGAACTGATTAATGTTTTGGACTAACTGTATTTTATATATAACGAGATTGAATTAAGGGGTAGCACAGTGGATCGCTCTGCTGACTCACAGCACCAGGGACCCAGGTTCAATTCTGGCCTTGAGTGACTGTCTGTGCGAAATCTGCACATTGTTCCTGCATCTGCGTGGGTTTCCTCCGGGTGCTCCGGTTTCCTCCCACAGTCCGATGATGTGCGGGTTAGGTGGATTGGTTATGCTAAATTGCCCCGTAGTGTCCAAAGATGTGTAGGTTAGGTGGATTAGCGATGTTAAATGTGTGTGGTTATGGGGATAGGGTGGAGAAAGGGCCTGGCTAAGGCAGTCTGTCAGAGAGAGTCGGTGCAGACTCGATGGGCCGAATGGCCTCCCTCTGCACTGTAGGGATTCTATGAATTATGATTTTATTACATTTATTTTAAATACATTCCCCCCAACCCAAGAATTAATAATGGCATCATAAAGCTTCCACACTGCATCACTGGTCTCCCCCGAGCTAACTGCAGGAACAGGAGCCAGTGGTGAGTTCAGTGACCACATTTGATGGTGGGGATTTTTGCCTGGATTAGCGGGGCTGGATGGGATTGTGTGTGGGTGTTGAGTGTGGACAGGGTTGTGATCCCTCCCCTAAACACAAGAGTTTAATTTGTTTTTTTGGATCTGTGCCGTCCTTCAGCCCACACATCGGAAATAACCAGTTTCAGGGACAGTTGTCATTTCCTGTGGCAGAGCGGTGTGGGAGAAGTGTACAGCTCCATGTGAGACAGAGGGGAAGAGACAGACCAGGAGGGAGCTGCTTACAGGAAAGGAGATGTGACTGATTGTTGGAGAGCCGCATGGTGAGAAATCGCAGCAACTGTCAAGAACGACAACCTTACACATCTTTAATTAAATGTTCAGACTTTCCAAAAATCATCTGTGTGGCTTTTCATCTTTCGCCTGTTCGTTTTGAATAGAGTAAGAAGTCTCACAACACCAGGTTAAAGTCCAACAGGTTTATTTGGTAGCAAATACCATAAGCTTTCGGAGCGCTGCTCCTTCGTCAGATGGAGTCTGTTTTGAAACGTTTTGAATAGAGTCAGAGGTTTACAACATGGAAACAGGCCCTTCGGCCCAACTTGTCATTCAGCCCCTTTTTTTAACCACTAAGCTAATCCCAATTGCCCGCATTTGGCCCATATCCCTCTATACCCATCTTACCCATGTAAATATCTAAATGATTTTTAAAAGACAAAATTGTACCCGCCCCTACTACTACCTCTGGCAGCTTGTTCCAGACACTCACCACCCTCTGTGTGAAAAAATTGCCCCTCTGGACACTTTTGTATCTCTCCCCTCTCACCTTAAACCTATGCCCTCTAGTTTTAGACTCCCCTACCTTTGGGAAAATATATTGACTATCTAGCTGATCTATGCCCCTCATTATTTTATAGACCTCTATAAGATCACCCCTCAGCCTCCTACGCTCCAGAGAAAAAAGTCGCAGTCTATCCAGCCTCTCTTTATAACTCAAACCATCAAGTCCCGGTAGCATCCTAGTAAATCTTTTCTGCATACTTTCTAGTTTGATAATATCCTTTCTATAATAGGGTGACCAGAATTGCACACAGTATTTCAAGCAACAAGACATCCCAACTCCTGTATTCAATGTTCTGACCGATGAAACCAAGCATGCCGAATGCCTTCTTCACCACCCTGTCCACCTGTGACTCCACTTTCAAGGAGCTATGAACCTGTACCCCTAGATCTCTTTGTTCTGTAACTCTCCCCAACGCCCTACCATTAACTGAGTAAGTCCTGCCCTGGTTCAATCTACCAAAATGCATTACCTCGCATTTGTCTAAATTAAACTCCATCTTCCATTTGTCAGCCCACTGGCCCAATTGATCAAGATCCTGTTGCAATCCATAAGACCATAAGACATAGGAGCGGAAGTAAGGCCATTCGGCCCATCGAGTCCACTCCACCATTCAATCATGGTTGATTTCAAATCCTTGATAACCTTCTTCACTGTCCATGTTACGTGTTTCATTTGTAATCGGTGTTCTACATAATTAAAGTAAATATGAAGACACAGGAATAATAGATGGTCCAGGGTGTGTTACATAGAATTTGATTTGATTTGATTTATTATTGTCACATGTATCAGTATACAGTGAAAAGTATTGTTTCTTGCGCACTATACAAAGCATACCGTTCATAGAGAAGGAAAGAAGAGGGTGCAGAATGTAGTGTTACAGTCAAAGCCAGCGTGTAGAGAAAGATCAACTTAATGCGAGGTAGGTCCATTCAAAAGTCTGACGGCAGCAGGGAAGAAGCTGTTCTTGAGTCAGTTGGTACGTGACCTCAGACTTTTGTATCTTTTTCCCGACAGAAGAAGGTGGAAGAGAGAATGTCCGGGGTGCGTGGGGTCCTGAATTATGCTGGCTGCTTTTAGTCTCAGCCACCCCATGGGAGGATATCATGAACTATTCTGTGAAGAACAATTTTGTAGCATTGATGTGATCTGAAGACTGAGGTTCGCTGCTCGAGAGAGGCAAGGACACGGTTAACCTAAAGAATTTCCAATCAGTATTCATCATACAGTGAAGGATTTGCAACTGAAATTAAGAGGGGCTTTACGAGCTGCAATATAGAAGGCTGATATTTGGAGAATTCTCCCAACACAAAAAAGATGACATGACTTAAGCAGCTCATTTCACTGAATCATAGAATCCCAACAGTGCAGAAGGAGGCTATTCAGCCCATCCAGTCTGCACCAACTCTCTGACAGAATATCTTACCCAGGCCCTCTCCCCCACCCTTATCCCCAAAACTTCACACATTTCCCAAGGCTAATCCACCTAACCTGCACATCTTTGGACACTAAGTGGCAATTTAGCATGGCCAATCCACCTAACCTGCACATCTTTGGACACTAAGGGACAATTTAGCATGGCCAATCCACCTAACCTACACACCTTTGGACACTAAGGGGCAATTTAGCATGGCCAATCCACCTAACCTGCACATTATTGGATACTAAGGGACAATTTAGCATGGCCAATCCACCTAACCTGCACATCTTTGGACTCCCATTTGCAGGGGGTATGTGCACATTTGACAAGCAAAAGAAATACTGGGAAAGTGAGCGAGGCGTGTTGGACTCTTGCACATATTTGAAATATTTGAGTTATTCTCTGCGTAATGTCATATCTGACTTGTAACACACTCTGAAACAAGTATGTTTTTTCTACGATCGCATCGTTAGGTGTTGGTGTTGGATACATCTCTTTGTGCTGGCTCCGAATTTCCCCAGCCTCATTAACAGGGAAATATTTGCTCAGCGCAGACTGTGAATTAACTTGGAGGGTTCACAGGGCAGATTCACTCTGCATGTGGAAAAGCACTTACAGGACGTTGAGAAAAAGGAGGAAGCTGGTGTGGAAACACCTGTACAGAACAGTCGGGTTGCATGGTTGTTTCTGTGATCGATATCAGATAGAGTGACCAATGTTTGACCTGCTCCTAAAGATATAACAATACTAAGCTGTCAACTTAAGGCAATTAAACATTTGAAATCAATAAGATTTTTGTTGGGCAAAGATATGAAGAGATATCGAATCAAGGCTGCCTTTAATGAGCCAGTGATCTCACTGAATGGTGACAGAGGCTCAAGGGGCTGAATGGCCTCCTCCTGAACTCTTTCCATTCTGGCATCCCACCCAATAAAATCCCTTCCTCACACAGAGTTGGCCTCACAAACAGAAAGATAGGCAGGGGGATGAGCGAGTATAGAAATACCCAGTAACCTCTCCAGGACAGAATGCTTGGGGCCAGAGGCTGGAATTCAGAGCCCAGTGCAGGCTGCCGGGGTATTTAATATATTCAAGGCTGCCTTCGATTTTTTTTAAATTGAAAAGGAAGTCAAGAGTTAGAGCGGTGGGGGGCAGGCAGGAAAGCGGAGTTAAGACCACGATTAGGTCAGCCGTGATCTTATTATGCTAGCGGTACAGTGGTTAGCACTGCTGTCTCACAGCACCAGGGACCCCGGTTTGATTCCCAGCTTGGGTCACTGTCTGAGTGGAGTTTGCACGTTCTCCCCATGTCTGTGTGAGTTTCCTCCGGGTGCTCCGGTTTCCTCCCACAATCTGAAAGACATGCTATTTGGGTGCATTGACCTGAACAGGCCCCAAAGTGTGGCGACTAGGGGAATTTTACAGTAACTTCATTGCAGTGTTAATGTAAGCCTTACTTGTGACTAATAAATAAACTTTAAAACTTTAAATGGCAGAGCAGGCGCAAGGGGCCGAATGGCCTACTCCTCCTTAATTGATAAGCCATTGGGTTTGCTGTTAAAATTAAGAAAGAGACAAGTTTATGTCATGTCAGCAACTCAGGATTAGCACTAACTTAAGATAAGGAGATCCCGTTATCTGTGCATTCACTCGGCAGCAACAGGATGGAGTGAAATCATTGTGGCTAACCGAGACTTAGCAGTTTTGTTTTTGTGACTCAATCATTGACTAATGATCATGGAATAATGACACATTGTTCACAAGACAACACAATAATGGGATAGATGGAAAAGTTGAAGCATCCAAAGATGACTTCCATTATCCAATATCAAACCTCTTTTTACACATCATCTTTTTCTAATTGTATGTTGTATTGTAAAGATATTTGCTTCAGTAATTCCTTCTGCAACATTGCTGGAACATAAGTGGAATAACAGCTTGAGCAGACCAACCACATTGAAGTCCACTCCTGAATACTCATCCCCTGATATCTATGAAACATTCACCCAGTAGAATAAACAGGAACTCCATGTGGTCAGTGCAATATCTGGTGTGATAGTGCTCCCCTTACACTCACTGTATAGAAAAACTAGTGCATAAAGAACAAAAGTGGAAACATTTTTAAGCATCTGACCCGGACTCTCATTATCATTTATTAACTACTCCATCAGTTAGGAGTTAAGCATGTTGCCTAACAATTAAATGACGTGTCCCTCTCAATCCCACAACAAGCATTTGTGTGTGCATTTCAGGTCACTGCTGTTATATCACCCAGGTCTGTAAAAGTGCCTATTATTCCCAGCGACATCGTTCCGATCACGGGACAATTTTTCCGTCAGAATATAAAGGTTGCTCATTCGTTCTGAATAATAGAACAAAGAAAAAAGAAGAAAATTACAGCACAGGAACAGGCCCTTCGGCCCTCCAATCCTGCACCGACCATGCTGCTCGACTTAACTAAAACCCCCTACCCTTCCGGGGACCATATCCCTATATTCCCATCCTATTCATGTATTTGTTTAGACACTGCTCAAAACTCACTATCGTATTTGCTTCCACTACCTCTCCCAGCAGCAAGTTCCAGGCACCCACCACCCTCTGTGTAAAAAAACTTGCCTCATACATCTTCTTTAAACCTTGCCCCTCGCACCTTAAACCTGTGCCCCCTAATAATTGACTCTTCCACCCTGGGGAAAAGCTTCTGACTATCCACTCTGTCCATGCCCCTCATTATCTTGTAGACTTCTATCAGGTCGCCCCTCAACCTCTATTGTTCCAATGAGAACAAACCAACTTTCTCCAACCTCTCCCCATAGCTAATGTCCTCCATACCAGGCAACATCCTGGTAAAATGTCCAACACCCTCAGTGCTCAGAGTTCCAGATCTCATCAGGATCTGCCAGATAAAGGAAGGTTTGTAACAATATGGTCAGAGAGACTTTAACAGTCTTGGCGTCCATTCAATATATCACCAGCACACATCAATCTGTCTACCCACTTTTCCAATTATATTAAAACATCAGGAAAGCCCTTTCCCCAAAGACAAGGTGAATAAATCTGCTGATGAAGAGGCTTCTCAATGTGTTAGGAATTTAGCAACTGAGAAATAGAAGTAGGCCATTCAGCCCCTCAAGGCTGTTCCACCAGTCAATGAGCTCAAGGCTGATCTGTACAATATCCTAGCCCCATCCACCTGCCCTGTTTATTATCTCCAATTTCTTCACGTAGCAAAAGTCTACGGATCTCAGATGTGTAATTATTGATTAAGTGAACACCTATTGCTTTAGAGGGATTGGCGTGGAGTATTTCTCCACTTCTCTGCAGAAAGGTCTGAAAGATGAACAAACAGCAATGGGTGATTGGATTCATTGCAACACCCCAAGGTCAGCGCAGTGAAAAATCAACCAGGCCCCACCACTGATCTCTGATCAGTACCAACTCGAGATACCACTCTGCAAGAATGCAACAAAGTCAACGACAGTAGCTTTTGCAGTTGGACAGAGTGTACGGTCAAGGATTGCAGGCGAATGATGGCCATTGAGGTAAGGCAGCAGTGGCACTGAACTCTATCCATTCATCCACAGGATGTGGGTTGATTTGGTTTATTATTGTCACATGTATTTACAGTGAAAAGTATTGTTTCTTGCGTGTTATACAGACAAGGCATACCATTCATACAGAAGGAAAGGAAAGGGTACAGAATGTAGTGTTACAGTCATAGCGAGGGTGTAGAGAAAGATCAACTTAACGTGAGGTAAGTCCATTCAAAAGTCTGACAGCAGCAGGGAAGAAGCTGTTCTCGAGTCGGTTGGTACATGACCTCAGATTTTTGTACCTTTTTCCCGATGGAAGAAGGTGGAGGAGTGAATGTCTGGGGTGCGTGGCGCCCTTAATTATGCTTCCTGCTTTGCCAAGGCAGTGGGAAGTGTAGACAGAGTCAATGGATGGGAGGCTGGTTTGCGTGATGGATTGGGCTACATTCATGACCTTTTGTAGTTCCTTGCGGTCTTGGGCAGAGCAGGAGCCCAGACCAAGCTGTGATACAACAAGAAAGAATGGGTGTCACTGGCTAGACCAGCATTTATTACCCATCCCTAATTGCCCCTTGAGAAGGGGGTAGTGAGCTGCCTTCTTGAACCCGCTGCAGTCCAATAGGGGAGTCAATGTATTCAATAAGGAGACAAAGTCTCAATGGAAAAGAAATCTGTTTTGAGCTGCAGATTTTTATCAGCAGAACAGTCATTGTCAGGTATGAACTGTATCATGAAGAGCATTTTTAAATTGCTGCAATAAATGCCTGTGTTTAATATCTTTGCTGGCCATCTAGCTGAAGGAATGTCAAATTCCGATGCCAATAGTTAGCCAATATACTTTTCTTTCAAGCTTCAACAATGACCTTCCCTTCATCATAAAAAAATGTTTGCTGATGACTGGACAATGTTCAGCACCATTCGTAACTCCTTGGATACTGAAGCAGTCCATGTCCAAATGTCCCAGTGACAATGTTCAGGCTTGGCCTGACAATTGGCAAGTAACATTCAGGGCATCTAAGTGCCAGGCAATGACCATCTCCAATAAGAGAGAATCTAGCCATCGCCCCTTGACATTCAATGACATTACCATCGCTGAATCCCCCACTATCAACACCCTGGGTATTACCATTGGCCAGGAACTGAACTGGACTAGCCATATAAACACTGTGGTTACAAGAGCAGGTCAGAAGCTGGGAATTCTGTGGCAAGTTACTCATTTCCTGACTCCCCAAAGCCTGCCCACGTCTACAGAGCACAAGTCAAGAGTGAAATGGAATATTCTCCACTTGCCTGGATTACGAAAGCTCTAACAATGCTCAAGAAACTTGACACCATCCAGGACAAAGCAGCTTGCTTGATTGATTTGATTTATTAGAGTCGGTCGGTGCGTGACCTCAGACTTTTGTATCTTGGCACCATGTCCACAAACATTCACTCCCACCATCACCGATACAGTGTGGGAGCAGTATGCACCATCTACAAGATACACTGCAGGAACTCACCAAGGCTCCTCAGACTGCACCTTCCAAACCCGTGACCTATACCCAGCAGAACAAGGGCAGCAGATGCATGGAAATACAATCACCTTTCAAGTTTCCATCCAAATCACACAACAGGATCAAAACCCTGGAACTCCCTTCCTAACAGCAGCATGGTTATACCTACACCACGTGGACTGCATCAGTTCAAGAAGGCAGCTCACCACCACCTCCCCAAGGGCAATTAGGGATAGTGGCCTTGCCAGCAAAGCCCACATCCCATGAAAAGAACAAAAGGAACCTAAGAAATAGGAGAATGTGGAGGCCATTCAGCCCATTGAACCTGCTCCAATAAGGTCATGGCTGATCTTCTACTGGAACTCTATTTTCCCGCCTGATGCCTTCTCACCTTTGCCCCATGTCCCCCGATTCCCCTGATGTTCAAACATCCACAACCCTCCAGACGAGGAAATCCCTCATCGCAGTCCTAAATGGCCGACCTCTTATCCCGAGAATACGACCTCTTGTCCTCGACTCTTCAGCCAGGGGAGGGACTCTCTCGGCCTTTATCATCAAGCCTTCAGAGATGTGCTACTGCTTGCTACTGAATTGAAGTCCAGTCCCTTGCCCCAGGGAGGAAGGTCGAATGGTCATTTACAATGTTGACCGGGGGCACAGAAGGTAGGACGGTGAGCTTGGTGAATGGAATGCTTTTGGATCACAGATTCCAAGAAAGAAAATAAAAACCGCACGAGTATAAATGCAACAATTTCTCAACAACCAGTCTGAAGTGATGTTTCATTTCTGATCTTTATTCTCATTGATGGAGATGCGGCCAATGAAAGATTTCCAAAGCTTAGGAAAACATGACTTCAGTCACAGTAACAAATGCATCTGGAGACAGTTGGCATCAAGGGTTGTGCTCAGAGCCGCGAAGATTAAAGACATTCCTCGCTCCTTTACTGAACACATGTTGGAAAGTACAGGGGGTGAGCACAATGGCCTTTTATCATTGGAACATGGGTTCGAGTCCAAAGCAGACCACATTAGGCAAACCACATCCTGTGCTCTCAGCTGCAAGATCTGTGCATCTAAGGAGTCCTGGCAGCTGGAATCTTGCCCCCAAGCAGGTACATGGCCACATACACACACACATCGACCCATGACCTGGAAGAACACATCAACGGCTGAGGTGGAAAGTGGCCGGGCTGCATTTTAGAACCGCTTTGCATTCTCCAGCAGAGGAATCAGTAACTGCCATCCACAAAGCAATCACATAGACAACAAAAAATAATGATTTCCCGCCTGCAGCAAGATTAGATTGTCTATTAGGTCACTGCAAGACATGAAATAACTCTGTAAGATAATTTAACCTTTTTCAGTCAGCTTGTTTATACTACAATATACATGAACGATTTGGGAGAAGGATCTGAAGGCACTGTTGCTAAGTTTGAAAATGATACAAAGATATGTAGAGGGGCAGGTAGTATTGAGGAAGCAGGGGGGCTGCAGAAGGACTTGGACAGGTTAGGAGAGTGGGCAAAGAAGTGGCAGATGGAATACAATGTGGAAGAGTGTGAGGTTATGCACTTTGGAAGGAGGAATGGAGGCATAGACTATTTTCTAAATGGGGAAATGCTTAGGAAATCAGAAACACAAAGGGACTTGGGAGTCATTGTTCAAGATTCTCTTAAGGTTATCGTGCAGGTTCAGTCAGCAGTTAGGAAGGCAAATGCAATGTTAGCATTCATGTTGAGAGAGCTAGAATACAAGAGCAGGGATGTACTTCTGAGGCTGTATAAGGCTCTGGTCAGACCCGATTTGGAGTATTGTGTGCAGTTTTGGACCCATATCTAAGGATGTGCTGGCCTAGTGAACCTCCTCTGGACCCTTTCCAAGGATGATCCTTGGAATGAAGAGCTTGTCATATGAGGAACGGTTGAGGACTTTGGGTCTGTATTCGTTGGAATTTAGAAGGATCAGGGGGGATCTTATTGAAACATACAGGATACTGCAAGACCTGGATAGAGTGGACGTGGAGAGGATGTTTCCAGTAGTAGGAAAAACTAGAACCAGAGGGCACAACCTCGGGGTAAAGGGACAATCCTTTAAAACTGAGATGAGGAGGAATTTCTTCAGCCAGAGAGTGGTGAATCTGTGGAACTCTTTGCCGCAGGAAGCTGTGGAGGTCAGGTCATTGAGTGTCTTTAAGACAGAGATAGATAGGTTCTTGATTAATAAGGGGATCAGGGGATAAGGGGAAAAGGCAGGAGAATGGGGATGAGAAAAATATCAGCCATGATTGAATGGCGGAGCAGACTCGATGGGCCGAGTGGCCTAATTCTGCTCCTATGTCTTATGGTCTTACACCATTGAATGCTTTGGAGAGGTGTGATGTTATAAATACCAGTTGCAAATAAGCACTGAAATTAGTTAAATATCTTACTTGGGGTAAAGTGAGGTTCCCCACCAATAGCAGTTGCTAGTTGTAGGGAAGAGGTGGGATTTAAGCTTTGACCCATTCCATATTTCAATATAGCTGGTTTTAAAATTCTAATTTTGACATTGGGTGATCCAGACAGTTTGTCAGGTGTGTTAACATGCTGCAGTTTGTTAGGGTTAGAAGGGTGTCCTACAAGGGGATATTGAAGAGAAAGACCCTTACACTCTCTGCAGTTTAGAATGAGAGGGGATCTCACTGACAACTATAACATTCTTGGAGTAAATGCTGACAAGGTGGTTCCCCAGCTGGAGAGTCTCGAACATGGGGCCACAGTCTCAAGATAAGGGAATGCTCATTTAGAGCCGTGGATGTTCCTTCGTTGAATATATTCAAGACTGAGTTCAATAGATTTATAAGACCATAAGATATAGGGGCAGAATTAGACCATTTGGCCCATCGAGTCTGCTCTGCCGTTCAATCATGGCTGATAAGTTTCTCAAGCCCATTCCCCTGCTTTTTCCCCGTAACCTTTGATCCCTTTATCAATCCAGAACCTATCTATCTCTGTCTTAAAGACACTCAATGACCTGGCCTCCTCAGCCTTCTGTGGCAATGAGTTCCACAGATTCACCACTCTCTGGCTGAAGAAATTCCTCCTCACCTCAGTTCTAAAGAGTCGTCCCTTTACCCTGAGGCTGTGCCCTCGGATCCGAGTCTCTCCTACTCATGGAAACATCTTCCCCACGTCCACTCTATCCAGGCCTTTAGTCATTCCATAAGTTTCAATGAGATTTCCCCCTCATCCTTCGAAACTGCATCAAGTACAGACCCATGGACAGGAAGGGAATCATGGGATGGGGAGGGAAAGTGGAATTGTAATAGAAGACCATACAGGGGGCTGAGTGGTCTATTCTTATGTTATGACTTAGAAGGAAATTCTCACTCGCTAGGAATCTGTCCTGATAATCAAGCTGCTAAATGCATTTTTCACTGTGTAACTAACCTTTGCAACCCAGTGGATCTTACACAAAAGCGCACAAAGTCCAATATAAATGCTGAGAGGCACCTTCTGCCTCGATTCTCATAAAATTGACACTTGGACCCCCTTAAGATTATAGCCGAGAAACAAAATAATAACTTGCATTCATATAGCACCTGGGACAGGTGACCAAATGCTTGGCGAAAGAGATAGATTTTAACACGCATCTCAAAGACAAGAAGGAATCCCAGAGCTTTGGGTTGAGGCATTTGAAAGAATGACTACCAACGTTGGAGCGATTACAACGGGGGAATGTGATGTGGAGTTGCCGGTGTTGGACTGGGGTGGGCACAGGAAGAAGTCTCACAACGCCAGGTTAAAGTCCGACAGGTTTATTTGGAATCATGAGCTTTCAGAGCGCTGCTCCTTCATCAGGTGAGTCAAAGCAGCGTTCCAAAAGCTCGTGATTCCAAATAAACCTGTTGGACTTTAACCTGGTGTTGTGAGACTTCTTAATGGGTGATGTGTAAGAGGGGACAGTTTGATGAGTGTGGATAGCTGAGGGATGCAGTGCGGGATATGAGAAATAGGGATGGAGGGAGGGATTTGAAAATAAGGATATATCCTCCTTAATTTTGATCATACTTCCTACATGAGCAGCAGCAATTATTCAAACTTCCCGTAACACATCCACACATCCATCACTTTGGCGCTGTTTCCCAGTTAGTTGGGAGTTAACAGGATTTACTGAATTCAACCACTGGGGAAAGAGAAATGCTGGACAAAAGTGACACTCTGCAACTGCAACCAATCAGCAGTCGCCTCAAACAGTACAAATGGTCAACAAAAGCAAAATACTGCAGATGCTGCAATCTGAAACAAAAACAGAAAATGCTGGAAAATCTCAACTCTGACGAAGGGTCATTTAGACTCGAAACATTGGCTCTATTCCCTCTCCACAGATGCTGAGATTTTCCAGCATTTCCTGTTTTCGTTTGAGAGAGTGTAAATTGTCACTTCCCCAGACCGTCGACATTCTTTGCAGTGTCCTGATGAGTGCAAGATGAAAAGCTTCGACAACATGTTTCTTTCAGCTTTATTCAAGTTCCACTTTAAATGTCTAAGAATAAGGGCCCAAGGATACGGTGAGCAACACAAGGGGTTGGAAAGGAAGGGGCAGCATTAGTGTAAAGTCTAAATAATTTCCTTAAAGGTAGAGAAGGGCTGAATTAGCTCAAATTAAAATTGCCCTGTTTTGCCATTCTAAGCCTTTGTGGGCTGTAGTTGCACCTGTTCCTGTGTTCACCTATGTAGCAAATTCCTGCCTCCGTCTTCATCCCTTCAAAATGTTAATAGCAGCTTTAATAACCACATGAAGCAGCTGAAGGCTATTGTGACTGGTTAAACTGGAAGAGGCAGGACTGTAAACACTTCAAGACATCATCCTTAACATGCAAAGCAATTTGTTATTTAATGATTGACTTTGCTGACTTAAGAAAGTAGTCCCACAACATAACACAATCTCAACAGTCGCCCAACTCAATGGGACAAGGCAAATGTTTAGACCTGAGCTAATAAAGTGAGTCATCATATTAGTGGAGAGAGAGAAAATAAAAACCTCAGAACAACCCAAATTCATCTTTAACCAGCCTGAATGACAGGTCCGTGAACAATAACAAATGCTTTGTAAATGCTGTCTGGGAACTGAGCCTTGCTAATAATAGCTGTACATGAATGTTCAAGTGTACAATTCAAACTGGTTTTACACACATTGGATGCTCAGGCTTGCTCCCCAATTGGTGCAGGTAACAATTTAAACACTACACCTGGGGATATCGCAGGAGAAAATAACTCGTCAGAATCCCAGCTCCTGGTGGCTATCTTCTCCTCTGGAGAAAGTATAGCCTGGCAGGTGAAAAGAGGGAATTAGAATCATGTGCAATCACCTCGCAGGCTTCCTGGTGGACAGCTTAGAAACAAGGTGGCCAATACGACGACAAAAACACTCCAACCAAAATCAGCATCGAATGAAAAGGAAACAACAGCCGTGCAAAAAAAGTCTCAGGTTTTTCACCCAGGAGAAATCCCCAAAAAATACAAATGGAAATATTACACGCACGGTGGCACAGTGGTTAGCATTGCTGCCTCACAGCACCAGGGACCCAGGGCAGCACGGTGGCACACCGGTCAGCACTGCTGTCTCACAGCACCAGGGACCCGGGCAGCACAGTGGTTTAACACTGCTGTCTCACAGCGCCAGGGAGCCGGGGCTGCATGGTGGCACACCGGTTAGCACTGCTGCCTCACAGCGCCAGGGTCCCGGGTTCAATTCCTGGCTTGGGTCACTGTCTGTGTGGAGTTTGCACGTTCTCCCTCGTGTAAGCATGGGTTTCCTCTGGGTGCTCTGGTTTCCTCCCACAGTCCGAAAGACGTGCTGGTTAGGGTGTATTGGCCATGCTAAATTCCCCCTCAGTGTATCCGAAAAGGTGCCGGAGTGTGGTGACTAGGGTATTTTCACAGTAACTTCATTGCAGTGTTAATGCAAGCCCACTTGTGACACTAAAATAAGTAAATAAATAAAATCCATGAAAAGATGTATTTGATGAAGGAAGGTAGTCAGTACAGAACTGAAAACATTTCAAAGTCCAATTCAAAGTCTCAGCAAGCGAGATATTCCAGATCCAAGCTGACAAGATAGGCTCACCACTTCCTGTCTTGGGCTTTGATCAACATGACCAAGCTGATTGGAACAGGCATTGCACCTCCTCTAAAACTTGATCTCATTTGCACCTTAGGCAAAATGCTGAGAAGCCAGTTGTGTTGACTGCAGACTGGGCAGCAAGACACAATCCTCACTCGACAGTTGCATGAAACAGCACCTTCCTGATTAACTTTACCAAAAGCCTTGGTTACGCCTTCTTGGCCTTTTGGCTAAGATCAAGTGTAGTATTGACATGCTGCACTTGGTTGAAGTCGTAAGGTTACATTATGGCTTCATTTGAAGCAATTTTTTTCAGTGGCATCTCAGCCTTTTGGCTAAGATGCAAATAAGATCCAGCCTTGGAGGAGGTGCAATGCCTGCTCCAATCAGCTTGGATCATGTAGATCAAGCCCAAGACAGGAAGTGGAGAGCCTGTCTTGTAGCTTGGATCTGGAATGCCTCAATTGCGGAGACTTTGAATTGGATATAAACAAAAACAAAAAAAAAAAGCCTTGGTTACACCACAGGAGGTCCTCATTCCGTTTGCGGTCCTGCAGGGAGGCCACACTGATTCTGTGCACCCAGAGTCAATGAAAACGATTACGGATAACCTTTACAAGAATGGCTCCTGCTGTTGTAAAAACTGATTCCACAATGATTGTCACAGATGAACTTGCTCCCTTTCCGTTTGTAGAGATGAGTTTTGGAGGCATTCTTGTGGTCTTGGGCCACAGTGTACTGATTCAAAAGGGACTTGTGTAAGAGAGACTCGTGACTTGCTTAACCACGAGTCACTTTGTACTTGAATACTTCAGCTGGAAAGCCATCAGCTCCCAGTGACTTGCCCGGAGAAAGCTGCTTTTTGGCCTTTGTGACCTCTGCTATTGGTTTAGGAGATTGTTGACGTGCTCTGCCCAATGAGAGAATCTCGGCTGTGTTCTAGGAGCTGATTGCCCTCTGCGGAGAGGAGGGGTTGCACTGTTGGTTTAGGGCCCATAGACCGATCATGAACCATCTACCAGTCTTCAGATCACTTTTACCAGTAACAGCTTGAGCCTCAGCAGCTGTTTTGCCCACACTTGTTTCTTCATCTTTCTTAGTTTGCTTGCAGTGTGTTTTGCGCAGTGTTATCTGACCTTCCTTGCTTGTAATTCCTTGTCTGATATGCAAGTTCTGAGGGGGTTCGGCAAGGACAGAGTGCAAACAATAGCTTGGCTATTGTTGTTGAAAGAATCTTGGTTTCTGTTTGATGAGCCCTAGGCCCTCAAATACCACAATGCAAGTAACATCCTTTAGCTTTTTCCCACAAATCTCCAATAGTAATACTCTCCTCCAGAGAGGCCTGTGGCTGGTTTGTGCTCCAGTTCCTGTCTCTTGGTCATGTCTTTAAGAACAGTTACATCCAGCTTCCTTTGTGGTTTGACTCTGTGACAAGCCAATGGTCAGACCAGCATCCTGCATCTCGAGGGTGGGATAGAGCACACATCTAGAACAATGTGCTCCAACCTGTGCTACTGTGTGGACCTGGGGTGTTTTCAGTTTTGCTGGAACCATGTGATGGTTAAGTTAAACTTGCTGCACTGAGAGAAGGAATTGGCCATTGGAATTTGCTTGCCAATACCATGGAGTGCTGGTAGTCCTCTCCATGCATAACACTCTGTGCCCACTCAGGTATTTAAATCACTAAGAATAGTCCAGGGCTTAGAGTCAAAGTAATCAGTATCATCATTCTCGCAGGTACATGAAGGGAAAGGTCTAGGGGGATATGGACCAAATGCAGGCAAATGGGACTAGTTCAGTTTAGGAAACCTGGTCGGTATGGAGGAGTTGGGCGGAAGGGCCTGTTTCCGTGTTGTATGTCTCGGAGTCTAAATAACTCTTCAGAGTCAGAGACAGCACGGATCTAGCTGTCATCATAGAATGCTTCTGAGTCACTTTTGGGGCGTAGCATTTAGATTGCTGCATGTCAGGTACTGGCAAATCTTAAATGAAGAACCACAAGTCAATCGCTGATTCCGAGAGGAGAGACCAGCTCGTGAGTTAGTTCAGATTGAACAGCAAAGCCAGTCCCCGATTGTCGAGGCTGGGCTTTGGATTCGTGAACCCAATGTGAAGTGTAGCCTGCACCAATGTCAAGTTGAACCTCGTTTTGCTGAGAGTGACTATGTCAATGTTGAAATGGCCGATCATTCTGGCCAGGAGGGCTAGGTTCTGATTTTTTTTTAAAGATTGCTATTGAGAAGTGTTCGGACATCCCATGAGCCGAGCTTCAGACAACTAGTGTCTTATTCTTTACAGATTGAGCACAGGGATTGGTTAACCAGTCAGGAGTGGGAATGTGGCAGGTGCAGGGACAGTAGGCTGTGGATAGGGTTCCTTTCCTTCCCCTTCTGTAAAGTGAGGAGAGCAGCACCATGTGGGAGGTCTGTTCTGTAACAGTCCACAGATTGGAGGAGTTGGAGAAAGTGACCATTCCTGAAGATCCACGTGTGTAGGATGTTGACTGAAGACTGAAGACATCACCTTCCTGTCCCAGTCATCACTTCCCCATCACCACAGAACTTGGCATGTCTGCTGTTTTGGGTAAATACCCGCTGAATAACATGCGTTGAGCTTATTGAAGTGGGTAATTTGTACAGAAGGTTCCGCACAAACATGGCTACCTTGAAAAGATGATTTGCGCCACTCGCTCCTTTCACAATGGCATTCTGGTCATCACGATGAAAAGTGGGATGTCACCGGATGCCTTTCCTGTCGACAACAGCATGAAGCAAGGTGGATCGTGGCTCCATCTGCTTTCCAGATACTTCTCGACTGTGACCAAAAGAGAAAATGCTGGAACGTCTCAGCAAGTCTGACAGCATCTGTAAGGAGAGAAAAGAGCTGACGTTTCGAGTCCAGATGGCTCTTTGACAAAGCTTTGTCAAAGGGCCATCTGGACTCGAAACGTCAGCTCTTTTCTCTCCTTACAGATGCTGTCAGACTTGCTGAGATTTTCCAGCATTTTCTCTTTTAGTTTCAAATTCCAGCATCTGCAGTCATTTGCTTTTATCCACTTCTCAACTGTGGTCCAGTGCGCACTCAAAGATCTCAACACAGGAATATTAATTCCGTTCAGACAGCAAACTCTTCAACTTGCAAAGGCTCACGGCTTGTACAAAGGTTAATGAACAGCAACTGCATGAACTCTTGGCCACAAACAACTGCATCCTCAACGCTCAGACTCACACAGGACACTCAGCTGATTGCTTTGCCCCAGCCTCAAAACACTCTGGCCTGATAGGTCTGAAGCCTGAGATCTTCTATCAACCCACCTCCGACCACAGACCCACAGTCACCATCAATAACAGCGCGTTCCATTCAGGGGACGTCCACTATTACACTGGATGACAAAATCATTAGCTGGCAAAAGCAAGCTCAGTGTTTGGCAGGCTCACTCTGACCTTCAAATGGACTTTGTCTCAGAATAAAGATCAAAGTCTACCAGGGAGTGGCTCTTGCATCACTTAGTTATGGGTGAGAGACTTGGATAGCCGACCAGCATCACATAAAACTAGAAGTATTTATCTTCGATATCCAAGATCTATTTGCAACATCAGCTGACAGGCCCAAATCCCCAAACTCAAGGATGCGCACCCAGCCTTGAGAGCACGGTCAGAACTCAGCAGCACTGGGTTGGTCCTGTGCTTCACAGGGGAATCCCTTGGAGCAAAGGCAGTTGAGAAAAGGAAAAACACCACAGGACATCCCAAACTTAGACACAGAGACTATACAATCGGAAAGGCAACCTCTGGGCTTGCAAACTGGATCCCAACATATGGCAGGGAACAACCTCAGACAAACTAAAATGTTCAAGTCTCTAATCATCAAGTGATTGACACTTGATTAGAGACTTGTCCTTTAGAGAAGGAAATCTGCCGCCCTTACCTAGTCTGGCCTACATGTGACTCCAGAACCACAGCAATGTGGTTGACTCTCAACTGTTTTTGGGCACCCAGGGATGGGCAATAAATGCTGGCCAGCCAGCGACGCCCATGTCCCACAAATGAATAAACTTGAAGGATAAAGTCAAGTGCCTTCAGAACAAGCGAGGATGGTGTCAAGGTATTGCCAACATTGCCTTCATATGCAGCGTTTCCAATTGGTTATGCAAATTGAGAGTTGGCCTAACACACCCAGGAGACTTCAACCTATGACGGTGAACTGGTACTTCAAAAATTTACCCATCCAAAATGAGAGAAAAGTCCACTGCAAAACAACATTTAACAGACAGGGACAGTTTGGAGTTCTAATCTTTAAAATTTTGAAAACTTTCCTCAGTAACCAAACACTATCTTAGAATGGGCAATGTCACATATTGCAAATTAAGGCAGCTTCCCCAGAAGGTTTTGAGTTTCAGAAAGTACCCGAGTGTATGCAGACACAAGAATAAACATTTTAATTAACATTGGGGGAACCACTTTAAGGCAGCCAGGACAGGATACAGGCAGTAAATCTTTAAACAAACAGTGGAAGATGGAGAAGCCAGGAGAGCAGTGGAATAGTTGAGTTTGATAGAGGTTTGAATGAGGGTTTTAACAGAATGGCTGAGACTGGGGGTGAAGAGTGATGCTATAGAGATACAAGCAAACAACCCCTGAGATAGGCTATGGGGTTAGAGTAAAATGCTTCACTGATAGGAGAGGCGATGGCCTAGTGGTATTTCTTGTTAGATTATTATTCCGGCTTATGTTCTGGGGACCCGGGTTCAAATCCCGCCACGGCAGATGATGGAATTTGAATTCAATAAAAAATACCTGGAATTAAGAATCTACTGATGACCACGGAACCATTGTCGATTGTCGGAAAAACCCATCTGGTTCACTAATGCCCTTCAGGGAAGGAAATCTGCCGTCCTTATCACGCATGGCCTACATGTGACTCCAGAGCCACAGCAATGTGGTTGACTCTCAACTGCCTTCCAAGGCAAATTAGGGAAGGGCAATAAATGCTGGCCCAGCCAGCGACACCCATGTCCCACGAATGAATAAGAAAATCTAGATACGGAGAGGGGTCAAAGAACAAAGAAAATTACAGCACTGGAACGGACCCTTTGGCCCTCCAAGCCTGCACCGACCGTGCTGCCTGACTTCCAGGGACCATATCCCTATATTTCCATCCTATTCATGTATTTGTCAAGACGCCCTTTAAAAGTCACTATCGTATCTGCTTCCACTACCTCCCCCGGCAGGGAACTCCAAGGGAAAATAAAAAGCACGCTGCTTTTGCTCTCTCCCTCCAGCCTAAAAAAAAACAATTTCACCTCCAGTCATGAGCCACAATATCAAACTTGTGGGTACTAAATCTGCCCTTATTTTAACCAAGTTTTTTTCCTGCTCTGTGCAAAGGGAAAATAGTCACCATGATATTTCTAATTTTCTTGAATTGCAAAATCACCTGTCACAGCTGAAACAGTGCAGTGGGTGAGAAAGGGTGTGTCAAATACACATTGCCAGATTAAAAAAGACACACACTGAAACTGTGCTGAACTGGGCTGCTTCATACAGACACCTGCAATTCAGATACATTAACTATGCATGTCAGAGGCAGGGTTACAGCCGGTGCAACCTTGATGTGACAGTGTAAATAAAGCATTACACCACGTCAAAAATATGCTGGTTTTAATCCACAAGGATTAAATAATCTTTTCATAATACAGTGCCGCATTGTTACCAAGCCCAGAATACATGAAAAATAACCATTAGCAGACATTCCTACATTGCCCTGTTCAAGCATGTTCTGAACAATGCTAACACAGGGGAATGAAAGGGACTCTTGTATGTACATTTATACTACAAAGCCACACTGGAAAGTTGCATCGAGCATCCAGTCTTCTCTCTCCTGCTGGCCAAACTACCCCATTTATGCAGCTTGGTATTTCTACCCACAGGACAGAAAGAATGATGACCTGCTGTGCCAATTGTTCAATGGGCAGTTTGATTCTTCAAGGCCTATGTAGGCAAGTATTTTTTTTAAAAAGGCATATGCAACGTTGGCGTGTACTTGCACATAAACCACACAGACAGCTGTTTAGCCACGAGCAACTTCCAAGAAATCCATTTTGACATTGGAATTGACCCTGTAATCTCAGGACAAAATTCCCAGACTTGCGTTTGCTGATTGAGGAAATGAAAGACACGCAAGCCGGTCAAATTCCACAAAACTATCCAAAGAGACTTCATTTCCTCCAGATCCATGAAAAATGTCTTTGATGGAAAGACACCAGCTCCTATTCCATGCAGATTTCCGATATGTGGATATGTTTGCTATAGTTCAATCTGAAGCAGCATGGAATAATTTCCTTTCATCTCTCAATGGGCTCCACCCTGCGCTCAAATTCACCTTCGAAATGGGGCAGTCAAATGAACTGCCTTTCCTTGGGGCACTAGTTGAGAAATCTGTCACGGCGGCACAGTGGTTAGCGCTACTGTCTCACAGCGCCAGGGACCCGGGTTCAATTCCAGCCTTGGGTCACTGTCTGTGTGGAGTCTGCACATTCGCCCCGTGTCTGCATGGGTTTCCTTAGGGTGCTCCGGTTTCCTCCCACAGTCTGAAAGACGTGCTGGTTAGGGTGCATTGGTCGTGCTAAATTCTCCCTCAGTGTACCCGAACAGGCGCTGGAATGTGGCGACTAGGGGGATTTTCACAGTAACTTCATTGCAGTGTTAATGTAAGCCTACTTGTGACACTAATAAATAATAAACTTTAAACAACTGGGTCACATGTCTCTCAACAGAGGTGTTTATCTGGAATTCTCTGCTTTACTTGGTACAGTTCAAGACATAACCATTTCATAGAAACCCTACAGTGCAGAAAGAGGCCATTCGGCCCATCAAGTCTGCACCGACCAAGATCCCACCCAGGCCCGATCCCCACATATTTACCTGCTAATCCCTCTAGCCTACGCATACCGGGACACTAAGGGGCAATTTAGCATGGCCAATTAACCTAACCCGCACATCTTTGGACTCGAGCTCATTTGTAAAGCTCATGACGATATAGACTGACCATAGCCAGCCCCATGCTTCATTGTTATTGCACTATACAAATTTCCTGTATCAACTGATGGGTGGCCCACACTTTCTACAGCTCAACACTGGCAGGATCTGAGCTATCCTCTTACTTGGAGGGCCCAAGGGCCTGTTCCTGTGCTGGGGGGAATCCACTTGATTCCATTGCTGAATCCCACCTCTGACAGTCAACTTCTGCTTGTCACTGTTTCCCTTGAAGCATCTATTGGAAGCTTTATCTCCCACCCCCTTGCCCCTTATGCCGACTGATGGCACTAATAAATAAACTTTAACTTTACTTTTAAAAAAGATCCTGTGGGTCTTCACACTGCTTTGACAAAGGGTCGCCTGGACTCGAAACGTCAGCTCTTTTCTCTCCTTACAGATGCTGCCAGACCTGCTGAGATTTTCCAGCGTTTTCTCTTTTGGTTTCAGATTCCAGCACCCGCAGTAATTTGCTTTTATCCAGGCTGCCCGCAGAGTTGATTAGTTAAATACAGCGGCAAATTACATTATCAAGACCACATTGGTTCAAAACTGCCAATACTAAAATACTTGCCAGGCTGCAAGCAGTGTATTAAGATTTAATAATCACACTAATGCACAGGGAACAACAACTTATAATTTTTAAAAGTTTATTTATTAGTCACAAGTTGGCTTATATTAACACTGGTGCTGGTTAGGGTGCATTGGCCGTGCTAAATTCTCCCCGTGTACCCGAACAGGTGCTGGAGCGCGGCGACTATGGGGTTTTCACAGTAACTTCATTGCAGTGTTAATGTAAGCCTATTTGTGACACAAATATATAAACTTTAAACTGCAATGAAGTTACTGTGAAAATCCCCTAGTCGCCGCACTCCGGCGCCTGTTCGGGTACACTGGGGGAGAATTTAGCACGGCCAATTCACCTAACCAGCACGTCTTTCAGACTGTGGGAGGAAACCCACGCAGACATGGGGAGAACGTGCAGACTCCACACAGAGAGTGACCCAAGCCGGGAATTGAGCCCGGGTCCTTGGCGCTGTGAGGCAGCAGCGCTAGAAATAACTTTACACATTTTTATTAGGAATTGAAAAGGCATTTAGCTTAAGACAATCAGGCAGACGGCATTAAAATATATTCCAAATTGGATCATGTCCCTTGGTGCTTTCAGGGGAATGCTGGAGATAGATTTTCATAAACCGCAGAATGTCTCAAAATATACTACAACCAACTAAATACTTTCGAAGTATAACCATTGCTGAAATGTAGGAAACATGGCCGGCAATTTGGATGCTGCAAGCTCCTACAAACAGTGTGATAATGACCAGATGTCTTTGTGATGTTGAGGTATAAATGTAGGAAGGGCTCCGGATAGCACCCCTGTTCATCAGGACAAACTGCCTGGGAATCCTTGGCTTCCACCTGAAGGAGCGGACAGAGCCTGGGTTTGACAAGACAGCACTCCCACACAAACGACGCAGCATTCCTCCTGTACCGCACTGGAGTGTCGGCTTAGGTTCTGTGCTCGACTCTCCGGAGGGAGAATGAAGTGCAAGACTGGCGCTGACTCAGCCACAGCTGACACTCAGAAACATCAAGGCAGTTTTTAGAAGAGTCAAGGGAGTTGTTCATTACATCTGGTGCTCGAACTTCACTGGGGAATCCAAATCAGGAAATGTTCCATTTGCTATGCTGATATTTCTCAACGAACATTTTTAAAAAAAGGGCTAAAAACTTAAAATGCAATTGCAGAGGGTTTCAAACATGTTTTCGGGTGGCACAGTGGTTCGTACTGCTGCCTCACAGCGCCAGGGACCCAGGTTCTATTCCGGCCTTGGGTGACTGTCAGTGTAGAGTCTGCACATTCTCCCAATGTCTGCGTGGGTTTCCTCCGGGTCCCTCCCACACTCCAAAGATGTGTGGGTTAGGTGGATTGACCATGCTAAATTGTCCCTTAGTGTCAGGGGGACTAGCTAGGGTAAACGCATGGGGTCATGGGGATAGGGCCTGGGTGGGATTGTGGTCAGTGCAGATGGGACGAATGGCCTCCTTCTACACTGCAGCATTCTATGGAAACTTCATATTTGAAAATGTACCATTTTCCACCCTAAATCTCATTTCACCTTCAGTTCCTATTTCATTTTCTAAAATTGGTAACAATTGAGGACATGCTGCACTATACTAGTGAAAAAGTGTGGTGGCTCGGTGGAACTCCTCCCTTCGATAAACATGATCGTGTTGTACTGCAGAGCAACAAAAGTGCAAACCCAGGGAGGGGCCCAACTCACCCTACGAGCTTTGCAGCGATGGGAAACAGCCCTAAACTGACAGCACATTCACTAGATTCATTATTTCACAGGTATCCGATGTAGTTAGTTCTTTAAACATCACATTATTTGCACGGTGCAGCCAAGTGCACATATCCATCGTCAGGTGTTCGGTGAAAATGTTTTAAATCAGCAGAAGTCAGATTATCAACTTCACTGGAAAATCTTTTTTTTAACCTCCATTTTGCAAAATCCAAATCTACCAAGCAACAGCCGAATGGGACACACTGATTTCATTTGACAAACATGAAACATTTAGCACTAGGCACCTGGGTTGGCAGATTTTACTGGCAAAACGGATTTAATACAAAAGGCCATTACATTGTTAATGAGTGATGCATGGTAACAGGGTGATGTGAAGTTTGAGAGTGCTGAAGAAATGTATCCTGGTGTCAGATCCCCATTGATCTTGTTTCTGGTGGTGAGACTCAGCACTAGGAGGTGGGCAGTGACTGCAGTTACTGTCTGAACTTCACGAACCAACAATCCCAGGAAATAGAGTAGAATCTCGACAGTACAGGAGGCCATTCAGCCCATTGTGTCTGCACCAACTCTCCAGTAGAACATCTTACCCAGACCCTATCCCCTTAACCCCACCCATTTACCATGGCCAACCCACCTAACCTGCACATCTTTGGACTGTGGGAGGAAACCGGAGCAAGCCCATGCAGGCATGGGGAGAACGTGCAGACTCCACACTGACAGTCACCCCGAGGCTGGAATCGAACCTGGGTCCCTGGTGCTGAGACGCAGCTGTGCTAACCACTGTGCCACCCTGGAGGTCAAATCATACATTCGATCAGACACTGAACCACATGCTGCAGTGATCATCGAATTCACTCTGTATGGAAAAGATCCATCATTCGAAAAAGTTTAGTTTACACCCCAGACAGCTGCCCCAGGCTTGCTGAAGATCTACTTTGATAAGCAGTAGTTGTTGTTGTTAGTAAACACAGTTTTTTAATTTGATTGTCCAGCAGTGAGCATGCCCCCGATCTTAGATGTGAAATTACTCAGGCCCTCTTAAGCAACCTCATGTACAAAAGATATCTGATTAGTTTTTTTGGGTGGCCAACTTTGCACTATTTTAATAGCAACCGTTTACACAAGTTGTTTGCTCAACTTTTCGTTCTGAAAGTTGCACAATACATTTTTAAGAAACAGAGCGACCATTAAAAACTGAAGTTCACACAACACTCTCACCAGTTTACTCATTCTTAAACACGACGCTGGTTCAAGCGAGGAGGATAATGAGGGTAACCCATAATTAAACTTTATTAAAGATCCAAGAATGTTATGCAGGTATGATCCTTGCTAATTCAGCCATGTCGTACTGCCAGGTCAGGTAACATCTCTTTAAAACAAGTTGAAGGGAAATCTGAAAGGCTTTGCGTTTTCTTACAGACTTCCAAAGAGCTTGTTAAAAAAATAAGATCACACCCTCTCACATATTATGTTGTGTGTTACAGACAGGCACACCAAGCTTTTCAACATTTCTGATATGGATCTGAGGCTGCAACTTTTATATGGGAAATTTGGCAGATAACAACAGATTGAGAAGTTTGGCACTGACATTTACTCTGTTCAGCTCTATAGAAATTTAGTATAAAGGGCCTCTTCCCCCCCCCACCCCCCCTCCCCCCCCTCCCACACACACACACAATAAGGTCAATAGAAGATGGAATGCATTTTACAGGTAACTACTGAAGCCAAGTCGATTGCATTTTTAAGAGGCAGGTTGGATAAGCAACTAGGAAGGAAAAAAACAAATATTAAAAGTTAACAGGTAAAGTGCAGTGGATAGTTCAGATCAGCAGATTAGTACCAGCAGAAGCAAGATGGGCTGAGCGGCCTCCACCCAGATCCCCAATTCTATGACTGTCTGAAACATTATGTGCCCCTTCTCACCCAACACAATGACACCAATCTAAACAATGTATGCACAATTATCTACAAATCACTTTGCTTTATTTTGTTTGATGCAGTTTATGAAGAGAGAGATCCAGTTATAATAACTCTTCTGGCACTGGGTAACCGTATAGGCGGCAATGTTTAAAATATTTTTTAAAAATATTTCATGAGTTCCAACGTAAAGCGCTTCAGACACAACTGAGCGCTGATCAACTTAAATATCAGCTCTAACATTTCTAGTTTTTGATATTTTATATATATTTATATAATATAGGTTTTAATTTTAGTCAACACAGCTACAAACTTTAAAACCGAACACAAGGGAACCCAGTCCCTTTTGGTTTCACAAGTTTTTTTCTTACGCTGTAGCCTCGTGCCAAATGAAGAGTGTTTGGTACGCCCATTGCCACATTTCCTCTCTTCAGAGTGAGTATCAGAAATGTGGATCACTGCATATCGCTATTTCAAAAAGGAAGCAACATACATAGTTAAATCAGGCTAGCTGTCCTTTTAAACACCAGCCCCCCCACCCCCCCCCCCCCCCCCCCCCCACCCCCACAACAGAAATAAATCTCACCGAATGTAATAATCCACTACCACAACCCACCCCTGGACACTACAATGAAGGCTTGTTTTAAAAAAACGACAACACTAACATCATTCTCTAGCCCCACTTCCTGAAGGTGAACCTATGTTAAAAAATCATTAAGTCAATAGTGCTAACCACTGCAATCTAGTGGCCATGAAAGCTGCTTTCTTTAAATGGATGCAGTTGTTCCTCTTAGCCAGAGCATCAAGCCACCTGCTGTTCAACAGACGCACGGTTAGAGGCAATCCAACGCAACTGATGCGAATAAAGCCAAGAGGAGTTTGCCAAGTGCCTGTCGGGTGTGGCAGACAGGACCCTTCTCCAACCCACCCCCACTTTGCCCCTTTTCTATCTGTTTGTAAGGAAATGGTAAATTGCTTTGAAATGTAGGGTGGTTGACAGACATTAAACCGAGCCCTCCCAGGAAAGTCAGCAGTACCCAGTGAGCAAAAGCTGATCCCAGGAGCCAGAGGGCAGAAGCCTAGTCACGTCAGACAGTCAAATGATTTAAAGATGAGCAAGGAAAAAAAAAAAGCAGCAAGAACCATTGGAACGAGTGTGTTAGTCTATCGAACAGTCACTCCGAGTTTCTCCAGCACGCGCACTCCCTTCTCCTGATACTCCTGCCGGGTCAGCCAGAAGCTATCCTTGTCTTTCATGATGTCCGCCAGGACAGCCCCTCCCAGAAACACCATGTGCTTGCGCCGCGGCGGGTCTTCAATGCGAATCTTGAATTTCTACACACGGGGAACAAAGAATCAGCAAATGTCAGAGACAGCCACATCGTAAAGTGAATTTTATAAACAAGGTTTAAACAAAGAACAGTACAGCACAGCAACAGGCCCTTCGGCCCTCCAAGCCTGTGCCGATCACATTCTCCCACCTAGATCAATCGTCTGTATCCCTCTATTCCCCATTTATTCATATGCCTATCAAGGCAAGTCTTAAATGTGACTAACGTATCTGCCTCAACCACCTCACTGGGCAGTGCATTCCAGGCCCTCAACCTCCGTGTAAAACACTTCCCCCGCACATCTCCACTTTTCCCCCTTACCCTGAACTTGTGCCCCCTTGCAATTGTCATTCCTGCCCTGGGGAAAAAGCTTCCAACTGTTCACCCTATCCACACCCCTCATAATTTTATAAACTTCTATCAGGTCACCCCCTCAGCCTCCGTCTTTCCAGGGAGAACAATCCCAGTTTATTCAATCTCTCCTCATAGCTAATACCCTCCGTACTGGGTAACATCCTGGTAAACCTGTTCTGTACTCCCTCCAAAGCCTCCACATCCTTTAATTTCTCCCTCCAGACCAACATAAAAACAAAACCCTGTTCAGTCACTTGAATTATCTCTTTCAATACAACTGGCTAACAGATTCCAATGTCTGTTTCCCCCTTTAGTAAAATTTGTGGCAATCATTTTGGGATCTGCGGGACTGTACGCCCACATTTAACTCGGAGATTTGTCAGTCGCATCATTTTAATGCTGATTACGCTCCACCGGAACATTCTAACGGACATCGAGTCACATCTCAGCTTTATGTAACAGCAAAGATATCTCAAAAAGCAGCTTCTGCACAACTCCCAACAGCTGAGGAAATCTTCAATCTCAGGAGAAAAACAAACAGCGCTGAATCAGCCAGGCTCCCAATTCTCAGTAACTCCATGGGCAGGGAGGGGGGTAGGGGAGGATGGGGGCAGGGGGGGGACAGAATCAGGGTCAGCTCACAAACATTCCCCATCATAGGTCACCTATGCAGAGTGTTCACTTTGGCCAAGTCTTAACCACAGCCTATGGAACTGGATCAAAATACAACTTGACAAGGCAATGACATAGAAATCATAGAAACCCTACAGTGCAGAAAGAGGCCATTCGGCCCATCGAGTCTGCACCAACCACAATGCCACCCAGGCCCCACCCCCATATCCCTACATATTTTACCCTCTAATCTACGCATCCCAGGACACTAAGGGGCAATTTTAGCATGGCCAATCAACCTAACCCGCACATCTTTGGACTAAAGAAAATTGATTTTAAAAACCTATTCGGGAAATTATTTCATATTCCCCAAAAGATTTACCCCGTTTTGGTGTTGATCAAGGAACTATCTCCCTTTGTATTTGTCTCTCTCACCCTGTAATCTTCACTATGCACCTGCCTTGGCTTCATGGCAACCAGAGAACAACATCTCTGACAATTCAGCATTGTATCAAAGCGGAGATTAAACCGGAGACTAAAGCCACGGATTTCACAGTCCCAGACAGACCCTATGCGGTGATACACAGAGCAGTCTGCACTGGGGAGCGGGCGGGGGAGGGGGGGGGGGGGGGGAGAGGGGGGGGGGGGGGTAGCTGTATGGTGTGTCTTTTAAATGAGATCCACATGCCAGGAGTAAGGAGAGCCAGCCACAGGAAGGAACTATTTTAATTTTGATTCATTTTTGGAGCTGCTCTTAAGGTGGGCATTTATCACCCATGCCACGCTGCCCTGAAGCAGACAGGCTGCTCGGTCACTTGAGGGAAATTGTTGCAGTGGGACTGGAGTCACATAAGCATCCAGGCCAGGGAATGATGGCCAATTCCCTTCTCTACAAGGGCAGGGATTCATAGAATCCCAACAGTGCAGGGGGCGGCCATTTGGCCCAATGAGCCTGCACGAACAGTCCCACCCAGACCCAATCCCCGCAACCCCACACACTTACCCTCCTAGTCCCCCTGATACTAAGGGGCAAATGATCATGGCCAATCCACCTAACCCGCACATCTATGGGCTGTGGGAGGAAACCGGAGCACCCGGAGGAAACCCACGCAGACACGGGGAGAATCTGCAGACTCCGCACAGACAGTGACCCGAGGCCGGAATTGAACCCGGGTCCCTGGCGCTGTGAGGCAGCAGTGCTAACCACTGTGCCACCGTGCTGCCCCGGGTCCCTGGTGCTGTGAGGCAGCAGTGCTAACCACTGTGCCACCGTGCTACCCCGGGTCCCTGGCACTGTGAGGCAGCAGTGCTAACCACTCTGCCACCGTGCTGCCCGGGTCCCTGGTGCTGTGAGGCAGAAGTGCTAACCACTGTGCCACCGTGCTGCCCCGGGTCCCTGGCACTGTGAGGCAGCAGTGCTAACCACCGTGCTACCGCGCCGTTTAGTGTTTTTGCAACAAACCAATAAACACATGGCTGTGTTTACTACAACCAGATTTTAATTTCCAGATTTTGTTTAAAAGGGAACTGAACTCGAGCTGAGATTTGAACTGGAGTGAGGTGGTCAGTAATGAAGCTGCTGCCCCATTGCGCCCCGTGCAGGACAGAGGTGACTCAGCTATCTCAGAGTGATCTGTACGGGACTGCCTGAACTCACGGAGGCAATGCTGCTGCAGGGATTAATCCGCAAGCTCCCCCTACATGGTGAGCAATCGAATACAGCCATACTATGTTACAAACATCACAGGCAATTTATAACCAGCAGCATTAGGCACCAAGCACGACGGAGAGAAGATTAAAGGGAATAAACAGAGACGGGGGGGGGGGGGGGGGGTATGAAAGAGAACTCGAGATGAGTGTGTAGGTTCAGTCTCTGCCACCCTGGGAGGAGGGGGGCACATTACTACTACAGCCACCACCTGCATTTATATAGCATCTTTCACATCCCCAAGGTAGGTCACAGGAAAGGATGTGATCCCCGGAAGGGTAGGGGGTTTTAGTTCAGTCGGGCAGCATGGTCGGTGCAGGCTTGGAGGGGCGAAGGGCCTGTTCCTGTGCTGTAATTTTCTTTGTCCTTTGAAAGCTCTCGGGACAGAATCTGATATTGGGGAAATTGCCCAGGAACCTGGGGTCTCAGACAATAGCTTGAAGAGGGAGCGAGGTTTGAGGGAGGGGAGCCTGAGGCCCCCAGGCAGCAAAGGCACGGCTATCAATGGTGGAGTGTTGGAAATCAAAGGCCAAAGCAGAGACCTGGAGGTTAAAGGAGGTTCAGGGATCGAGGGGGACGAGGCCTTGGGAGATTGGAAAAAACAAAACTTGGAGCTGTCGCTGGGCTGGGAGTGAGTGATGGTCAGAAAACTCAGGGGTGAAGGATGAATGGGAACCTGCTGCAAGTTAGGATATAGGCAGCTTTGGATGGGTTCAAGTTTATGGAGGATAGAAAACAGGAGTTCAAAGATGTGTAGGTTAGGTGGATTGGCCATGCTAAATTGTTCCTTAGTGTCCCAAGATGTGCAGGTTAGGGGGATTAACGGGGTAAATACATGGGTTACGAGTAAGAGTCGGTGCAGGTTCAATGGGTCAAGTGGCCTCCTTCCACTCTGTCGGGATTCTAGGACATCGGAATGGTTAAGTCGAGGGGTAATAAAATGCATGGGGGCAAGGGTCACACCACAGGCTGATGCAGGGTGGAGTCAGATGATGCTAGAGGTGGAAAGCTCCTGTTGAGGGCTCAGGTGTGGGATCAGCTCACCTCAGGTTCCAGTACCACACTAAAGTCGCACAGAGTCTGGTTCAGTCTCAGAGCTGTCAAGGAGGGGGACAGAGTTTGTGGCTGGAATTGACAACACCGACTCTGGGTTTTCCCAGTACTTAGAGGAAAACTCTCCTGACACAAAACTGGACGTCAAATAAACCAGTCTGATTATTTAGCGACAGTGGAGGAATCGAGAGAGAGGAGGGGGTGAGCTGGAGTCGGACATTGTCAACCCATGAGAGAAAATTAACAGCGATTCTGGATAATGTCACCAAGGACAGCTACTGGATGGAGGAACAGGAGGGGGAACCAGAGATAACGGTGCAGGAACAGGACGAGGAAGGTGAGTTTCCGATAGATTAAAAACAAATGTTTAAAACAAGATCAAAAAGGGGGGGGGGGGGGGGGGGAGAGGAGGAGTGGGGGGCCGAGTGGAGGGGGGAGGGGGGAAAGAGTGGGGGGGGGGGGGGGGGGGGATGGAACTCACTGCTGCAACATTAGATCAAGTTTCTCTGGATATTGGATCGAAGTAAACTGAACTGTGTCATTTCACCAACACCAGGCTCTTATCCAGGACGTGAGTGGAGAAATGTCTAGAATATTTGTAACTGCAAAGCTGGACTTACGGAAAGTTTCTCAACATCTCCTTTCAGTACACGCTCAAGGTAAAGCTGTTTGAGTTCCCGTTCCAGGCGAGACGGTAAACCAGGGTACATGGTGGAGCCACCAGACAGGACAATGTGTTTGTAGAACTCTGACCTGAGGGGGAGCAATCAGAGACAGCAATGAATCACACAGGGAATGTGGAGAAAGACTCGCTGCCTAAAGTACAAACTCAAACACATTGAGAAACTAAAGGGCAAACAAGCTTGTCGCAAAACGCAATCTCCAAAAACACACCCAGACTGAAGCCACGGCTTAGAACCTCCGGACAGTAGCGTGGATTCAGTCCGCAAGCCCGCTCTCCATTCCCCACACACACCTGGTGTCAATGTCAGCTGCCTGGATTGTATTGAAAAGTAATTCCGCAACACCGACACCCTCAACGTTGATGAGATGAGGCTGAAACAAGGCCTCTGCTGCCTCAAACCGCTCTCCGCCAACTTTTATAACACGGCCATCTGGAAGCTGCAAATATACAGGCTTGAGCAACTCAAAAACAGCGATGAGGCACACACACAGATATAGAAAGACAACCTAACTGTTCTCCAAATACGGACCCTGACCCAAAAGAAAACTGGCCTATCGAAAAGGGGATTCAGACGCAGAGGTATGCTTTCAGCACTGACTGGTTCCATGGAGTTTCACACATCTCAGATACTTGCAACAGATTGGAGAGGAGGTCCTGGTGGGGGAGAGAGAGAAAGAGGGAGTGGTTGGAGAGACAGAGTAGGGGGGCGGTTGGAGAGAGAGAGAAAGAGAGAGGGGAGGGTTATAGAGAGAGAGAGAGAGAGAAAAGAGGGTTATAGAGAGGTTGGAGAGAATTTGAATAGAGGAAGGTGGTTTTTGGGGGGCATTGCAAAGGGGAGGATAGCAGATAGACGTAGAAATTATCTGGGGAGGGATTACACGCATCTAGTACGTACAGTGACTATCTCTACTTCTTGCTGACGACTGAACAAATCATGAACACGTTGACACTTTCAGAATGGAGTGGTTTCAGATTCTGGGTCTAACTGGAGCCCCTGGCGATACGCACCGTGTACGACTCCACCAAGACAGTTGTTTCCAGTGCTAGTTTCTGCTCCTGTTCAATGTTGTATCCCACATAGCACAACTTCTCCTTCATCATGCGAACCGTCTCAAAATCAGCCGAGTGGTTGAAGGCATAACCACGCAGGAGCAGCAGCTGTCAAGATAAAGATGGTTCAATACCGGCAGTCAGTGCACAGCGAGAGATACTCTGCACTTTCAAACCAGGCAGTCTGATTCAGACCAGTCACCAACATTCCAAACTGTAACATCCGCAAAGAACTTCTCAGCAATGACATATATACTGTTAGAATCGCGACAGAATGCTAAAACACACAATACTCCCCCATTGTCAAGAGATGATGAGAAAACGGTTTTGAAACTTGGTTCCACTAAGTTTCTAAATTCGGACATTGTGACGAATTACTGTGCAAGCTGTCAACAATATCACCACAACCTGGGTACGAATAACTCAAATCTTCCCAACTTTGAGCATCACCCTAACCCTTTGATGGGCTGAGGGCCTTTTCTACAACTGTCTGATTCAATATCAATAGAATCCATAGAATCCCCACAGTACAGGAGGAGGCCATTCGGCCCATCGAGTCTGTACCGACCACAATCCCACCCAGGCCCTATTCCCACATCCCTCATTTACCCTGTTAATCCCCCTCACACTAAGGGTGAATTTAGCATGGCCAATCCACCTAACCCACACATCTTTGGACTTGGGTGGAAACCCACGCAGACACGGGGAGAACGGGCAGACTTTGCACAGACAGTGACCCAAGGCAGGAATTGAACCCAGGTCCCTGGCGCTGTGAGGCAGCAGCACTAGATGCGGTGAGGCAGTTCAGCGATTCCCAGCAAGGGATTCACATCACGGTCGAACCATCAAGACAATTCATTGGTTTTGAAAAAGTGAGCAGCGCAGCAATTGCTTTGCGCACGACTCGATCCCCCAGCAGGGAGGGGGAGAGATCGTGTTTCTGCTGGTGACCAGTCTGACAGGTTTATTTGGTAGCAAAAGCCACAAGCTTTCGGAGCCCCAAGCCCCTTCTTCAGGTGAGTGAGGACTCGTGTTCACAACCCCAGTCCAACGCCGGCATCTCCACATGGTGACCAGTCTGGCCAGGATACCAGGAGAACACATCCCAATCCTCTCTCCGGAGGGAAAACAAACCCCACATCGCCAAGAAATAGCGGGATGTTTCACTTGAAGAATGTCACGAGAATTCCGAGACCCTCAGCCTGGGTTACAAGCTCCAGTCACGATGTGGGCTTTGAAATTAGATTGGAGTGTGGCGGCTATTCAGGTAACTAGAGCAGACTAACTCTGGTCAGCAGAAATACTTTAACAGAGCCCGATTTTAATAGCTTCAATTCTCCAAGGGTTTCTGACATTGCATCCTTTCAGCTTCAATAACAGATCTGGAGAAATCCATTTTTCCTGGAACACTGAACACACTTCTGCTGCCTGGTCGATCCCCCCTCCCTCCCTCTCCGTCTCACTGTGCTGTCAGATCAGATGTTGGGCCCCGGGTTTTGTAGCAATGCTGAGATTGATGAGTCACACTGTAAACTTCATTGCACTGATGCTGTTGCTGATATAACAGACTGCATTTTCCCCATCATTAAAAGCTGCCTGCCATGGATTAAACACGCAGACACTTCAATAATGCAACTGAATCGTCTTTTGTAGCTATTTATTCATCGAGAACTTTAAACTACCGGCACAGCAGCTCAGCAATAATCGATGTTTAAGGAAACAAGGTTTTATAAAAGGAAGGAATTGATTTACGGACAGAGCAAATGGCCCATCAATAATTCAAATCAAACATTCTGATCAGCAAACATTATTGTGTCAATGAGCCGCCGGAACAATACGCTGACAGGCCATTTTAATTCAATCCACAAGGAAGGTTAAGGAGTGATTTGATTGAAGTTTTCAAGACACTAAAAGGGACCCGGGTTCGATTCCCGGTTCTGGTCACTGTGTAGAGTCTGCACATTCTTCCCGTGTCTGCATGGGTTTCCTCCGGGTGCTCTGGTTTCCTCCCACAGTCCGAAAGACGTGCTGGTTAGATCCATTGGTCGTGCTAAATTCTCCCTCAGTGTACCCGAACAGGCGCCAGAGGGTGGCGACTCGGGGATTTTCACAGTAACTTAATTGCAGTGTTAATATAAGACGACTTGTGACTAACATAAATAAAATAAGGGAAAAGACAGTCGAAAAAAATAAACTATTCCCACTGGTTGGAGATTCTGGAACTAGGGGACAGTGTCTAAAAATTAGGGTCAGACGGTTCAGGAGATGTTACGAAACAACTTCTACACACAAAGGGTGGGAGAGGTTTGGAATTCTCTTCCACAGTTGATGCTAGATCAGTTGCCATCTTTAAATCTCAGATAGATACATTTGCTTAACAAAAATGTATCTAAGGAACATGGGCCGAAGACGGGTATATGGAATTAGGCCACAGATCAAATCTCTACAGTGCAGAAGGAGGCCATTCGGCCCATCGAGCCTGCACTGACCACAATCCCACCCAGCCCCAATTTCCCGTAACCTCACATATTAACCCTAGCTAGTCCCCATGACACTAAGGGTCCATTTAGCATGGCCAATCCACCTAAACCATACATTTTTGGGATGTGGGAAGAAACTGGAGCACCCGGAGGAAAGAGAGAGAATGTGCAGATTCCGTGATCCGAGGACGGGAATCGAATCCAGGTCCCTGATACTGAGAGTGGGCAGTGCTAACCACTGTGCCACCGCACCACCCATCTCTCAATGGGCTGAATGGCCTACTCATGCTCCTATTTAAGGTTAGTTAATCAAACTGCTCAGTCTTCAGCATTATTCACAATTCTAACTGGCCGCAAAGAGACAAGAGACAGAGTGGCACCGTGATGGTTTAATTCAGTAACCCCATCGTTTGATCTTTCGCCTGCCCTGTTTGAGTTACTACTCTGTAAATCCTTCCGAATAACACCAGTCATTCTGACAAAAGGTCAGCCAGGATCGAAACTTTGGCTCTGTTCTCTCTGCACAGAGGCTGTCAGACCTGCTGAGATTTTCCAGCATTTTGTGCGTTTCAGATTCCAGCATCTGCAGGATTTTCCCTGTTTTTACAAGTCACTCCTGCAGTTCCAATTATTGTCACCAGATGGCACTACAGCACCACCTGGTGGTGGAACTGTGAACTACAACATTCTGATAAAGTTCAGAACCATTACGCAAAATTAAAAGCCAAAACAAAAGGTGTTGAGGAAAACGATAATGACTGGACTCCCAAGGGCCAGCATGGGGTCAACAAGGCAAGAGTGGGCCAACATCGTCCACCCCTTGGACTCCTGTAAAACAGGCCCAGACAAACTAACCTCCAAGAGCATCCAGACCCCCATCCTGTCTAGGGTAAGAGGCAACAAGGAGAGGGGCGGGAAATGGTCTAGAACAGAAAACAGATCAGGCGGGAGAAATCAGAGCACGAGAGCAAGCTCGCTAGCAATATGAAAACAATTAGTAACAACGGCCTCCTTCTGCACTTTAGATACTGAGACATCTTTCCACAAGTACAGGAGAAGAATTCTAGACAGAGAACGGGGAATTAATAAGAAAATGACGGAAGTACTAAACATACATCGAGTCTGTATTCACTGTAGAAGACAAACAATATCCCAGAATTAATTGTATCAGGAGACGAAGGACAGGAAGACCTTAAACAATTACAATCACCAGGGTTTAAAAGTTTTAGTGTCATAAGTAGGCTGACATTAACACTGCAATGAAGTTACTGTGAAAATCCCCTGGTTGCCACACTCCGGCGCCTGTTTGGGTACACTGAGGGAGAATTTAGCTCGGCCAATGCACCCTAACCAGCACGTCTTTCGGACTGAGGGGAAAAACTGGAACACCCGGAGGAAACCCACGCAGACACGGGGAGAACGTGCAAACTCCACACAGACAGTGTCCCAAGCTGGGAATTGAACCCAGGTCCCTGGCGCTATGAGGCAGCAGTGCTAACCACTGTGCCACAGGTAAAAGGGCACTTAGAAAACCACTAGAACCAAAAGCTGACAAGTCCCCAGGTCCTGATGTACTTCATCCTCGGGATTTAACAGAAGTGGCTGCTGAGATTATCGGGGCATTAGTTTTAAATGCCCAAATTCCCTAGATTGTGGATATGTCCCATCAGATCAGGCAAGAGCCAATGTCACTGCTCTGTTCAAGAAAGGAGATGGCAGGAAGTAGGAAACTACAGGCCAGTTAGCCGGACATCTGTCTAAGGCTGGAATCCATGACCGAGGTCACTCAAAAGTCAGGCAGAGTCAACATGGTTTTACAAAAGAAAAACAGTGTTTCGCTAATTTATTAGAGGCCTTTGAGGTTGGTAAAAATGTGGATGAAGGGGAATCTGTAGATCATAGAAATCATAGAAACCCTACAGTGCGGAAGGAGGCCATTCGGCCCATCGAGTCTGCACCGACCACAATCCCACCCACATATTTACTTGCTAATCCCTCTAACCTACGCATCTCAGGACTCTAAGGGGCAATTTTTAACCTGGCCAATCAACCTAACCCGCACATCTTTGGACTGTGGGAGGAAACCGGAGCACCCGGAGGAAACCCACGCAGACACGAGGAGAATGTGCAAACTCCACACAGACAGTGACCCGAGCCGGGAATCGAACCCAGGACCCTGGAGCTGTGAAGCAGCAGTGCTAACCACTGTGCTACCGTGCCGCCCGTGCCCCGATGTGGTGTACTTTGCCAAAAGGCATTGGATTAGACGCCACATGAAATTCTAAACAATGCGAGTGGGGTATGGAGTAATATATTAAGGATAAAATTGCTTTCCAAGCAGGAAGTTTGACTCAATTAATTCCTGGGATGAAGAGATTATTTTCAAGAGGTAACGTTGGCCCGGTACCCATTGGAGTTTGGAAGAGTGAGGGGTGATCTTATTGGAACAAACATCAAGAGGAGTTGACAGGGTGGATGCAGAGAGGATACCTTCCCTTGTGGGGGGTCACCAGAACGAGAAAACAATTTAAGATGGAGGTGTGGAGAATTTCTTTGAGAGTTGTTACTCTGTGGCATTTTCTTCCCCCGAAAGCAGAGGCTGGGAGTTTATTCAGGGTCAAGTTAGATTTTTGATTGAAAGGGAGCTGGGGACGGCAGGACAGGAAATGAGAGGAGGACGACACAATCAGAGCGGCCAGGATCTTATTGAATGGGTCAGCAGAGGCTCCAGGGGCTGAATGGCCTCTGCCAACTCTTATTTTGTATGTCAGAGTTCCCATTACGGATTTCACCATCCAGCTATCAGGTGAGGATTGTGCAATAACTCGCCAATATTTGGAGGAACAAGTTGAGTAATAACAGAATGGTGAGCAGGACACGCAGACTTCAGTTACTGTCTTCACAAATGCAGAAAGGTAGGTGGAAAATTTGGAGAACTCCAGAAGCATTTTACCCCCCACCCCACGGAACAGGCCCTGTCCAACCTGCTGAGTAGTTCCAGCATTTTGAGTTCTTATTTCTCCTCCACCTAACGCTGTACAATAAATATCAGGCTGAGAACAGTCTGGAGATTCTTTCCAAGGTTTGTGCATAAGGGGCAGGGGTGCAGGTCCTGCCAGGAGGATGGGGCAGGGGTGCAGGTCCTGCCAGGAGGATGGGGCAGGGGTGCAGGTCCTGCCAGGAGGATGGGGCAGGGGTGCAGGTCCTGCCAGGAGGATGGGGCAGGGGTGCAGGTCCTGCCAGGAGGATGGGGCAGGGGTGCAGGTCCTGCCAGGAGGAAGGGGCAGGGGTGCAGGTCCTGCCAGGAGGATGGGGCAGGGGTGCAGGTCCTGCCAGGAGGATGGGGCAGGGGTGCAGGTCCTGCCAGGAGTGCAGGTCCTGCCAGGAGGATGGGGCAGGGGTGCAGGTCCTGCCAGGAGGATGGGGCAGGGGTGCAGGCCCTGCAACGAAATGCAGACCCGATGAGGGATCAGAGGGAGATGGGCAGGGCCGACACAATGAACACTGATCACAGTTCACCAGATTGAATTCTTAATCAAAGGGGGGAGTGGACTTACTCAGGATGCTGGGTGTGGGACATTTACCCACTAACCACAAAGGGAATGTTCCTGCAGCAAAAGGTCATGTTCTTTATAAAAGTGTTCTCTAATGGAACACGAGCCACTCTGATAGGCAAACTACAGGAATTAAAGTTTGATTTAGTAACCACGGTTGAAGTTTCAGTGGCCTGTGTTCGAGAAACAATGCTACAATTCAGTACACTGTCAGCTGTAAACATGCAGAGAGGAGGTATAGATGGGTCAGAGAGGCAGAGAGTGGGTATAGATGGGTCTTTTTCTGAATGGAGGTCGGTCACCAGTGGTGTGCCCCAGGGATCTGTTCTGGGACTCTTGCTGTTTGTCATTTTCATGAATGACCTGGATGAGGAAACGGAGGTTTGGGTTGGTAAGTTTGCCGACAACACGAAGGTTGGTGGGGTTGTGGATAGTCTGGAGGGATGTCAGAAGTTAGAGGGACATAGATAGGATGCAAGACTGGGCAGAGAAGTGGCAGATGGACTTTAACCCAGATAAATGTGTAGTGGTCCATTTTGGCAGGTCGAATGGGATGAAGGGGTACAATATAAAGGGAAAGACTCTTCGTACGGTAGAGGATCAGAAGGACCTTGGGGTCCTGGTCCATAGGACTCTAAAATCGGCCCCTCAGGTGGAGGTGGTGGTTAAGAAGGTGTGCTGGCCTTTATCAATCGAGGGATTGAGTTTAGGAGTCGGGAGATAATGATGCAGCTTTATAAGACCCTCGTCAGACCCCACTTGGAGTACTGTGCTCAGTTCTGGTCGCCTCATTACAGGAAGGATGTGGAAAAGATTGAAAGGGTGCAGAGGAGATTTACAAGGATGTTGCCTGGATTGAGTGGCATGCCTTATGAGGATAGGTTGAGGGAGCTCGGTCTTTTCTCCTTGGAGAGACATAGGATGAGGAGATCTAATAGAGGTGTATAAGATGTTGAGAGGCATAGATCGGGTGGACTCTGAGGCTTTTTCCCAGGGTGGAAATGGCTGCTACGAGAGGACACAGGTTTAAGGTGCTGGGGGGTAGGTACAGGGGAGATGTTAGGGGGAAGTGTTTCACACAGAGGGTGGTGGGCGAGTGGAATCGGCTGCCGTCAGTGGTGGTGGAGGCAAACTCAATAGGGTATTTTAAGAGACTCCTGGATGAGTACATGGGACTTAATAGGATGGAGGGTTATAGGTAGGCCTAAAAGGTAGGGATATGTTCAGCACAACTTGTGGGGCCGAAGGGCCTGTTTTGTGCTGTAGTTTTTCTATGTTTCTATGCACTAAACCACACTGAGCGAGATTATCCCTTCTCATTGCCCACTCTGCAATCCTTGGCAAGGTAAGACCGTTCTCCTTGACTGTCCAGCTCTGTGGACCTGTCCATTGCGACTCCAGTTCAACCCCAGCCAGAGCTAACATCCAGAGTTCCCGAGGGCGTGCGCTTTGTCTGGACCCCATCTTCGTTTAGCCCCACACCGATATCAAAGCGGCAGACTCCAACTCCACACATACATCGAGAACCTAGTGTTTTACCGCCACCATCGCATAATCCCATAACTAGAATGACGCCTCTCTCACCCTCCCCCTCCTCAAAGGCCACCCCACCTTCACAAGCTTTCAGCCATGTTCACCGATGGCCTGTATTTACCTCACCGTTGATTGCTGGTAGAAGGCAATAGAAAGCACAAGATAAAGTGCCGATTACATGTTGTCTTTACCAGCAGCTGCCCAACACAAAGATCAGGGTGAACAGGGCTACCCTTTCCGGTACAGCAGTTGATGCAGCCCGCCAAGGCAGCCCTGGGACTAATCGAGAGGAGTATGTACTGAACGCATCAGCTCCTGTTCACAGGTATTGGCTGGCCTCAGTCAATCCATGCTGCACTAACTGGCACGAGGAGTTCCAATGTGAGCACTGCCTGTGGGCCCAGCACAGAGCGCGCGCCCACAAAACCGTACTGCAATCTATTCCGGCCGCACAGTGCTCACAGCTCGTGGAACCATCACCGCTTTTTAAAAATATTAACCTTCCTCCACACTGCACAGGCTGGCCAGCCTGACATTTACACAGTTTTCTGTAGACCATTTCAGAGAAGGGGTCACATCAGGTTCAGAACGTTAACCGTTTCTCTCTCCCCAGATGCTGCCAGACTAGACTTTTCCAAGCACTTTATTACAGACTCAGATTCTCATCATGAAAGGCCCGGATTGAGGGAAAACATCACCTCCATTTGTTGGGAGGGGGTGGGGGGGGGGGGAGAGGCGGGGCTGCAAAGCCAGAGATGGTCAACTAGAAAACCGGCAGGGAACGGAGAAGAAGCTTCTCATCGGAGAATGTAGAGCTAATTCCGCAGGGAGTAGGGAGGGGAACAGGGTGAGATGCTTTTCAAGGGGCAGCAGATAAAGACGCGGGTTAGAGCGAAGCTTTTAGAAAAGGCGGATGTGAAACAGTGCAGCTTGCAGTGGCTGGTCCAATAGTAAGTTCCTGTGTTGGAAGCTCTCGCCAATCTAATTAAAATAGTGATATCAATGCAACTCACAGGTACAGTGTTGTCTCCAATGTGATTTCAAAATTCAAGTGCAAGGCAGGCGAAACGAACCCTTCAAACAGATTCCATTCTACTTGGAGATTTCCGACAATGAGGCAGCATCTTGCAGGATTGTTAGAGCTGGTGTAATGGTTATTTAATTTTAGCATTTTTATGTTGCACAAAATTTGTCCCAGTGGGGCTCCATGAATAGTGGAGAATAGTCTAGAATAATATGTGCAGTTTTGGTCTCCCTTTTCTGAGGAAGGATGTTCTTGCTCGAGGGAGTGCAGCGAAGGTTTACCAGGCTGATTCCGGAATGTTCTTGCTCTCGAGGAAGAGCAGCGAAGGTTTACCAGGCTGATTCCTGGGATGGCGGGACTGATGTGTGAGGAGAGGTTGACTAGGTTAGGGTTGTTTTCGCTGGAGTTCAAACAAATGAGGGGAGAATCTCAGACTTATAAAATTCTAACAGGACTAGACAGGGTAGATGCAGGGAGGATGTTCCCGATGGTGGGGGAGTCCAGAACCAGGGGTCACAGTCTGAGGATTCAGGGTAGACCATTTAGGACGCAGATGAGGAGATATTTCTTCACCCAAAGAGTGGTGAGTCTGTGGAATTCATTACCACAGGAAGTAGTTGATGCCAAAACATTGAATGTATTCAAGAGGCGGCTGGACTTGGCACCTGGGGTGAATGGGATCAAAGGTTATGGGGAGAAAGCAGGATTAGGCTATTGATTGGACGATCAGCCATGATGATGAATGGGGCAGCAGTGTCGAAGGGCTGAATGGCCTCCTCCTATCTTCTATGTTTCCCCAGTGTTTCTGCAGCTAATCATACTGGTCACTGCCAGGAATTACTGGGACTGAATTTCTGAAAGACTCAGTTCACAACAAGCTGCCTTCCAGCTCCAGTCTTGGTGAACTTGGGGTGGTACAGTGGCTAGCACTGCTGCCTCACAGTGCCAGGTACCCGGGTTCGATTCCCGGCTTGGGTCACTGTGCGGAGTCTGCACGTTCTCCCCGTGTCTGCGTGGGTTTCCTCCGGGTACTCCGGATTTCCTCCACACTCCAAAGATGTACGGGTTAGGTGGATTGACCGTGCTAAACTGCCCCTTAGTGCCAGGGGACTAGCTAGGGTAAATGCACGAGATTATGGGGATAGGGCCTGGGTGGGATTGTGGTCAGTGCAAACTTAGAAATCATAGAAACCCTACAGTGCAGAAGGAGGCCATTCGGCCCATCGCGTCTGCACCGACCACAATCCCACCCAGGCCCTACCCCCACATATTTACCCGCTAATCCCTCTAACCTACGCATCTCAGGGACAATTTTAACCTGGCCAATCAACCTAACCCACACATCTTTGGACTGTGGGAGGAAATCGGAGCACCCGGAGGAAACCCACGCAAACATGAGGAGAATGTGCAAACTCCACACAGACAGTGACCCGAGCCGGGAATCGAACCCAGGACCCTGGAGCTGTGAAGCAGCAGTGCTCACCACTGTGCTACCGTGCCGCCCTGATGGGCCGAATGGCCTCCTTCTGCACTGTCACATTCTATGATTACTGGCAGCCATTCTGCACTGAGCCAGTCTTCTGTGGTCCCAGTCTGCAGAGTCTGGAGCAATGTACAATCATCTCAAAAGGTTCACCAAATCTAACTGCCCAATTCAACTGATATTCTTTTATCATTCAACAACCTTTCAACCATTAGTTAGGACCACTTCTCAGTGGCACCGACTAACAAGCCCATAAAACCCGCAACTGAAAACTGTTTTTCTAAACTGCAGACACACTGATTTTGCATTCTTCTCTAATTAACAGGAGCAAATTATTTTCAGGCTTTCCCCAAGAGGAACCGATATCCGGTCTCCCCGGCAGAACGTCAGCAAGTTTAGAAGCGTAATAATTGAGCAGCAGTGAGTGCAGAAAGGCAGTGAAAGACCGTGCGACTATTTCACACTGCCGCTAAGTAATACGATCAAACTCTTCTCGTCACCTTAATGAGGTATCGGGTGATGTCCCTGCCGGCAATATCGAGTCTCCGCGTTAGGTGTGGCAGTGAGAACCCTTCATATACAGGGCAGATGTGTGTCACGCCATCACCTGAGTCCACAACCACACCAGTCAGTAAACCTGAAATAGGAAGGACAAAGAGTTCATCAGGACAGAACAACTCGCAACATGAGACTTGTGAATGAATGCAAAAGCATTGTTACTGGAAGCACAATGCACAGGGAGACATCTGACAAACTCACCAAAAGAGAAAATGCTGGAAAATCTCAGCAGGTCTGGCAGCATCTGTAAGGAGAGAAAGGGGCTGACGACCCTTTGTCAAAGCTCTGACAAAGGGTCATCTGGACTTTTCTCTCCTTATAGATGCTGCCAGACCTGCTGAGATTTTCCAGCATTCTCTCTTTTGGTTTCAGATTCCAGCATCCGCAGTAATTTGCTTTTATTCAGTATTTTTTGACAATCCCAGGGTTGGGTGATGCTGTACACAGTACGTTGCCACAATCAGATGTGACAAGAGTGCAAACACCCTTGGCAGTAGCTCAACTCCCAGCACAGTACCATTACGGTCACCCCAGGTATGTCTGCTGTCAGAGACGGTGTCTGATAAATCGGAAACAAGTCAAAATGTCTGGAATCTGAACACCTGAAGACTGGAGTTGTGGTTTCTTTTCACTGATATAAACCCCACTCCCTCAAACCCCACCTCACTCCCTGCCACTCATTCCCAATCAGATTAATGTGGGGATTTGGCAATGCCATGACCCTGTCTCCAGATTCAAATCCCACATCGAGCTCTCACCATTATTTCCCAACATTGCTCCCATTTCACTCGCGCCAGCACCAAGACCGACTCCCATTCCCAAACTCCACAGAACTCCCGGGAGTGGGCACCACTCCTTCCCCATTTCAATTGATTAATTCACACGACCAAAACAGCAGCCCTGTCATGGGGCCACTCTGGCTCCATGCCCCCAGGCACCCATAAACCCAACTCCAGTCTCTGTGCCCAAGCTTTGGATCCACTGACCCTCATCCTTTTGGCATTTCTCTCCATGCCAATGCTCGAGCCACCCTAGCCCCTCCTCAAACTCAAACCTCCCAGCCAAGCTTAGAACCACCTCTAACTTTCACAACATGGTTCAGTGGATTATCTACCACTGCCCCACAAAGCTGCTGGAAACAGTCTATATTAAAACCGTGACGAGAACTGTAAATTGGTGTTTTACATAGAAACAGAAATGAGGAGGAGGCGGCCATTCGGCCCCTCGAGCCTGCTCCACCATTCATTCTATTTCATGGCTGACCATCAAATTCAATATCCTGATCTCCCCTTCCCCCCCATATCCCTTTAGCCCAAGAGCGATATCTAATTTCTTCTTGAAATCACACAACGTTTTGGCCTCAACAACATTCTGTGGGAGTGAATTCCACACATTCACCACCCTCTGGGTGAAGAAATTTCTCCTCCCCTCAGTTCTAAAAGATTTACCCCTTATCCTCAAACTATGACCCCTAGTTCTGGACTCCCCCACCATCGGGAACATTCTTTCTGAATCTACCCTGTCTAACCCTGTTAGAATTTTATAAGTTTCTATGAGATCCCCTCTCACTCTTCTAAACTCCAGTGAATATAATCCAAACCGACTTAGTCTCTCCTCACATGACAGACCTGCCATCCCAGGAATCAGCCTTGTGTTAGGGACAGGTGTAAAAATCAGTCCAACACATTGGGGGCAGCAGCAATTTCTCTCCCGTTTTACCGAGTGGCGCTATAGTCAATGCTGCTGTTTCACCAACCAGAGAGATTGTAAATCTTCAACCACTAACCCAAAAGCAGTGACGATATGACTGTCAGAACTCTGCTTCACCGGTACATGACTTTGAAAGAATCAAGGTCTGGTTTGACCCACTTCATAGCACCCATCTGAAATAAACCTAACCCAGTTCTCTTTCATGTTAAAGTTATCTCTAGCCCAATTTAAAGTAATTATTTGAGTGTCAAACCCCAGTCTATGGTGATGGAGCAGAGCAACATGGGTCATTGTAATTTTCTTCTGTGCTTGAGTTCGAGGAAGCCAGGTGAAGAACCTTGCTTTTAACATTCTGCACCCACTGGCAAGCAACACAATCAGTATTTGTTTGCAAGGATGGGTTATTTTTAAATATAAACGTTGTCCAAATCTTAGGTGGAATTTAGCCTTCATTAAAAACACGAAGTAACATACTAATATGGGTGATGACATTAATTTACCCCGACTAAGCCCATTCACCGTGAAGGAGCCTCACACTTCATTCATGACTTCAGGGTTTTGCCTCCATTCCCGAGCTAGAGTAGGGTTTCACACCCCTATTCATCCACCTCAGAACCTCCTCTGTTGCAACCAAAAACAAACAAACTTTTCCAACATTCCCTCATCCGGGATAATATCCTGGAAAACCCCCTCAGTACCCCAAGGCCTTGAAGTCTTTGTTTGACATAACAAGTTTATGAAGAGTGATTGAACAGTTTAGGCCTATACTCTTTGGAATTTAGAAGAATTGAGGGGAGATCAAATTGAGATATTCAAGATGATAAAAGGTGCGGATAAAGTAAGCATGGAGTGGTAGCTTCTGCTGGTGGGGCATTCTCGATCGAAAGGATAAGGGGTAGCAAATTTAAAACCGAGCTGAGGAGAAACTACTTCTCCCAAAGGGTTGTGAATCTGTGGAATTCGCTGTCCCAAAGTGCGGTGGATGCTGGGACAGTGAGTAAATTTGAGGAGGAGTTAGACAGATTTTTAATTGGTAATGGGTTGAAGGGTTATGGGGAGAAGGCAGAAAAATGGGGGTGAGGAGCATATCAGCCACGATCGAATGGCAGAGTGGACTCGATGGGCCGAATGGCCTAATTCTGCTCCTATATCTTATGAACTTATGTAACCAGTTCGCATTCAACTCCGGAATCCAGATTGTTAATGCCAGGTTAAGTTCATTTTCACATCTACAGATGATCATATTTGCTGACCTAGAAAGTCAGCAAGAATAGTGAAAAACACATATATACTTCCAAAATGCTGCTCATTAAACCATTTTCACAGCTACATGGGATGATTCATTTACTTTCGTGTGGTATTAACCTGCCTATATAGTAAAATACTCAAATCAGGATTGAAGCTGAGATTAGATAAATTGTCATTTTTATTGTGTTTATTCATTCTGGAGGATGTCTTCCATCCATTGTGGCACTTTAGAATGTGAGAAAGGGTAAATTATGGGACTCCAGACTGATTACAACCGATCATATTCATCAGACACAGTGCAGTGGCAGCAACACAGCTGAGCGTTAGACTGCACTCCCCAACTTTCTCAAATTCCACCAGGGATCTGCTAGCAAAGTTTTACAGATGAGATTGGTCTGATCAATGTTGTTGTAATTTTCAAACAACTTTGGTCCATTAAGCCTCAAGCTACACGTTACATTTCATCTTGGTTTAACTTCAGCATTGCTCCCAATTCAGCTGGGTAACAGGCGCACATACCTTGAGCATACAGTGTGAGTACAGCCTGAATAGCAATGTAGACTCCACTAAACTGGTACGTTTCAAACATCACCTGAAACAAAGAGAAGAATTTGTAAGTTAGCCGGCCTCACCTTTCCATCCATCTTATCCCCTCTTACATTTTAAACAAATTGACAAATGGCCATTAACTATTATGAACCCATACGCATGCAGAGAAATCCACTCTGGGTCTGCTTGGAGATGCATTTGAAGGAAGGAGGTTCACTTTCCCTGCTGAGCTCAAATCATTATCTGATCAGACGGGTCATCCTGTGGGGAAAACAGGAATGCTCACGTTCTTTAAGGTTGGACTGGGATGAGCTCAACTCGTAGCAAGCCAAACATGAATACTGGGAGACACAAACTCCTCCCTGTAACACTGTTTGGGCAGATATAGTTCAGTCCACTTGCATACTTGTTGAAGCATTAATACACTGGTTCTGACTCACATTTCATCTGTTTTACAGAGTATGTTACGGGGGAGGAGTTATTCCAGGAGTTGAGAGGAGACAGACAGGCAGGACTCGTATACACCACAGGATTTTGTCATCACTTGTTGGAGGTGAGAGCTTTCAACATCCACTGCCAACTAGCATCTCCCAATATTCATGTTTGGCTTGCTACGAGTCGAGCTCATCCCAGTCCAACCTTAAAGAACGTGAGCATTCCTGTTTTCCCCACAGGATGACCTGCCTGATCAGACAGAGGAGCAGAGCACAATGTTGAGAATACAACTTAACCAACGAGAACTCCCTTCCATACATCAGTGCGCATTTTTGGGTGTTTTTAATTTGCAGAATTAAATGAAGTTAGCATTAATTATCACACAATGACATCCCATTTTTGATTAAAAAATAATTTCATCCTCAGTTTCGGCTTTCTACAACACTTCCTTAAGCAGACAAATGAGTCAAAGCCAGTGTCTTAAAGCTGTTACATGTACAAATGTAGACTAAATTATGTCTACCCACCTGGTCCAATTATCCCTCATTCTTTAACCCTTGATGATGACTCCCTGTGTTCAAATTCAGAGGTCAGTCGGTAAATTGTGAATTCTGATAAAGCAGCAGTCCGCAGGAATTTGGTGAATATGTCAGATTCTTTTATTTTAGTCGATTGAATACTTGGGGGCTTCAACTTTTATAGTGCTTAACCACACAGTGTCTGCAAGAGCCCATAGTCGGAGTACAATTCAACATTAGACTGTGGTTTTTATCCCTCAATGTGCAGAGTTCGGAACCCTTCCAAACAATGAAAGGAAAAGCTAAACAAAACCCACCACTGCTCTCTACACAATCTGTTTACTGGGCAAAGCTACAGAGGAGATAGATGGAACACATGTTCCGATATCACAGTACAACATGGGAAAACAGGAGTCTACCTCATTTCCCCTCCCCCAATCCCCCTCACTTTGCTGTCCACTTGTCAGGGTTAAGTTCTTCAGAACAGGCAAACTGAATTGTCAAGTCTGTTCAGATGGTAATTTTACCCCAGCAGGAATCAGATTGGGCCATTGCCTGGTTAGAGTCGCTGACTTTTCAGGATTGTCTCACCGGGAATGAGAGGTTCATTTCCAGAATAGTGCTGCGAGCAACAACTTGGGAGGAAAACAAAATCCTAGGACCTTTAATAAGGTGCTTTCTTTCTTAATTTTCTTTGAACATTTTAACTCGTTAGTTGTAAAAATATTTCAAGGGAGAAGGGGAAAATGACTTTCACTAACAGGTAAGATTAACCCAATTGACTAAGGAAGAGTTTCTTCACTTTCTGAATGTGAGGACGCAGTGAGACTGAAGGATAGATCAGCGATGGTAGTGTGGGGTGTAATGTCCCAACTACATTAGGGGTTGTAGGTTTTAACAAGAACATGGTTTACACATGAATTGAAAGTTACAGATTTATTCTAGATGTCCTCTGCACAGAGTACAAACTGGAAGGAAAACAGCAGCCTCTGCAAAGACCTTCATGACATCAAATCAAGCTCTTGAAGAAACACGCAACCTTTTTAAATATACAACATCCCTCCCCTTTTACTTCTGTGACAGTAAATGTTGTTATTCATCGGATCAATAATACTCTATAGACAGTACGATGCATCATTAATCATTACACAGTCAATAAGGAAGACGACCAGGAGGATGTGTACAAACAGAGGGATAGACAATGTTCTGGGATTGGCTGTCCTTGACCCCAGAAGTATGATTTGGAACTTCAGTAGTCACTTCTCTTGGAACTAACTCTGCACCATTCTCACATAATATAGTTGCACAGATACAATCATCAGGCAACTCAGATTAAGTCTTCCACAGTAGTATTCACAGCATTAGGGATTAAAATTGGTACCTCTGGAGACGATTCTGAGAAATCATTTTGGAGATGATAACAATTGGTCAGCGCAGTGTCGCCAAACTACTTCATCTTCAGTTTGAGCTGTCTAAGAAATTGGATCTGCTTTTTGCTCCAACTATGGCTGGTGCCCATTTCTCACCAGTGACTTAATTACACACTAACACTCGACCTCCTTGTTGAAAGGAGCGTTGTTTTGCCCTTACTTCTCATTTAGGAACTTGAGATTGTTGATGCTTCGTCTCTGAAGTTTCTGGAGACAATAACAAATCAAATGTAGTTTTCAACTTTCACCATAAGGGTAGTAATGGGAGTAAACTTTGGCTAGTCTCATGACTGGTGTTTCTCTAAGATGCCAAAAAGCTACTCAGTGATAACGAATCTTGCTCTTTTGAAGCTTTAAAGAATGTTTCAAGGATTGTATGAATCTTTCACCAACTCCATTGGTTGATGGATAGTAAGACGTGGATTTCATATGCTGAATATCATTTACTTTAGGATAATTCTCAAACTCTTGTGAAGCAGACTGTGAATCATTATCACGAACAATCTGTTCCAGTTTTCCAAACCTTGCAGATTTCTGGGGCGGCACGGTGACACAGTGGTTAGCACTGCTGCTTTACAGCTCCAGGGACCTGGGTTCGATTCCCGGCTTGGGTCACTGTCTGTGTGGAGTTTGCACATTCTCCTCGTGTCTGCGTGGGTTTCCTCCGGGTGCTCCGGTTTCCTCCCACAGTCCAAAGATGTGCGGGTTAGGTTGATTGGCCAGGTTAAAAATTGCCCCTTAGAGTCCTGAGATGTCTAGGTTAGAGGGATTAGCGGGTAAAATATGTGGGGGTAGGGCCTGGGGGTGGGATTGTGGTCGGTGCAGACTTGATGGGCCGAATGGCCTCCTTCTGCACTGTAGGAATTCTATGATTTCATCACGTTTTCAATGATTTATTTGGTTGTAGATCTCATGTTAACTTCTGGCCACTCTGAGTGTGCATCAATTATAACTAAGAACATGCAACCCTCAAACGGACCAGCAAAATCTACATGCAAACTTTGCCATGGCACTTTAGGCCCCTCCAAAAGGGTGCAAAGGAGACAACAATAATGTATTTCTTATTTGTACACGGATTGTCCCACTTAAATCTGAACATCCATTCCCAACCACTGATATAAAGAATATTAGCAAAATTAGTTGGTTGCATCTGCTCTATCGATAAAGCGTGATAATGCATCCGCATGGCACTCTGCTTGATGATACTTGATGTTGTAGGAGTGTGCAGCTAAGATCAGTGACCACCTTTGCAATCGGCTAGCAGCTAATGACGGAATGCTTTCACACGACCCAAAAATATAGCTATGGGTTGGTCAATAATATGAAATGATAACCATGTAACAAACAATGAAACCTACAGATACCAAAAATTATACTCAATGCTTCTTTTTCTAGCCGAAGCTAGTTAGATTCAGCACTCGTCAGTACGCAAAGCAAAAGCTATTGATTGGCATTCTCTCTTCAAGTACACTTGTTTTATTCAGAAGGTGCTGTGGGTCTGTTTTGGCATCGACCAATCTGTTAACAGCACTCCAGTTAAGCTTTATCTTCTCCAACTATGATCTCGCAAACAGAGGTGGAAAATTACCATGGACCACACGGAGAGATAACTGCGCTGTTTGTCCACTCAACTCTACATTGACCATAATGTAACCTTTTAACAGCATGATCACTTCCGTGTATGTCCTTAAAATCACATCAGCTGGCTTTAAAAGTTGATGCTTTAGCTTTTCTTGCTCTGTGGTCTCAGGAATTAAAGGTACAGCAGCACCAGAAATCAGCCTCCACCTTAATAGGCTGTTCACTTAACTGCTGAATCGCCCAGAATCTGCCTGTATGGGTAAGACATTGCCAGAGATGTTTTTCATATTGCTGGACATTCTCTTCTTCAGATGGAATTATTTTCTTCTATATTGCAAATTCTTTGTAAAATGCAACTTGTGCTTCTTCTTGAAGATACCCAGATTCTTCTGAATATTCTTCTCAGGGGAAGCTGGAGTACCCAACAAGCTTTTGCAATGTGACCCATTTTGCCATAATTCTTGCATTGATTATCCTGACTCTAGTATTCACTCGCTGAATAGCCCATTTTAGCATATCTGAGATACGCTTGTTGCTGTTTTGACTTCTTATACGCAATTCCCAACTTGTGATTCTTCATTCCGGCACCAAATTGTGAAGCCTCTTTAGCAGCCAGTTCCATCGACACTGCGATTTCTACTGCTGTCTTTAAAGTCAAAGCATGTTCAGTAAGTAATCTTTTCCCAAGCGAGGTTATCTGAAGAACTCAAACTAGACGATCTTGAAGAGAATCTTTTAATGACTCGCCAAATTCAATTTTGTGCCAGCCTTTTAAAAAGTTACCCCAAACAGAGCAATGGTTTCGCCTTCCATTTGATTCCTTTGGTGGAACCTGGACAGTTCCGCGATGATCAATGGCTTTGGAGAGTAATGCTCTTCAAGGATCACTGTCAAGTCATTTAAGCTTCGGTTCCTGGTTTTGCTGAATGAACCACGCTCTAGAGCGTAGGTTTTACTTCCAATTGTACTGAGAAAAGATGGTACGAGCAACTCGTCAGCAATTATATTCACTTGTACAAAGTACTGAAAAGTCTGTATTGGAACATGATTTATTTCCTTTATTGAAAGGCCCAATTGATCCTAATTGATACGGCATTTCTCTTGCAAGCACCAGTGATTTGAGACTGCTCTTTTTGTCCCTCTCTGTCATAAAGTACTTGTTTTTAGCCCTGGAGATTGTTGACCTGGTGTATTTTTTTTCCAAACCACCCCAGTTGAACAGCAAAGCATTCCTTCTTTTCAAATATGCCAGATGCTGCCTGGTATCTCACCCTTTTCAGAGCAGAAAAAAATCCTCTCTTAAAACCACAGAGCTTTTTCTTACTGGCACCGATACTTTATATAGATGACTTTTCCCTCAATTTCTAACATTCAAACTGTGAGGACCCACAAAAATATTTTCTGGATCTTCGCAATGAAATAAAATCCCCAGTCTCCAGTTTGAGTGGTCATAGAGTCAGAGGTTTACAGCATGGGTACAGGCCTTTGGCCCAACTTGTCCATGCCGCCCCTTTAACTACTAAGCTAGTCCCAATTGCCCGCATTTGGCCCATATCCCTCTATACCCATCTTACCCATGCAACGGTCTAAACGCTTTTTAAAAGACAAAATTGTACCCACCTCTACTATCTCTGGCAGCTTGTTCCAGACGCAATACCCTGAGAAAAAAAATTGCCTCTCTGGACCCTTTCGTATCTCTCCCCTCTCACCTTAAACCTATGCCCTCTAGTTTTAGACTCCCCTACCTTTGGGAAAATATGTTGACTATCTCACTGATCTGTGCCCCTCATTATTTTATAGACCTCTATAAGATCACTCCTCAGCCTCCTACGCTCCAGAGAAAAAAGTCCCAGTCTATCCAGCCTCTCCTTATAACTCAAACCATCAAGTTCCGGTAGCATCCTAGTAAATCTTTTCTGCACTCTTTCTGTAATGTCCTAACGTGTTAGGGGTTGTGGGTTTTAACAAAAAAAAAAGAATGTGGTTTACACGTGGATTCAAAATAACAGATTTATTCTAGGAGATGTTCTCTGCTCAGAGTACAAACTGCAAGTAACAACCTCTACAAACACCCTAATGACAACAAATCATGTGATCAGTTCAAAGCAAATATGCAACTCTTTTAAATATATAACGGGACAGGTTGTTGGAGGCAGGTCAGATGAACAGCCAGGAATGTACCCAATCAGAATTAGCAACCCTATGCTATGGCCGGCAAGTAAGACTAAAATCAACATTCCTTTCAAAGTTTACGTTGATTCTATAAAACACTAACTGAACGCCAAATATTATGGCTGGAATACTCCGGCTGTTCACGCCGGCAGGATTTTCCCATCCCACTGCTGTTAACGGGATTGGACTGGGCGCCAAATTCTCCAACTTGGCTGCAGTGGGAGCATGGCATGAACGGCCGGTAAGACCGCAGCCTATACGTGCAGTACAATAATATACCGACAGGTAAGATCATATACGAGGTGGCTGCAGCAAACAATTGTTACAGGGCCAAAAGGCTACCATTCAGCCCATCGTGTCTGCACTGGCTCTCCAAATGAGAGATTCCCTTGAAGCAGTTCTCCCACCTCCTCCCCGTGACGCTGCACATCCCTTTTCAGATCAGTCTGATTCCCTTTTGAATGCTTCAGTTGAACCTGCCTCTGCCGCTCTCAGACCGTACATTCTAGATCTTAATCATTGTGTGAAACTATTTTGCATTTTGCTTTTCTCAATGATTTTAAAATCTGTGCCTTCTCATTCTGTGTGAATAGTTTTGTCCTTTCCACTCTGTCCAGATCCATCATGATTCGACCTTCACTATTGATAACACCGCGATAAGAGTTAGGTTGTTTACTCGTTAATGTAACAGTTAAATAATGCACAAACTGGAAATGCAATTATCTTAACTAGCTCTATGAGTGGAAGACCACTTTACCACACCTGGAACCAGCATGGGATTAATCTCAAAGCCAAGTGGAAATTGCACAGGACAATCACAGATCAGACTCTGATACATTACGGCTGTCACCCCCAGGAGTTTGGTAAGTTCCGCCTTCAACACTGAAGGTTTATCAACCGTCCAAACAACATGAAGTTCCTCAAGCAGGTCAAAAGCTCTGCAAGCCAGTCCCTGTCCCTGCTGATCTGGCACGCCTGCAAGGCTCAGGGACTGCCATCTGCACAGAATAATGCATCGTCATGGAGGATCGTGCACAGCAAGCTGGGATGCTAAGGAAGGAAGTCGGCTTGGCAACAGAAAAGAAATTGCTCAAGCACAAACTGGAGTTCTCATATCCATGTTAAACAGCAGGAAAAAATTCTCAGTTGAATGCACGAGTTGGCGAGAAATGATACATTGCAGTGTCAGCCAGTCCCAAGTACAGGGTGTGTGGACCTTCTGAAGTGACAAAAATAGCAACGTCAACAGCAGCAGCTATTTCAGAGACTACTCTCCTCCAGTTCTGGCCTCTTGTGCATTGCCAATTTTCACTGCTCCACCGTTCGTGTCTGTGTCTCAAGTTGCCTTGGCCCCAAGCTCTGGATTTCCATCCCTAAGCCTCGCCATCTTTAAGACGCTGCTTAAAACCTCCCTGGCCATGTAGCTCAATGTCGAGTGTTGTCATCAAGCTGGTTTACAAAACGTTCAGGAACAGCTCATACCAGCCTTAAATTAGCTGAACAAATTCCCTCATCAACAAATACTGAATTATTCTCGGTAAATACACGTGTTTATTAACATGGCAGGCTGCAGAATGATTAGGTCCAGCTTCCATATTTTGCCACTGTTCATTGAACAGGTTTTCCACATGAACGATGCGCAGGTTTCAATCCGGGAAATGAGATTTGTCACCAGGAAGCGTTGGTGCAGCAAACCTTTCCTCAGCTCCAAGTTCCTCCAAAAAAAAAGGCCGCCTGCAACAACAGCCTACTGATTAGCGAAGCGTCCGCTTCCTTCGCCAGGATAGTGGATTTGAAACTGGATGGACAAGTGGATGCAGCTGAGAACAAACCTTTATCGGGGTCACAGCCTCCGATGTCCTTCTGGTGAACTAGTCTTACACAAATTATGTCATAGAATCGCCAGTGCAGGAGGCGGCCATTTGGCCCATCGAGCCTGTCCCACCCAGGTCCTGTCCTATCTCTGTAAAGATGTGGAGATGCCGGCGTTGGACTGGGGTAAACACAGTACGAGTTTTAACAACACCAGGTTAAAGTCCAACAGGTTTATTTGGTAGCAAATGCCACTAGCTTTCGCAGCGCTGCTCCTTTGTCAGGTGGAGTGGAGATGTTTGTGAGAAGATCTCCACTCCACCTGACGAAGGGGCAGCGCTCCGAAAGCAAGTGGCATTTGCTACCAAATAAACCTGTTGGACTTTAACCTGGTGTTGTTGAACTTCTTACTGTGTCTACCCCTATAAACACAGTGAGAAGTCTCACAACACCAGGTTAAAGTCCAGGTTAAAGGTTGGACTGTAACCTGGTGTTGAGACTTCTTACTGTGTTTACCCCAGTCCAACGCCAGCATCTCCACATCATGACTATCCCTGTAACCCATATATTTACCCCCCAATCCCACCTGACACTAAGGGGCAATTTTCACAGCCAATCAACCTAACCCACACATATTTGGATTGTGGGAGGAAACTGGAGCACCCGGAAACCCACACAGACACGGGGAGAACGTGCAGACTTCACACAGACAGTGATCCGAGGCCAGAATTGAACCTGGGTCCCTGGCGCTGTGAAGCAGCAGTGTTAACCATTGTGCCATGCTGCTTTCCTGAACAAATCCCTGTTCAGTTGTCTCTCAGGAAAGCTGGTCTGATCCAACCATTTCTTGGGGAAGGAGGTGCTGTTGAGAGAGCTCAAGATTTTCAGCAAACTGATCGAATTCCCAACTCCATAGGGCAATGATTGAGGAGACATGTTAGGAGAGCTCTGAGACATTTTGGACAAGGGTGATGAGAGAAGTGATCAGTGTTTATATCTGGGGCTGTCACCTTTCACCTCAGCCCTGGGTAGCCAGAAAGGTGCCACAGTTCAGAGTCTGGGGCAGGATTGCTCTGGCCCAGGGGACTGTCTGTCAGGGTCACCCTGTACAAAAGGAGATCTTGAAAAGCACATGCCTAGATTTCACCCGAAATTCGCTGCTTTTTCACCACCTATTTGACAGGCTGCTCAAGACATGGATCAGTGGGCAGCAATGTGGAGAATCTATACCAAGTGCATTTTCTTTAACAAGTCTTTTATCGAACCAGTCACATTTTTCGTAACAATGATACCTGAAGCAACGAATAGAAGAGCTTAACTTACATTTCTAAATCGCAGTAAAACATCCCAAAGCCTCTAGAAATAATTATTGAGCATATTTAGATACTGAGCCACATACGATGATGTGTGGGCGGCACAACGGCACAGTGGTTGGCACTGCTGCCAGGGACCGGTTCAGTTCTGGTCTTGGGTCACTGTACGTGGTGTCTGCACATTCTCCCGGTTTCCTCCCACAGTCCAAAGATGTGCAGGTTAGGTGGATTGACCCTAGTGTCAGGGGATTAACAGGGTAAATATGTGGGGTTACAGAGTAGGGCCTGGGTGGGACTGTGGTCGGTGCATACCTGATGGGCTGAATGGCCTCCTTCTGCACTGTAGAGATTCTATGACACCATATTAGGTTCTATATTAGGTCAGGTGACCAAAAGCTCAGTCAAAGAGGAAGGTTTTACAGTGTCTTGTGGAAAGTGAGTTTGGGGGGGGGGGGCTGGATGAGATTAGAGAGAGAGAGAGGGATGAGGTCACGGAGGTATTGGAAAGCAAGGATGTGAATTTTAAAATCAAGACATTGCTTGCCCAGGAGCCAATGAAGGTCAGTGAACATGGGGGTGATGGGGGAACAGAACTTGCTGCAAGTGTAAATCTAACAAACCTCAGCATTCCAAGTCAGAGATGAAAATCTAACAGCCTATCAAAGTAAGGCAAGTGTACTTTCACCCAAAGTGAAACAGCACAAATTCAGATTAATAATTCTTTATTATTGATTTTTTTATATATACACAAGAGCCATACCATTGCTATTTTTCTGAAGCATGAAAGCTATTTTTGGTGCACAAGTTAAGCATTCATGGAACAAATCAAACAGGCAAACCCTCCCCCAATCAATATTCAGAACAGTCAGGCAAAAGTCCAGCACCACATTCACAACCACTTTGAAGGGGTTGATGGGACCTCGAAGAATCGTGTGAGAATCTGTAATGGAGTCTTCCTGCCAATTCCAGGACTGCCCCCTTCCACCTACTCCCACACACATTAAGGCCACCTCCGAGCACATCACGGAAACCCCCAATCAACAAAGCAACAAGCAGTTATGTTGGCTAGCTGTTTGGGGCATCAAGAGTCATAGAACATAGAACAGTACAGCACAGACCAGGCCCTTCGGCACACGATGTTGTGCCGAGCTTTGTCTGAAAGCCAGATCAAGCTATTTCCTCCCTATCATCCCGAAGTGCTCCATGTGCCTATCCAATAGCCGCTTAAATGTTCCTAAAGTTTCTGACTCCACTATCCCTGCAGGCAGTCCATTCCACACCCCAACCACTGAGTAAAAAACCTCCCTTGGACATCCTTCCTATATCTCCCACCATGAACCCTATAGTTATGCCCCTTAGTTACCGCTCCATTTACCCGAGGAAATAGTCTTTGAACGTTCACTCTATCTATCCCCTTCATCATTTTATAAACCTCTATTAAGTCTCCCCTCAACCTCCTCCGCTCCAGAGAGAACAGCCCTAGCTCCCTCAACCTTTCCTCATAAGACCTACCGTCCAAACCAGGCAGCATCCTGGTAAATCTCCTTTGCACTCTTTCCAGTGTCTCCACATCCTTCTTATAGTGAGGTGACCAGAACTGCACACAGTATTCCAAATGTGGTCTCACCAAGGTCTTATACAGTTGCAGCATAACCCCACGGCTCTTAAACTCAAACCCCCTGTTAATGAACGTCAACACACTATAGGCCTTCTTCACAGCTCTATCCACTTGAGTGGCAGCCTTTAGAGATCTGTGGATATGAACCCCAAGATCTCTCTGTTCCTCCACATTCTTCAGAACCCTACCTTTGACCCTGTAATCCACATTCAAATTTGTCCTACCAAAATTAATCACCTCGCATTTATCAGGGTTAAACTCCATTTGCCATTTTTCAGCCCAGCTCTGCATCCTATCTATGTCTCTTTGCAGCCTACAACAGCCCTCCACCTCATCCACTACTCCTCCAATTTTGGTGTCATCAGCAAAGTTACTGATCCACCCTTCAGCCCCCTCCTCCAAGTCATTTATAAAAATTACAAATAGCAGAGGACCAAGCACTGATCCCTGTGGCACTCCGCTGGTAACCGGTTTCCAGTCTGAAAATTTTCCATCCACCACCCTCCTCTGTCTTCTGTTAGATAGCCAGTTACCTATCCAATCGGCCAACTTTCCCTCTATCCCACACATCCTTACTTTCTTCATAAGCCGACCATGGGGGACTTTATCAAACGCCTTACTAAAATCCATGTATATGACATCAACTGCCCTACCTTTATCAACACACTTAGTTACCTCCTCAAAACATTCTATCAAATTTGTGAGGCAAGACTTGCCCTTCACGAATCCGTGCTGACTATCCTGGATTAAGCTGCATCTTTCTAAATGGTCGTAAATCCTATCCCTAAGGACCTTTTCCATCAACCTACCGACCACCGCATCTCAACAATCGCTCCGAGCTGACAGCAGACCGTCGGCCCCCTCTGGGTTGTAACTTGTGTTTTGGGAACGCCAGCACTGTACGGTTTTGTTCCAATGAATACATAATGGACAATTATTATGCAATCAATCGCACGAGGATCCTGGTATCAACATCAAATGTCATGGTCTAAGGCTCTCGTCATTCAGCGCCTGAAAGTGGCACTTGGATTGGATACGATGGTGGATCTCTGCATCAATGCCAGCCTTGGATGAGGGTTGACTCCCCAGGTAGGAGAAATGCTCCCCATTTGGGAGCATTTCTCAGTTGATCCTGAAGGAGGGAGAGACTGGATCTTGTCCTGAGTGAGAATTTTAAAACATGGGCTGGTAAAGGACTTCTGTCTTCTTGAGGTTGAGGCTGGGATCCATTCCTCAGTATGCTTCCACGAAGGTGTCAAGTCTGACTTGGAGATGTTCTTCCAAGAGAGCGGAGATGGAAATGCCATCCACACACTGAAGTTCCACGGGTGACATCAGTGTCGTTTTGTTCTTAGATTTCAACTGATTGAGATTGAAAAGTTTTCCGTCCATCCTGTAGACAATGTCCACTCCACTGGGAAGTTTGTTCTTGACAAGCTGTAGGATGGTGGTGATTAAGATGGAGAAAAGAGTGGGGAGGTGGGGGATGACACATTACCTGCTCAACTCCAGCCTTGACCATGGAGCCTTATTCCCGCCACGTGGACTGTTGCTGACATCTCGTCGTGGAGGAGTCAGAGGACCTTGATGAATTTCTTTTGACGGCTGGCCTTTGAAAAATTATTGGCCCAGTAGAAGCCTCGTCTCGACAGTCGGTCACTAACAACACCAAACAACCGGCCCACGACCTCATCTGGGGCCGTAACCTGTGTTTTGGGAACCCCAGCGCTGTACAGTTTTGTACCAATTAATACATCATGAAATCAATAGCATGTTATCTGGGCAAATGCACAAAGGTTAACAACACCATAGTACACTGCTCTCAAGCTTAAGACAAGAGACTGGTAAACTTGTGCAGATTACTGTACAAACATAGATCAAATTTCGAAGAATTCCAAACTATTTTTGTTTTGATAAATAAACAGAGTCCACAGTGGCAGGACCAAGACCATTCCTAAAGTCCCAGTCATGGGAGATACCAGGATAAACCAGCTAAATTGCTTCCCAGATTCTCAGACAATAAGCACCCTCCTGGATTAACTGTCTACGCACAGATTACCCGTGTCACAATCTTCCACATGGACCCAATTAGCACAAATTTCATATCCACAAGCTCACATGGACTGCACCAACCTGAACATGGAAAGAAATCCTGTTTTCAATGAATGAATGAGGCCATGTCAGATGCTTGTTTCCAGGGGTTCCAGCTGAGACTCATACCCAATAGTCACAGTTATTGCAATCCTCGTCCCAAATTCCTTCTGTCCAATGGCTCTTCCACTCCAGTAGCTTCACTTCACCACCAATCCCCACCCCCACCCCAAGTGCACAAACATTTTAAAATTTATTTTAAGCAGTTCCCTTTTTTTAAAGTTAGCACATAAACAGGGCTTTGGAAAAAGGTTAACCCATTTGAGTGGAGTTGAGAAATAATTTGACCCTGCTAGTTTAGATGTTTGAATCTGTAAGCTGCGAAACACAGCAGCACTTTTCTGAAGCTATGAACTGACTGTGCAGTCAACATCTGATCTTCCTTTTTGCCTCAATGGAAATATAATTGGCCAACATGGAGATATATTTTGAGGTGAGAAAGTCCTACGTCTAAGTAGAGCCTAGCGTGTCCCAGTTAGGCAAGATAATTATTGCCCAGACAGCCACAAGAGGGGTCGAAAAAGAGCGCGTGAAACAAGTCAGTTTCCCCCCCTTCCCCCCATCTTCTGAAATCCAAGTTTACACCAAAAATCAGCTTTCCTCAACCAATATTCTTACCTCTATTATCTTCTCCCTATTCTTTGTGGGGTTCATTGGTGGTTCAGTTAGGAGAATCTTGCAATTCTTGGAGTCTACGTCTAATTTCTCAGGGCCAAATGTATAGTCCCACAGATGCTTCATGTCATCCCAGTTTCGAACGATGCCATTTTCCATCGGGTAGTTCACCTCTAACATAGAACGCAGTTCACTGGCTTCATCGCCCACCATCAGATCCTGCAAAAAGAAAACTAAAGATGATAAACTCCGGACAGAGGTCACCATCAACATTGTCCAACAAAGCCCGATTTTTTTAAAAAAATGAAATAAAACAACCAGGATATTCTAGGAACAGTAATTTTAAGGAAATACAGCAAAATAAACCTGCACTGGGCAGGTGATTGGTTGAATGAACTTGTTTAGTAAAGTACTTAGCTGGATAATTACCCCTTAAAAACCAACAAACTTTTCCACATTTTGGAGGGGAAACATTGTGCTCATTTGTGAGAAGATGGGGGGGGCGGCGTGCGGGTCTGGAAAGCTTTCCCTGGGACAGGGAAATAGATGAATGCAGTTTTGAAGAATGAGGGGTGGCACATGGGGAATTTGTTTCAAAGAGTTTGGGCGCAGCAGGAAATAGGGTCGTGGGTGGTGAGTGATGCACGATAATGGCTGAAGGCAGCCTGGTCTATGATAGAGATCACGAACAGAGCTACCATTGAAGATGGCAATGGGTCACAGTGTATATAACGGAAGAGGGGAAGGTATGACTTCAGAAAATCCATTAGTTGATGGCTACACCTGCACTAAACTCAAACAAGTTGCAAATCAAACCAAAATATTTCCAAAACATTGATTAATCAAAGGGCTCATTAAGCAAAATACTCATGCACAAAATATTTTAATTCTTCGTATGAACCTCAGCGGGTATATTGAAAACCTTTATGGTTTATTTCCAATTAATTTTCCCTTTTCACCCAAGGACACTGATTTATATTACATTTTTTATATTCATTCCCAGGATGTGGGTGTCGCTGGCTGGGCCAGCATTTATTGCACATCCCTGAGGGTAGACATTTAAAAGTCAATCACGTTGCTGTGGCTCTGGAGTCACATGTAGGTCAGACCAGGTAAGGACAACAGGTTTCCTTCCCTAAAGGACATTAGTGAACCAGATGGGTTTTTATGACAATCAACAATGGCTTCATGGTCATCAGTAGACTTTTAATTCCAAATTTTTATAGAATCCAAATTCCACATCTGCCATGGTGGGATTCGAACCCAGGTCCCCAGAACATTATCCCAGGTCTCTGGATTACTAGTCCAGTGACAATACCACGACACCACCGTCTCCCACAATACCCAGAAGTGTTTTTTTTCCATTTCAGAGGAAATGGTTTACATTAACAGTGTAAGGACTATCAAAACAAAAGTTGCTACCATCTCTGTGTCCATAACAATTCAGCCATTGTTTGCGAGTAACAAATGGGAAAACGCTAGCCTATTGCTCTCCATCCCTGACCAAGGTTCGGAGACCAACTCCAATCCTCCCACTGCTGTCCTGATGGAGATTACCAATCCTTCTACACAACAACACTGATGAGATGTCTCTCACATTTTAAGGAAACCTTGCCGTGAAATGCCAGTAGTCTCAACCAGTTTATAAGCTCCTACAAACTGGGACGAGTCGTTTTGTTCCAAAGTGCAAATGCATAGAAACCAACTGCACGGTAAAGGCAGGCAGTGGTTGTGGGTGGGAGCAGGGCATGGCTTTGACACGGTACTTTTCATTGAACATGTTACATCCTACATGATTGCACACCTTCACATCTGGGTGGATGGGAATGGGCTTACTGATACTTGATCGATGGAGTGTGAAAATGCAAGCCAACTTCTCAGAGCTATTCCACAACAAAAGTTCTTGGACAAAAGAATTTCATAAAGAACTGTCCTTCTATTCAAATTCCTCATTTTCTGTCCAAAGGACCTGAAATGCAGGCTATGCACAGTATTGCTTCAACCAAACTTACACAAACTTGATAAAAGTACTTATTGATACATTGATATTTGCTGAAGGCAGTTTGCAGAATGCCTGTACAAAAGGGTTCTGCACGTAAGCACATTACAGGAAGCACAAAGTAATAATCAGTCATGCTCGGGCAGTTCACTGGATGTCCAAAAACTGACTAGTGCAAAGCAGAAAGCACCTCATGGCCACAAAATGAGTAGACAAACCTAGCCAGATTTCAACTTGGATTCTGACAAAAGATGATGAAATGCGTCAACTTTTGAAGTGATCCATTCAGTGCATGCAATCAGTTTTAGACAGACAAAGATACTCAATTGTGGAAATTAGTCAGCAGAACTGCCCAAAAAGCAACAGCAGTAAACTACCTTTTAAAAAAAGGTAAAGATCAGCGATCCAAGTCTCAAACACGGCGTACACGAAATGTGTAGCAGGAGTTTTGGATAAAATAGATACACATGCTTCTTGCTAGTCGGTTCACAGCAGGAGAATTAGCATTTACACAGGAATGCATCAACTGCTGCACCTCAGCAGCCAGCATTCCATTGTCACTGAAAAAGTGGGCATGGTATTTGTGTCTAGTGGAATATTAACTTTAAGCCCCAAACAACCAAATGTTATTACTTACACACATAAAAACATCGATAAATTCAGTTTAAATACATGCTTCAAAGCAAAATAAAGGCATTGTGGCAAATTCATGCTGCAGTGAGAAACACAAAAAACCTAAACAGGCTTATTGCAATTTTTAAAAAACAGAAAATTATTACTTATTTTATTCAGGAGCCCAACCAAAATGGAATTTAATGTTTTAACAGCGTGAAATCGGGGCAGGAACAAATGTTCTTGACGCAAGAGAGAGAGAGAGAGACTTATTGTAGAGGTGTTTCATTTATCAACCGCCACTTTCTTCTTCTTGTAGGCTAACCTGTTCCAATCACTATTGCTGATCCTTGGGTTACTGGCCTCCAAATGGTCAAGAGGACGGATTTAACTCAATGACTAGCCGTTCTATTTTTCCTAACTGTTTTGATAAGCTGATCAGATCCCTGAAACTTACTGGGCAGGTTATAAAAGGTTGTGCAGGCACCTATCCCTGTCTACCACTTTCATATTTATATATATTACATATATAAATCAATAAATACTCATATCCTTAACAGGCACCTTTCCTTGAAGAATATCTTACCTGAACTGTAATTCAGATCAATTGCACAAACAGTTCTCAAATTAATCTTGGGTTATACAACTGAGTTTGAGAAAGTAGTTTTCAACTTTAGGAAAATTGGTGCGACTTTCCTCCAGGTGCTCACCACACTCCCTGCCAAATCCCAACACAGCGTTGCACAGTTGAGTGACTAATCATGCAGCCTGATCTCAGGCCCCTTTACCTACGCAGGAATACAGGGAAAGGGCAGGGGAATGGCATTAAGTCAGGATGCTTGTTTGGAGAGCCAGTGCAGACACAAACGGGCCAAATGGCCTCCTCCTGCACCATAACTATTCTGTAATTTATCTCTTCAATAGGCGGGTGGGGGGGGGGCATCTCCTTGATTTTTCCTACAACTTGTACATGATCTTTACCCAACACCTGCCCCCAATAGCCTGGAAAAGATCAGCAATTCGCTGTGTGAGTAACACTTGATCCTGTGCTCTTATCACTCTGGTGCAATGCACCAGTCCAACAACATGCCAATGCAAAATCTGTCTAATCCATGCTTTTAAGAATGTGAATAGAACCGATAAGTTAACTTCCTAGCATCAGAGGGAACGGCAATCGACAAAAATGCTGTCTTGTTATATGTTAAAAAAGCTGCAAAATGTTAACAAAAAGGAATCATTTAAATGCAAAGTTTTGGATGTTTTGATTGCAATACCAAAATAAAATGAAATGAAAAGATGGAACACACCACACTCCGACAACTTACTTACCATCTTTTTGTTATTCTACTTCAACAGGTGAAGAGAGAGAAAGAGAGAAAGAAGGTAAAAACAAAGGTCAGAAAAGGTCTGAGTGAAAACATCACTCCCGGAACTCAAAGATCCAAAATGCCTTCCAAAATTAAAAGAAAATGGCAGCATTTTGAGAAACCTCCCCATCAGTTGTGTGAAGCGTCTAACGTGCAGCTAAAATCTATGGCTTTGCTCAGTGTCATTCCTTATAAAGCAAGTTACTCAAGACATATTTTGAGTTTTGTATTTCAGAAGCACGCTAGCTCTGCAATGAGAAAAAGAAACAGGTTACCTAAAGTGTTACGGAATCAATACCATCAATGTCACACTAAACTGTTTCTCTCAATTTGTGTAGAATTTGCCTTATAACTGAAGTTAACTACATTGTGCTCAACACAATAATCTTTTCATCATCTTATTGGACACTGCGAGGCGAAAACACAGCATCTGAGTTAGCCTCCGGGCAACCATTTAGAATTATTTCAGTCAGAAGCCAATGTTTCTCACGTTTTGTACGAATCTTATGGGCAGATTACCCAACTTTCTAACCCTTTTCACCGATGACGATCTGGACAACATTTTGTTGTTTGCAAACATCTCCATTAAACGTGTGTGCATTTCAGCTGCCAAAAAATAGAAAATCCTTTCAGAATAAAAAGTTTTGTTAGGATGCTGATTGAATTTTGAAAATATTTGGAGGGAAGAGGGAATGGAGGAAGGTGGGAGAGAGAGATGTTTGGCCTCGTTGAAAAAATCTCTCTTTTATTCAAGACTACACTGCAGCTTAGGTCATCAGTATTTAATAAGACCATTGAACAGGTATTTTGTGTCGGTCTTCACAGTGGAAGACACAAATAACATGCCATAAATTGATGACAGGAAGACTATGGCAGGTGAGAACCTAGAAACTATTATCACGAAAGAGGTAGTGTTGGGCAAGTTAATGGGGCTAAAGGTAGACAAGTCTCCTGGTCCTGATGGAATGCACCCCAGGGTACTAAAAGAGATGGCGGGAGAAATAGCAAATGCACTAGTGGTAATTTACCAAAATTCGCTGGACTCCGGGGTGGTTCCCGCAGATTGGAAAACAGCAAATGTGATGCCACAGTTTAAAAAAGGTGGACAAAAGGTGGGTAACTATAGGCCGGTAAACTTAACTTCTGTAGTAGGGAAAATGCTTGAATCTATCATCAAGGAAGAAATAGCGAGACATCTGGATATAAATTGTCCCATTGGTAAGACGCAGCATGGGTTCACGAAAGGAAGGTCATTGTTTGACTAATCTGGTGGAATTCTTTGAGAACATTCCATGTGCAGTGGACAATGGAGAACCTGTGGATGTGGTATATCTGGATTTCCAGAAGGCATTTGACAAGGTGCTGTACCAAAGACTGCTACATAAGATAAAGGTGCACGGTGTTACGGGTAATGTATTAGCATGCATAGAGGATTGGTTAACTAACAGAAAGCAAAGAGTGGGGGTAAATGGGTGTTTTTCTGGTTGGCGATCAGTGACTAGTGAGTGCCTCAGGGATCAGTGTTGGGACCGCAATTGTTTACGATTTACATAGATTATTTGGAGTTGGGGACCAAGTGTAGTGCGTCAAAATTCGCAGATGACACTAAGATGGGTGGAAGAGCAAAGTGTGCAGAGGACGCTGAAAGTCTGCAAAAGGATACAGATAGTCTAAGTGGGTGGGCAAGGGTCTGGCAGATGGAGTACAATGTTGGTAAATGTGAGGTCATCCATTTTGGTAGGAACAACAGCAAAATGGACTATTTAAATGGTAAAAAATTGCAGCATGCTGCTGTGCAGAGGGACTTGGGGGTCCTTGTGCAGGAATCTCAAGGAGTTGGTTTGCAGGTGCAGCAGGTAAGAAGGCAAATGGAATTTTGTCCTTCATTGCTAGAGGGATGGAGTTTAAAAACGATATTATGTTGCAGCTGTATAAGGTGCTGGTGAGGCCACACCTGGAGTTCTGTGTACAGTTTTGGTCTCCTTACTTGAGAAAGGATATACTGGCACTGGAGGGGGTGCAGAGGAGATTCACGAGGTTGATTCCGGAGTTGAGAGGGTTGGCTTATGAGGAGAGACTGGGTAGATTGGGGCTATACTCATTGGAGTTCAGAAGAATGAGGGGAGATCTTATAGAAACATATAAGATTATGAAGGAAATAGATAAGATAGAAGCAGGAAAGTTGTTTCCACTGGCGGGTGAAACTAGAACAAGGGCGCATGGCCTCAAAATAAGGGGAAGCAGATTTAGGACTGAGCTGAGGAGGAACTTCTTCACCCAAAGGGTTGTGAATCTGTGGAATTCCCTGCCCAGTGAAGCAGTTGAGGCTACCTCATTGAATGTTTTTAAGGCAAGGAAAGATCAATTTTTGAACAGTCAAGTAATTAAGGGTTATGGTGAGCGGGCAGGTAAGTGGAGCTGAGTCCACAAAAAGATCAGCCATGATCTTATTGAATGGCGGAGCAGGCTCGAGAGGCCAGATGGCCTAACTCCTGCTCCTAGTTCTTTCGTTCTTATAAGACATAGGAGCAGAATGGTTTTGTGGCAGGTAGGTCGTGCCTTACTAACCTTATTGAGTTTTTTGAGAAAGTGACCAAGGAGGTGGATGGGGGCAAGGCAGTGGACGTGGTATATATGGATTTTAGTAAGGCGTTTGATAAGGTTCACCATGGTAGGCTTCTGCAGAAAATGCAGATGTATGGGATTGGGGGTGATCTAGGAAATTGGATCAGGAATTGGCTAGCGGATAGGAAACAGAGGGTGGTGGTTGATAGTAAATATTCATCATGGAGTGCGGTTACAAGTGGTGTACCTCAGGGATCTGTTTTGGGGCCACTGCTGTTTGTAATATTTATTAATGATCTGGATGAGGGTATAGTTGGGTGGATTAGCAAATTTGCTGATGACACCAAAGTCGGTGGTGTGGTAGACAGTGAGGAAGGGTGTCGTAGTTTGCAGGAAGACTTAGACAGGTTGCAAAGTTGGGCCGAGAGGTGGCGGATGGAGTTTAATGCGGAGAAGTGTGAGGTAATTCACTTTGGTAGGAATAACAGATGTGTTGAGTATAGGGCTAACGGGAGGACTTTGAATAGTGTGGAGGAGCAGAGGGATCTAGGTGTATGTGTGCATAGATCCCTGAAAGTTGGGAATCAAGTAGATAAGGTTGTTAAGAAGGCATATGGTGTCTTGGCGTTTATTGGTAGGGGGATTGAATTTAGGAGTCGTAGCGTTATGTTGCAACTGTACACAACTCTGGTGCGGCCGCACTTGGAGTACTGTGTGCAGTTCTGGTCCCCACATTACAGGAAGGATGTGGAGGCTTTGGAGAGGGTGCAGAGGAGGTTTACCAGGATGTTGCCTGGTATGGAGGGGAGATCCTATGAGGAGAGGCTGAGGGATTTGGGATTGTTTTCGCTGGAAAGGCGGCGGCTAAGAGGGGATCTTATTGAAACATATAAGATGATGAGAGGTTTAGATAGGGTGGATAGTGATAGCCTTTTTCCTCTGATGGAGAAATCCAGCACGAGGGGGCATGGCTTTAAATTGAGGGGGGGTAGTTATAGAACCGATGTCAGGGGTAGGTTCTTTACCCAGAGGGTGGTGAGGGATTGGAATGCCCTGCCAGCATCAGTAGTAAATGCGCCTAGTTTGGGGGCGTTTAAGAGATCCGTAGATAGGTTCATGGACGAAAAGAAATTGGTTTAGGTTGGAGGGTCACAGTTTTTTTTTAACTGGTCGGTGCAACATCGTGGGCCGAAGGGCCTGTTCTGCGCTGTAATGTTCTATGAATTAGGCCACTCGGCCCATCAAGTCTGCTCCGCCATTCAATCATGGCTGATATTTTTCTCATCCCCATTCTCCTGCCTTTTCCCCATAGCCCCTGATCCCCTTATCAAGAACCTATCCATCTTTGTCTTAAAGATCTTCATCTCTCTATAAATTTGAAATTGCACTGCAAATCATTTCCATTGTACCAAGGATAGCCAAGAGCAGCAACTAATGCCAGAGGTCAAAACATAAAGGCACATTAATTTGGCTTTATTAACATTTGATTTATTACCAAGCCTGTGGACCTAAAAAGCCTTTGCAGAACAATCAGACGCTTTAAATATTTAGACTTTTAAAGATTAACTGACCACTCTTGCAAGCATCTTGAGAAGCTCCTCCTGGTTTTTTAAGGCATGTGTCATTAAGAGGGTGTGTGTGGCCCCCCCCCCACCCCCTTCAGTTTGTAATACAAAAGGAATGGTCAAAAACATGCCAACACACTGGAACAAAATGGTTACGAAAAGCCGCAGTCACACTGAACCAGCACCAGCAAAGCTCTGGAGACCGTTTCTTACCTTGATCTCAATATTCCCAACTTTGGCAGTGGAACGGATGATGGGGCGGCCCACCAGCGCCGGAAAGATGTGCTCCGGAAAGTTGGAACCAGCATAGCCACATTTCACAAACTATAAAGTGGGACAAATAGGAAAAAATCACTTAGTTTCTTACAGTCGTCATTTTGTAGTCAATTATCCATCACAGGAAAAACAGACTGAAAAAAAGACACTTCACCCACAACTATTTGGATTTCTTTTGAGCACTTGCAATTTTTTCACAGTAACTTCATTGTAGTGTTAATGTGAGCCCACTTGTGACACTAATAAATAAACTTTAATCTCTTGAAGATTAGCATTGGGCGACATGGTGGCACAGCACTAGGGACCTGGGTTCAATTCCCGACTTGGGGCACTGTCTGTGTGGAGTTTGCATGTTCTCCCCGTGTCTGCGTGGGTTTCCTCCAGGTGCTCTGATTTTCCCCCCACACTCCAAAGATGTGCGAGTTAGGTAGATTGACCATGCTAAATTGTTCCTTAGTGTCAGGGTAACTGATTCCAGAGTTGAGAGGGTTGGCTTATGAGGAGAGACCGAGTAGACTGGGGCTATACTCATTGGAATTCAGAAGAATGAGGGGAGATCCTTTAGAAACATATTATGAAGGGAATAGATAAGATAGAAGCAGGGGAAGTTGTTTCCACTGGTGGGTGAAACTAGAACTAGGGGGCATAGCCTCAAAATAAGGGGAAGCAGATTTAGGACTGAGTTGAGGAAGAACTTCTTCACCCAAAGGGTTGTGAATCTGTGGAATTCCCTGCCCAGTGAAGCAGTTGAGGCTACCTCATTGAATGTTTTTAAGGCAGGGGAAGATACATTTTTGAACAGTAAAGGAATTAAGGGTTATGGTGAGCGGGCGGTTAAGTGGAGCTGAGTCCACGAAAAGATCAGCCGTGATCTTACTGAGTGGCGGAGCGGACCAGATGGCCTACTCCTGCACCTAGTTCTTATATAAATGCATGGGGTTAAGGGGATATGGCCTAGGTGGGATTGGGTCGGTGCAGACTCGATGGGCTGAATGGCCTCCTTCTGCACTGTATGATTCTATGCTTTCCACATTTCCCTTTTACTATAAAATATGTACCAACACATGCACTGGTAGAGTCAGCAGCATGGCCACTCAAGTTATTTCTCAAATGTCTTCGGATTAACTTCATAAATAACTTTTAAAACATCAAAATGCCAAGCAACCACAAATCTGTCTTTTTCTCATTCACTGATATGTGGGGTCTATGGCAAGGCCAGCGTTTTCCCATCTCCAATCGCCCGAGAGACGGTGATGGTTAACCACCTTCTGACTTCAACGTAATGGTTTGCTAGATCATTTCAGAAGAGTTAACAGTCAACCAAATTGATCCTGACAAATAATAAGCGTTTTTACAGCATATGCAATGGAGTGAAACATCCCAAGGCACCTCATAGAATCAAGTATCAAACAAAATTCAACACTAAGCCACAGAAGGAAATGTGAGGGAGCGACGACCAATAGCTTGACTAAAGAGCTTGGCTTTGAAGGAATGTCTTATAGGATGAGAGGAAAGGGACAGAGAGGCTTATTGAGGGAATTCTACAGCTTAAGCACCTTGCCAGCTAAAGGTACAAACAATTTTGGAGCAATGAAAATTAGAGAAATGCAAGAGGCCAGAAAGCCAACTATTACATGAATGACTTTGCAATGGGAAAATGTAGGTGTGATTAATTGACTGAGTTTCAATTGCCTACTGTAGTATTGCATTCCATTCGCGAGTAACCTTTGGTGAAACAGTCAGTTTGCCAGCTCTGAGTGTTGCAGGAACCTATCAGACGCAGTAACCGAACACTTTGACAAATATCAATCTTGCTTTTGATGGAAGCTTTTGTCAGGTCATGAGCAGAAAAGAATTCCACAGATTCACGAGCCTCAAGAAGAAATTCCACCTCATCTATCTTCAATGGGTGACCCTTTATTCGATTATGCCCTCTGGTCCGAGACTCTCTCAAAGGGAAAAAAACTTCTCGGCATCTACACTGTCAAGTGCCCCAAGAATCCTATGTGCATCACTAAGTTCACCTAATTATTCTAAACTCCAATGAGTCCAGGCCCAATCTACTTAACCTCTCCTAAGAAAATCCCTCCATAGCTAGAATCAACCTAGTGAACCTTCTCTGGACTGCCTCCGATGCCAGTATCTTATCTTAGATAAAGAGACCAAAACTGTTCACAGTATTCCAGGTGGGTTAAACCAACGCCTTGTACAGTTTTCACGAGACTTCCCTATTTTTACACTCTATTCCATTTGAAATAAAGGCCAACATCTCATTTGCCTTCCCTATTACCTGCTGAGCTTGCATGCCAGCTTTAATGATGGACAAAGACCCCCAAATCCCCGTGCTGCAACTTGCTGCAATTTTTCTCCATTTAAATATTCAGCTCCTTTATTCTTCCTATCAAAGTGCATAACTTCACATTTTCCTACATTATATTCCATCTGCCAAGTTTTTGCCCACTCACAAACAGTCCATATCCCTCCACAGACTGCGCCATCCTCACCACTTCCTTCCCACCTACTTCAGTGTCATCTGCAAACTTGGCAACAGTACATTCACTTACCTCATCCAAGTTATTAATATACATATTGTAAATAACTGTGGCCCAGCACTGATCCCTGTGACACTCCGCTAGTTACAGGTTGCCATCCTGAAAGTGCCCCTCTTATCCCAATTCACTTACGTCTTTCACTTAGCCAATCCTCTATCCATGCTAATAGACTACCCCCAACACCATGGGCTCTCATCTTAAGTAGCCTTTTGTGCACTACCTTTTCACATCCAAAGATGTGCGGGTTAGGTTGATGGGCCAGGTTAAAAATTCCCCCTAGAGTCCCGAGATGCGTAGGTTAGAGGGATTAGCGGGTAAATATGTGGATATGTGGGGGTAGGGCCTGGGTGGGATTGTGGTCGGTGCAGACTCGATGGGCCGAATGGCCTCCTTCTGCACTGTAGGGTTTCTATGAAATGCTTTTTGGAAATCCAAGTATAATACATCTACAGGTTCCCCTTCATCTATCCTGCTCATTACCACCTCAAAGAATTCTAATAAACTTGTCAGGCATGACTTCCCCTTCATGAAGCCATGCTGAGTCTGCTTGATTATATTATATATTTCTAAATGCTCTGCTATTACATCCTTTATAATGAACTCTAACATTTTCCAGCTAACTGCCTATAGTTACTTGTTTTTTGTCTCCCTTTTTGATTAAGGGTGCAGTCTTCCAATCCTCTGGGACTTTTCCAGAATTTAAGGATTCTTGCAAGATTACTGCTAGTGCATCCATTATCTCTGTACCTACTTCCTGGAATATCCCAGGATCCAACCCATCAGGTCCACGGGACTTCTTGACCTTTAGCCCCTTGTACTTTTTCTCATGATAGTTATTGTATTTATTTCCTCCCCCACTTTTGTCCCTCGATTATTTTGTATTTTTGGAATGCTATTATTGTCTTCTACTGTGAAGACTGACGCAAAGTATTTAACTCCTCTGACATTTCCAGATCATTTCCCCAGTCTCATTCTCTAAGGGGGGCTCTGTTCTCTTTGGCCAATCTTTCCTTTTCACATATTTAAAGCCCTTACTATCCATTATTTTATTGCTCGCTAGTTTACCTTCACCCTCTATTTTTTGGACATCTTTTGTTGGTTTTTAAAACTTGCCCAATCCTCTGGTTTACCACTAATCTTTGCCACATTGTATGTTTTTTCCTTCAGTTTAATACTGCCCTTAACTTGCTTGGTTAATATCCCCGATCAACCGTCTTTTCTGCTAAGCTCCTTTCCCAGTCCACTCCAGCCAACTCTACCCTCTTTGCTAAAACCCTTAAACAAGTTCAGCAGTTTTTTCTGACCCAAGTTTTTCATTCAAACCGAATGCTAAATTCTACCATATTATGGTCGCTGTTTCCTCGGGGATCTTTTACTGAGATTGCTCACTAAATCTGCCTCAACACACATCACCAGATCCAAAATAGCCGTATCCCTGGTTGGATCCACAACATATTGTTCCAGGAAACTGTCCCGAATTCTTCCTCATGGTTACCTTTGCCAATTTGATTTTACCAATCCACGTGAAAATTAAAGTCACCCATGATTAATGTACTGTCTCTTTTACATGCTCTCATTATTTGCTGCTTTATTCTCCATCCTAGAGCATAACTAGGTGGCCTACAGACTATTCCCATCAGTGCCTTCTTCCCCTTGTTTCTTACCTCCACCCATATGGATTCCACATCTTCCAATCCAAGATCACTGCTTGCTGTTGTACTTATTCCATCTCGTACTAACAAATCTACCCTTACCACTCTTCCCTTTCTGCTGTCCTTACCCATGAATATTTAGTTCCCAGCTTTGATCTCCTTGTAAGCATGTCTCTCTAATGGCTAGAAGGTCATTCCCAGGTGACACAGGTTGGAAGGTAGGAGAGAGAGAGACTAGGGATAAAAAGCTCATTCCGATTCGTGGAATTTGACCTGTGACACCTCCCTCCCCAACCCCTGGGGATTTGTACAGCAGTCAGCTTTTCATTATGTATATTTGTGACTTGGGTGAAGGAATAAAGTTGTATATCAAAGTTGCAGATTATGTAAATAGAAGCAGGAAGTTGCAAAGGGACATAGAATAGGTGAGAATGAAACTATGGTGGATGAAGCTCAATGTGGAAAGTCATCTTAGAAAGACAAGTTAGAACAATTGCTTATTTCTCACTAGGAGCTGTGCAAGCCCAAGCTTTGCACATAAGCCACAAAGCTCATGGTTAAGTTCCCTTACAATAAAGGCCAATATAAGTTTAAAGGGTGATGCCACAGAGCCTTCGTCTGAACAATCTTAACTATGGTTTTCAGTTTTAGAAAGACTGGAGAAGCCATCACAGTTTCAATGACTATATTGTTGATAACCTGGTAAACATTGTTTGCATTCTCTCAGTTGAAGGTCGAGTGATCTAATCATGTTTAAAATGGTAGCGATTCACCGGGGCAGATACATAGAACATAGAAAAACTACAGCACAAACAGGCCCTTCGGCCCTCAAGTTGCACCGGTCGTGTCCCTACCTACCTAGGCTTATAAATAGACTTACCTATAAACCTCAATCCTATTAAGTCCCATGTACTCATCCAGAAGTCTCTTAAAAGACCCTATCGAGTTTACCTCCACCACCACTGACGGCAGCCGATTCCACTCACCCACCACCCTCTGTGTGAAAAACTTACCCCTGACATTTCTTCTGTACCTACTCCCCAGCACCTTAAACTTGTGTCCTCTCGTAGCAGCCATTTCAGCCCTGGGAAAAATCCTCAGAATCCACCCAATCTATACCTCTCAACATCTTGTACACCTCTATCAGGTCACCTCTCATCCTTCGTCTCTCCAAGGAGAAAAGACCGAGCTCCCTCAACCTATCCTCATAAGGCATGCCACCCAATCCAGGCAACATCCTTGTAAATCTTCTCTGCACCCTTTCTATGGCTTCCACATCCTTTCTGTAATGAGGCGACTAGAACTGGGCACAGAACTCCAGGTGGGGTCTGACAAAGGTCTTATAAAGCTGCATCATTATCCCCCAACTCCTAAACTCAATCCCTCGATTGATGAAGGCCAGCACACCATACGCCTTCTTAACCACCTCCTCCACCTGCGAAGTCGATTTAAGAGTCCTATGGACCCGGACCCCAAGGTCCTTCTCATTCTCTACACTGCTAAGAGTCTTACCCCTGATATTATACTCCTTCATTCCATTTGACCTGCCAAAATGGACCACTACACATTTATCTGGGTTGAAGTCCACCTGCCACTTCTCCACCCAGTCTTGCATCCTATCTATGTCACTCTGCAGCTTCTGACATCCCTCCAAACTTTCCACAACACCACCAACCTTCATGTCGTCGGCAAACTTACCAACCCATCCCTCCACTTCCTCATCCAGGACATTTATGAAGATGACAAAACAGCAAGGGTCCCAGAACAGATCCCTGGGGCACTCCACTGGTGACCAACCTCCATTCAGAAAAAGACCCATCCACAACCACCCTCTGCCTCCTGCAGGCAAGCCAGTTCTGGATCCACAAGGCAACAGCCCCTTGGATCCCATGCCCTCTCACTTTCTCGAGAAGTCTTGCATGGGGGACCTTATCGAACACCTTGCTGAAGTCCATGTAAACCACATCTACCGCTTTTCCTTCATCAATGTGTTTAGTCACAGTTTCAAAGAACTCCACCAGGCTGGTAAGGCACGATTTGCCTTTGACAAAGCCGTGCTGACTACTTTTGAGCATACTAAACTTCTCTAAATGTTCATAAATCCTATCCCTCAGGATCTTCATCAACTTAGCAACCACTGAGGTTAGAATCACCGGTCAGTAATTTCCTGGGCTATCCCTATTCCCTTTCTTGAATATAGGAACTACATCCGCAATCCTCCGGAACCTCTCCCGTCTCCATCGACGATGCAAAGATCATCGCCAGAGGCTCTGCAATCTGTTCCCTCGCCTCCCACAGTAACCTGGGGTACATCCCATCCGGTCCCGGCGACTTATCTATCCTGATACTATTCAAAATATCCAACACATCCTCTTTCTTAATGTCCACAAACTCAATCTTTTCAGTCCGCCTCAATCCTGTAGTACAACCACCCAGGTCTTTTTCCACCGTGAATACCGAGGTAAAGTTCATTAAGCACCTCTGCTATTTCTTCCGGTTCTGTACAGACTCTCTCACCTTCACATTTTATAGGTCCTATACCTTCACATCTCATCCTTTTACTCTTCACATATTTATAGAACGCCTTAGGGTTCTCCTTAATCTGACCTGCCAAGTCCTTCTCGTGACCCCTTCTGGCTCTCCTAACTTCCTTAAGTCCCTTCCTACAAACCGTATACTCATCTAGATCCCCATCATCGCCTCGCTCTCTGAACCTTTTGTACGCTTTCCTTTTCTTTTTGACTAGGTTCATCACAGCTTTCGTGCACCACGGTTCCCGTAACCTACCAAAACCTCCCTGTCTCATCGAAACGTTGTCATGCAGAACTCCAGACAAACATTCCTTGAAAATCTGCCACCTTACTTCGGTACTTTTCCTCGAGAATACCTCCTTCCAATCAACGCCTCTAATCTCCCGCCTGATGGCTTCATATTTCCCCTTACTCCAGATAGAAAATCCAATTTCCATAAGGCAGTGTCACAGAACGCTTTCAGCTTTTGGCGGAACCATTGTTCTTTTCATTAAGTGAACGTTGACATTGTAGGTGTTCATCCAGAAAACCCCCAGACCAGGATACAAGCATTTGAGAAAAGACTCCAGTGTTTTGCACCTTCACTAACCAATGCAGAAGTCCATTTCATGCATCAGTCATTGAAGAACTTCCTGATGTCAGTGCTACATTTGTCTTGGTTGCCTGAGCCTTCCCTCCCCCACCACTTCCTCTACAGTTATGGTTTCAGCAGTATTTTCGAAGTTTTCCGTTACCAATAGATTTTCAGTACCTCCAACACTTAGTCACCAACTTTCATGGCTGAAAAACAGAGGTTTCTCTAATCTTCACAAACACTAAAGTCTGGATCACAGGAGCTCATCAAATAGCTCTCCTACTATTTCCAGAAGTTCCTCAAAATCTTCCTGGTCTCAGTAACCAGAGCTGAACTCAGTATTGCTGTTACCAGCAGAGCACAGTACAATTTAAGGGCAACTTCCTCCAACTTCTACCGCATATAGTTTAACATTGATTGGTTGCTTTAATTTTAAAATTCAAATTGAAAATGATCATTGCTGCTTTCAAATCACACTCTGGGCTGACCCCTCTATCTCTGAAAACCTCGTTCAGCCTGTGAGCCTTCAGGATCCTCCAACAAGATGACAAGATAAAAGCATTGCATCCCATCTTGGGCTTGATCCAACACTGGATCTATCCAAAAGACCAAGAATCTGTTAAATGCAAGCTATTGGTGCAGTAATTGCGACATTAATCTGCAATCATGCTTTAAGAGCATAAGACCATAAGACATAGGAGCGGAAGTAAGGCCATTCGGCCCATCGAGTCCACTCCACCATTCAATCATGGTTGATTTCAACTCCATTTACCCGCTCTCTCCCCATAGCCCTTAATTCCTCGAGAAATCAAGAATTTATCAATTTCTGTCTTGAAGACGCTCAACGTCTCGGCCTCCACAGCCCTCTGTGGCAATGAATTCCACAGACCCACCACTCTCTGGCTGAAGAAATTTCTCCTCATCTCTGTTCTAAAGTGACTCCCTTTTATTCTAAGGCTGTGCCCCCGCGTCCTAGTCTCCCCTGTTAATGGAAACAACTTCCGTACGTCCATCCTATCTAAGCCAGAAAGATCTGAACTCTGTTCCTCCACTTAACCGAGAATTTTATTTTAGGATGTCAACTACTTCCTCTATAAGGCTCCATTTCTCGATTATCTACATCTCTTTGCTCCTTAAAACCTGTCTCTGAGCAAGCTGCTGCTCACTATCTCCTGATTTCTGTTTCTTCAAAGTATTAACTCCAGTTCCAGGGAAGCTACGAAGGTATTGAGTGAGGAGCGGTCTGAGAATCGGCACACTTGTCACCTCAGGAGCATATCATAGCTGAGTCTAGTCCTGTTACTGCTCCCACCTGACATCAACAGGCACATCCTCACCAGCTGCAATCGGACAGCTGACAGCATAAAGAGTGGACCCTTTGTCCATTTCCATCTTTTTCATTCAAGACCGCGTGGCCAAATGCAATTCCACAACTCCTGTTCTGCTGAAATCAATTACCTGAGTTCATTGCGTGGATTAAACAGGTTGACTAACACCATAGAATCCCTATAATGCATAAGGAGGCCATTCGGCCCCATCGAGTCTGTACCAACCACAATCCCACCCTGGCCCCATCTCCGTAACCCCACATATTTACCCTGCTAATCCCCCTAACACTAAGGGGCAATTTATCATGGCCAATCAACCTACCCCGCACACCTTTGAACTGTGGGAGGAAATCAAAGCACCCGGAGGAAACCCACGCACAGGGAGAATGTGCAAACTGCACACAGACAATCCAAGGCCGAAATCAAACCCAAGTCCCAGGTGCTATAAGCAGCAGTGCGAACCACTGTGTCATGCCGCCCAAATAATGCAATCACCTATTTAGCATTTTCTTCCCCCAGAAGCACTAATCAATGAGCAAACTACATTTTCAGACATCACCTCCACCCTTTCCCAACATACCAAAGTCTGTACATGCTCTAAGGTATGTAGCAGCTCATAACCACATTGAAGAATGTGGCTTGGGGCCAGAACATACACTTCCTGTCAGTTGAGGCTTGCAGTTTTCTCCCAGAGGGTGTTTACTAGTCAGCAGAGAGATTTTAGCACAGGAAGCAGTTATTCAGCTCTCTGTATTTCATTAATCCGGAGGTCAGAGCTCCGTTTATTCAGTTATAATTATACTGGAAAGGAAAACTGTTCTGGCTCAAACAGCATTTGCTTCAATTCCTAATATGAATCAATTCTTGAGATCTGAAATATTGGGGAGATGGTGCAATGGTAATGTCACTGGACCCAGTAATCCTGAGGCCCAGGTTAATCTTCTGGGGACACAGGTTCAAATCCCACCATGGCAGCTGGTGAAATTTAAATTCAATGAATAAATATAGAATTCAAAGATAAAGTTTTAGTCACAATTAAGGCTTACATTAACACTGCAATGAAATTACTGTGAAATTCCCCCAGTCACCACACTCCGGCACCTGTTCGGGTCAATGCACCTAACTAGCTCAGTAATTCAGTAGTCTCAGTAATAGTGAAATTTGGGGGCGGCCTGGCGGCACAGTGGTCAGCTCTGCTGCCTCAGTGTCAGGGATCCAGGTTTGATTCTGCCCTTGGATGACTGTCTATGTGGAGTCTGCATGTTCTCCCCGTGTCTGCGTGGGTTTCCTCCGGGTGCTCCAGTTTCCTCCCAGTCCAAAGATGTGATGGTTAGGTGCATTGGCCATGATAAATTGCCCCTTACTGTCCCGAGATGTGTAGGTTAGACGGATGGTAAATGTGTGAGGTTACAGGGATAGGACAGGGGAGGGGGCCTGAGTGAGATACACTCAGAGTTGGTGCAGACGTGATGGGCCGAATGGCCACTTCTACACTGCAGGGATTCTATGAAGTGGTTTCGGAAATGGAAGGCAGCTTTTCGCACTCAAAAGCGTCATGCAGCTCAAATCCCAGTTTGACCAAGAGGAGCCCAAGTGCCTCTTACCATTCGTCAGAAAGCCCAAACAAACTGTTCGCAAAAGCTAGCAGGGCAAGTGTAGAAAGTTCCACACATGATCTGGAATGATTAACATCCGAGGACATAATACATTTTGAAATTATTTTAATATACCACAAGTTTTGCTCAAGTGGTATGCACAAGCCTTCTCAAGGCATACACTTTGTAAAGTCTCCTAATTTGGCCATCAAACTGCACACTCAAATCTACAGAAGCATTCCCAAAGACCAGATTCAAAGCGATCAAACTTTGAGCTTCGCAATTACAAAGAATAGCAACCAACAGTCAAACCTACAAGAGAAGGCCCAACTTCACTTTTAAAAAAGGGAAGTTTGTCTGTTCTAACTTTTTCCCTTCTAGTCATAGAATGATACAGAGGGCCATTTGGCCCAGTGCTGTCTGTTTCATAGGGCTCTTCAAATTAGTCCCACTCCTCTCGTCTTTCTCTATAGTCCTGTAGTTTTTTCCATATCAAGTATTTATCCAGTCGCTTTTTGAAAGTTACTATTGCATGTGTTTCCACCTCCCTCATGCAGCACATTCCAGATCTGAACTCAGTCTGGTTCAGATACCTGGCAGTAATGAAGTGGCTCAGCCACTCCCAGTGCTGACCAATGACAGGCAGTTGGGACAGTCAATGCTGTCATGCTTTCTCGCCATAATCTCCTCCATGCTTATCTTTTTCACAGGATATGGGCATCTCTGGTTAGGCCAGCATTTGTTGCCCGTCCTCAATTGCCCTCGAGGTGGTGAGCCACCTTGCTGAGTTGCTGGTGAGTCAATGCGGCCTAGGTACCTCCACAGTGCCATAAGGAAGAGTTTACCAGGATTTTGACCCAGTGAGTGAACACCTTCCAAAAATCATATACTTCTCCAACTTGACATCTATGGTTTGCATTTTCCATTGTCATTGGTAGGCATGCTTTCAGCCATCCAAGCTCTGAAATTGTCTCCTTAAACGTTCAAAGACTATTTCCTCGGGTGGATGGAGCTATTACAAGGGGGCATAACTATAGGGTTCATGGTGGGAGATATAGGAAGGATATCAGAGGTAGGTTCTTCACGCAGAGAGTGGTTGGGGTGTGGAATGGACTGCCTGCAGTGATAGTGGAGTCAGACACTTTAGGAACATTTAAGCGGTTATTGGATAGGCACATGGAGCACACCAGGATGGTAGGGAGTGGGATAGCTTGATCTTGGTTTCAGATGAAGGTCGGCACAACATCGTGGGCCGAAGGGCCTGTTCTGTGCTGTAATGTTCTATGTTCTATGTTCTAAACCACACAGTCTCTCCTCTTTAATCTGCTCCTTAAAATTGATCGCTTTGATCCAGCCTCAGGTTCCCCCATCCCAATATTATCTTTCATGGCTCAGGGTTAAACTGTGTTTGACTGTCATTCCAATGAAGTGGTTGTGGGTTGCTTTACCTGTGGTTCAAGCACAGACGAGTACTGTGCATAGTTCTAGTCTCAAAATTATGAAAAGGATATGGAAGCACTGCTGGTGTAAAAAGGTACACAAAAACGATACCAGATCTGGCTGGTGATAACCGTGAGAGGAAACCTGAACAGGCCGGTGCACTTCCTCCATAAAAGAATGAGGGGTAACCTCATTTTGAAATTATTTGAGAGTTGGCATTGAGGTGTTCCCATTCATGGGGAAGAATTTCAACCATAAATACAAGATCCATAACCATAAACGTAAGATGTCTCCTTACAGATGCTGCCAGACCTGAGATTTTCCAGCATTTTCTATTTTGGTTTCAGGTTCCAGCATCTGCAGTAATTTGTTTTTATCATACATACAAGATGGTCACTTATAAATTCAGTCAAAATTCAGAAGAAACTTCAGAGAGAGAGAGAATGTGGAACTTGCTACCACAGGAAGTGGCTGAAGTGAACAGTCTAAATGTACTTAAAGGGAAGCTCGCAAAATGCATAATGTTGAAAGTAACATTATGAATAGAAAAGACATGTACTTGCTATACATTGCAAAGAACTTTAAAAGGTATTACTACTGAAGGGTAGTTTCCATAACATTGGAAACACCATAATATTAGGGCTAAGCAAGCTCCCACAAACAGCAGTATGAAAATGACCAGATATTCCTGTGATGCGGATTGATGAGGGGCTTATTCAGGATATCACAGCAACCCCCCTGCTCCTCTTCAAGCAACAGAGACTTTCCACAGTCACGGAAGAGAGAGATGAAGCCTCAGTTTTAAGGTCTGAGGGTACCACCAACCGGGCAGCAGCCCTTCAGCACTGCCCTGGCAGAGCCTGTCTGGCTTTCTCATGCTCCAGTCTGTGGGGAAAGGCCCCGAACCCACAATCTGCTGAGCCAGAGGGTTCCCCACTGAGGAGAGAGGTGGACAACAGGGCCCCACAGGGCCGAGTGGCCTCACGTCGGCCAGGAGGGCAAGTGGCACTGTGTCCCAGGGCGCTATACAAAGGCAGTGAGGCGGGGTCCCCGGGGTCCCCGGGGCCTCCCCTCGGCGCCTCTCCCCCCTCCTTCCCACACCTACCCCGGTGCCGTTGTCGCACACCACCACCTTCCTGCCCTGGCTGTCCATGGTGCCGCCGCTGGAACTGGACCTCTCCCCGCACCGGAAACCAGCGCCTCCCGCTCCCCGGGGCGCGGCGGCACGTGACCTCCCCGCTTCCGGTGGGGGCGGGGTCTGGAGAGGGCCGCGCTCTGATTGGCGAGGAGAGTTATTACGTCAGGTGATTGGCGGTGGCGGTAGCCAATAGTCTGCGGGCAGATGGAGGCGGGGCGGGGGCTGTGGGCGAGCGCACCCTGATTGGGAGGATCGACCCAACGTCATGTGATTGACAGTCCAGCCGACCAATAGCGTGCGGACAGATGGGGCGAGGCTGAGGGGAAAGTCCGAATCAATCTGTTTAAATTATATTGAATCTGTGTTGAATCCGGGGCGGTTATCATCCTGTCAGCGATCCCCCATCACTAATTATCATTTTTCAATTGGTCGCAAGGGATCGGGTCGCTCTGCCGGCCGCTCAACCGGATTCACCAATCAGCGAGCGGGGGATCGGGTTGCCATGGCGGCGGTGGGGACAGGGGCCAATCAGCGAGCGGGGGATCGGGTTGCCATGGCGGCGGTGGGGACATGGCCTTTCTCCCGCGCGGCGGTTGAGGGAGCGCGGCGGCTGCTGGAGGCGGGGAGCGGGGCCACCGACTGTGTCCAGGAGGCTATGGCAGGTGATCCCCCCCATCACACCGACAGTGCGGCACTCCCTCAGCACTGACCCTCTGACAGTGCGGCACTCCCTCAGCACTGACCCTCTGACAGTGCGGCACTCCCTCAGCACTGACCCTCTGACAGTGCGGCACTCCCTCAGCACTGACCCTCTGACAGTGCGGCACTCCCTCAGCACTGACCCTCTGACAGTGCGGCACTCCCTCAGTACTGACCCTCTGACAGTGCGGCACTCCCTCAGTACTGACCCTCTGACAGTGCGGCACTCCCTCAGTACTGACCCTCTGACAGTGCGGCACTCCCTCAGCACTGACCCTCTGACAGTGCGGCACTCCCTCAGTACTGACCCTCTGACAGTGCGGCACTCCCTCAGTACTGACCCTCTGACAGTGCGGCACTCCCTCAGCACTGACCCTCTGACAGTGCGGCACTCCCTCAGTACTGACCCTCTGACAGTGCGGCACTCCCTCAGCACTGACCCTCTGACAGTGCGGCACTCCCTCAGCACTGACCCTCTGACAGTGCGGCACTCCCTCAGCACTGACCCTCTGAATGTGCGGCACTCCCTCAGCACTGACTCTCTGATAGTGCGACACTCCCTCAGTACTGACCCTCTGACAATGCGGCACTCCCTCAGCACTGACCCTCTGACAGTGCGGGGCACTCCCTCAGCACTGACCCTCTGACAGTGCAGCACTCCTTCAGTGCTGACCTTCTGCCATAATAAGGCACATCCTTGAGATCATAAATGATATTTAAATGGAATTTTTTCTTTTTTTTTGTTTAGTGAACTATTAATTGATCTCAGTTTGCTCCAAATAGCAAGCCTGGTGATGTGTAAAATAAAGATTTGTATTTATATAGTGTCTTTGATGACCTTGGGACGTGCCAGAGCACTTTACAGCTAAGAAGTAGCTTTTTAAAATGCTCACTGTAATGTATTATGCAGAAATTCAGCACAAAGTTTAACTGCCTGAGGTGATTTGCACCAATGCCACTCGCTGTGAGGTTACGCTGCATGCCATGATCCAGTATCGTGTTCAGTCTTGTACAGAAGTAATTTTTAATTTGCCCAGTCTGGTGTGTGCCTGTGCGCTGCTGTTGTGCCATGGGGAGGCTCCAAGAAGAGACAAGGTAACAGTATATTCAGCAGAGGGTGAGTTGGACATAAAGGTTTTTATCCAGAACTATTCTGAAGCCAGAGCTGGATAGTGTGTGCTCTTTGGGAAATTTATTTTCAAAGCTGGTTTGAGGATACCTTGGTGTCCAAAAATGTGTAAATTAGGGCGATTAGTGGAATACATGTGTGGGGTTATGGGTATAGAGCAGGGGGTGGGCCTAGGTAAAATGCTCTGTCGGAGAGTCTTGCAGACTTGATGGGCTGAATGGCCTCCTTCTGCACTGTAGGGATTCTATGGATTCTGTGATCCATGTGCATGAGAGCTGATAGCGTGCTCATAATGTAATGAAGGTTGTCAAAGTTACTGCTTGTGAATCAGTCAGCACAGTTTTGTGGAAGGTTGTTGTTTACACTGGCTGGTTGAGTTTCTGTGCACCGCTCGCTGCAGATAACCTTTTTATTTGGCGGTCTGCTGGGGGCAACAGTGACCCAATAGTAATGTTACTGGACTAGTATTCCAGAGACAAACACTAATGATGCCTGGGACAGGACTGTAGACTCACACCTTGGAGAATTTAACTTTCATTAATTAATTGAAGGAAGTTACAATCAGTAATGGTGACCATCAAGCTCAATGGTCAGATCGATCCATCAGGCTCATTAATGTCCTTTGAGGAAGGAAATCCTTTCAATTTATCCAATTTCTAGACTGTCAATTTGAACCGAGGGAAGAGGAACAGAATGAAGGTGTGAAGGTTCTCGGTGAAGACTCGGGAGAAAGTGGATAGTTTCAAGTACATGGTAGAAGGTATATGGAAAATGGAAATTAAGCAATGGATTAGCTCTGGTTGGAGTAATTGGGAGAAGTGCAGCGGAGTGTTCTGTAATTGAAAAGTATCACTGAAAACAAAAGGAAGAATCTACGAGAGAGCTGTGAGACAGGCCTCATTTCGAAGCGCAGAAATCCCTGGCAATGTCAGGAAGAGAGGAACAGGGACTGGATCCTAAGCAGCTGTTGATGCTGAGGTGGATGTGTGTGAGGTAACGAGAGAGAACAAGATCAGGAACCAGTCCATCCAGAGGGTCAGTGAAGATTGTGGGAGCATCAAAGAAAGTAGCTGGGAAGAGATTGAAATGTTATAGTCAGCTGTTACGGAGAGCAAGAGAGGGGGAATGTGGTGAGGTGAGTGGTGGAGATGGGGCTGCCAGAAAGAATTTTTAAAGTTTATTTATTATTGTCACAAGTAGGCTTACATTAACACTGCAATGAAGTTACTGTGAAAATCCCCTAGTCGCCACACTCCAGCGCCTGTTCCGGGACACTGAGGGAGAAATTAGCATGACCAATGCACCTAACCAGCGTGTCTTTTGGACTGTGGGAGGAAACCGGAGGAAACCCATGCAGGCAAGGGGAGGACATGCAGACTCCGCACAGTGACCCAAGCCGGGAATTGAACCCGGGTCCCTGGTGCTGTGAGGCAACAGTGCTAACCACTGTGCCACCGTGCCACCCAAGAAGAAAAGGAATGTCTAAGACTAGATGGGAAGATGCAGTGGTGAGAGATTTAAACTCAGCAGGATTGGAAATGGGATGGATGACTGACGGGAGACGGGGAAGAGTAATCAAACAGCGTGGCAATCCCAATGAGAGAAGCTGGCTAAAGGAGGAGGTAAAGGGAAGGAAACCTGACTGATCTATTCTATATGTGACTAGAGCCACAGCAATGTGGTCTATTTTTAACTGCTTTCCGAAATGAACTGGCGAGCCACTTTGCTGTGTCACTGTCTCCCTCTCAAGGGCAATTAGGGATGGGAAACAAATGCCAGTCTTGCCAGTGACTCGCCACAGCCCATGATTGAATAAAAAACACTCGTGCCTGTAGATGGCAGTGGTTGGCTAGCTTCCTCTGTGGGTAAATTCTGAAACCATTTCCTGAGCTCTGTCCTCCAAATCCAGATGGGAAACAGGTCGATCTACTGGAGAATGTCCTTCATATCTCCGCACGGCCCATCATTCAGGATGTTTGCAATGATTCAAAAATACCTTCCAAACGTCCTGAGTTAATTTGAGTTTGTTTATTTGGTTGGTACCAGAAAGAAGCACCTTCCAAACGTAACAAGAACATTATACACACTTAAACAAGAAAGGACACTTGGTTCATTTTATTTCTCGTTATGAAGGGGTTTGTTTGGAATTAGTTTTCTAAAAAGGCATTTTGTCATATTTCAGTGTGCGTCTGGAGTCACAGATAGACCAGACCGAGTCAGGAGGTGTTCACGAGGGGTCATCGGTTCAAGGTGAAGGGGGGGAGGTTTAACACAGATATCAGAAGGACATATTTTACACAGGGTGGTGGGGGCCTGGAATGCACTGCCAGGCAAGGTGGTGGATGCGGACACACTGGGAGCGTTTAAGACTTATCTAGACAGCCATATGAACGGAGTGGGAATGGAGGGATACAAAAGAATGGTCTAGTTTGGACCAGGGAGCGGCACGGGCTTGGAGGGCCGAAGGGCCTGTTCCTGTGCTGCATTGTTCTTTGTTCTAACAGATTTTCTTCCCCAAAGAACGTTAGTGAACCAGATGGGTTTTCACAACAGTCCAATAGGTTCATGATCACCGTCACTGAGACGAGACTTTTAAAAATTCCAGATGCCCTGAATTAATTGAAATGAAATTCCTCAGCTGCTGGGATGGGATTTGTGTACACATTTTTCGGGATCATTAGTCCAGGCCAGGTTATAGGAATGAAATAATTCCCAAAGTTGCCTGCAATCTCCACTGTGTGCCTGCTTCCTGTGATTGTTAACACTGTCAACAGCCTATGGAAGTTTAGGGGAGGCTCCGGTCAGCTGTTTGCACTGTTAACAACTACGCAATGTGGTTAAAGAGTCAGGACTTAAGGTAACATAGTTCCAGCAGTAGATTAACATTGTGAGCAGTGTGACACTGAGCGCTTCTCACAAAACTGGAACTGAAGGGATATAGAATCATACACTGCAGAAGGAGGCCATTCGGTCCATCGAGTCTGCACCAATCACAATCCCACCCAGGCCCTATCACCATAACCCCATGCTAGCTAGTCCCCCTGGCACAAAGGGGCAATTTAGCATGGCCAATCTGCCTAACCCGCGCATCTTCGGACCTATCAGCAGTACAACAAAGAAGATGTCATTTTGTCCCTGGAGTCTTTGCCAGCTCCTTTGAAGAAAAGTCCAAATAATCCCACTCCCTCGGCTCTGTCTCAAACCCGGCAACTTTTTCCTTTGTGTATTTATCCAACTCTCCTTTGAAAGTGACCACTGCATCTGTATGTACCATCCCATCAGGCAGCTCATTCCAAATACTTGTGGTGCAAAAAATGTTTTTCCTTGGGGTTAATTAAATTAAATCAGAACTTCCACCCACCTGACGAAGGGGCAGCGCTCCGAAAGCTAGTGGCTTTTGCTACCAAATAAACCTGTTGGACTTTAACCTGGTGTTGTTAGACTCCTTACTGTGTTTACCCCAGTCCAACGCCGGCATCTCCACAACTTAATTAAATTTGCCAGTCGCCTTAAATCTGTTCCCCCTGGGTATCCACCCGTTGGGAAAATGTGAATGTCCACTTTGGTGGGAAGAATAGAAAAGCAGAATTTTATTGAAGTGGAGAGAGACTGCAGAATGAGAGGTGTACCTGTTGAAAAATATGATACTGATGAGGGAGCTTGACAGGGTAGATGTTGAAAGGATGTAGAGAATCGAGAACCAAGGTGCACAGTTTGTGAATAAGAGGTCTCCCATTTAAAATGAAAATGAGGAGGAATTCCTTCTCCCTGAGGGTTGTTATCCTGTTGAATTCTGTTCCCCAGAGGGCAGCGGAGACTGGGTCATTGAATATATTCAATCAAGTTTGAGTTAGACAGATTTTGTATTGACAAGGGAGTCAAGGGTTACGGGGGTCGGATAGGAAAGTGGAGTTAAGGCCACAACTCAATCAGCCATGATCTTATTGAATGGTGCAGCAGCTTGAGTGGCTGAATGGCCTTACTCCTGCTCCCATTTCTTATCATCTCTTCTGTTTCTTCCAGGCCGCTTCCGAGTGTGGCAGATTTTCGGCAATATTGCAGGATCGCACACAGAGATAAAGCAGGTTAATAATTGGAAGTTTCTTTCTGTTTTGACTTACAGGAGTAGAGAATGATAAAGAGACAGGCTGCTTTGTGGTGGGCCGCGGGGGCTTCCCAAACAAAGCTGGAGTGGTTCAGTGTGATGCTGCAATCATGGAAGGCCTGCCCGGCCGTTTTGGAGCAGTTGCAGCCTTGCCCGGGTATGTGCTGGCTCTTGGTTGTTGTCCTTGTTACTGTGAGTCGGTGTTCACATCTTCACCAGAATTATGGAAGATAAAAGAAGGGCTAAATGGCCTCCTGTGTTGTATCCTCCTGGTCTATCAACTTAACTATCAGGGATTCTTCTCAAAAGTCCATCTTTAAGGGGGGGATTTGAAACTGCACTGAAGTCTTAAATAATTGCTGGCCCAAATTTTGTTTATCTGAGTTGATTGATTCACATATATTGTTGAGTTAACATTTCCCCGCGTTTGGGGTTCCCCAGACATTTGATTTATCTGGGGGTTGGGACCATGCTCTAGTGCATGCAGAAAAATAATTCAAGTCAGTTAAATGTGTTCAGTGCCGACAATCTTTAACGCAGCACCAAGTATAACTCATCACTTTTCACTTTGTGAAAACGCTATTCTGAACTTGGTGCAGCTGTGCTTTGTTGAAGTGGGTGGCACGGTGGCATAGTGGTTAGCACTGTTGCCTCACAGCGCCCGGCTCCCAAGTTTAATTCCGGCCTCGGGTCACTGTCTGTGTGGAGTTTGCACATTCTCCCCGTGTCTGCGTGGGTTTCCTCCATGTGCTCCGGTTTCCAAAGATGTGCAGGTTAGGTTGATTGGCCGTGATAAATTGACCCTCGTGTCAGGGGGATTAGCAGGATAAATGCTTGGGGTTGCGGGAATAGGGCCTGGGTGGGATTGTGGTCAGTGCAGACTTGTTAGGCCAAATGGCCTCCTGTACTGTGGGGATTCTATGATTCTAAGTGCACACATGGAACTTAAGTAAAGCACAAGTTTCTAATCGTTAACATGGCAAGTTTCTTTTATGACTCTGTTTTATGTCTATCAATGTGTTTTGCAATAGTGTTGGTACTCCACTGACAGTAGCTCGAATGGTGATGGATAAGAATGCACATAACATGCTCGTTGGAGAGGGAGCAGTAACCTTCGCCAAAGAGCAGGGATTCGGTATTGAAGATAACAGTGACATGATGACCGAGGCAAGCTTGGCTGCGTATGAGGTAATCAAACAGCAGTTAATAAATACTAGTGGTTGACACGACCGTGTATCATGCTGTGAGGCAGCAGTGCTAACCAATGTGCCGCCAATTAGAAGGTTTCATGGGATAGCGGTGGAATTTTCCGGCAGTTCATGCCGGCAGGGTTTACTGGTCCTGCTGCAGTGAACAGAGATTCATTCACTTCCATTCCCATTGCTGACCTAATAAAAGTCACCGCTCTGCAGCTTTCTTGCTCAATTGTGTATCTGTACGCAGCTAGGAACACTGGAACAGGAGCAGAACATTCACCCCCTCGAACCTGTCCATTTAGTTAAATCATAGCTGATCATTGTCTTAACTTCAACCATCTGACTTTAACCTCTAATCATTCAAGTAATATCGTGACCTAAACAAAAATCTATCAAACACAAAGTTTTGAAACTTTCAGTTGGCCGCTTGCCTCAGCAGCTTTTCAGGGGGGAAAGTTCTGAAATTGCTCTCCTTTGTGTGAACAAATGCTCACGTTCATTGTCCTTTGAATGACCCCATGTTTTACATTCTCCCATGAAGGGAAGTTGTTCCTCTCTGTCGATGGTATCAACTTCTTTATTCTTCTCAAAATACCTCAATTAGATTTCCCCTCAGTCTGCTGTACACAAGGGAATAGAAACCTCGGCCGGAATTTTCCGGTCATTCAGCGAGGACGGAGAATTTGGTGCTCGGCCGAATCTCTGTTCGCTGCAGTGGGACCAGAGAATCTTGCAGGCGTGAATGACCAGAAAATTCCACCCCAGTCTATAAAACCTAGTTTAACCCACTTCGACCCTTGTATTATTCTGGTGAATCTGCCCTGGCACCTCCTCCAAAACCAATCTAACCTTCCTGAGGTGTGGTGCCCAGAGTTAAACTCTGTATTCCAGGATATGGTCTGACCAGAACTTTATTAACTCGAAGCTAACTTTGTGTTCCATCCCACTTGAAATAAAGGCCAACATTCCATTCTCCTTTTCAATTGTTTTTTGTCTCTCTGCACAAGTTTTCAGAGATTTCTGTACATAAGACCATGAGACATAGGAGCAGAATTAGGCCACTCGGCCCATTGAGTCTGCTCCGCCATTCAATCATAGCTGATATTTTTCTCATCCCCATTCTCCTGCCTTTTCCCCATAACTCCTGATCCCCTTATTATCAAGAACCTATCTATCTCTGTCTTAAAGACACTCAATAACCTGGCCTCCACAGCCTTCTGCGGCAAAGAGTTCCACAGATTCACCACATTCTGGCTGAAGAAATTCCTTCATGGATCGCTCTTTTCCCACAAAGTTCCTAGCTTCTTACCATTTAGAAAATGATCATGTGTTTTTAAGGTCCAAAATGAGAGTTTCCTGATATATGAATAAAACAGTTTTTAAATTTTAAAAATGTATTTTACTTGTCTTTTGAAGACTAGTTGGCGTTCAGTTCCATAACCCCCAGTAATCCTTCAGTATGTATATCCTTCACTTTGTATATATTCTTCAAGTGAGTGTGAGAATGGTCTCGGCCAAGAGGAAAGACCTCTTAGCCTTCTCTGATTGCTTTCCCCACATCCAAACGCATGCACTGGAGGGCAGTCAGGAGTTATTAATACGAGTAATCTTGATCACCATCTTTAGCATGGGTTTGTATAAGACAGTTGTAGCCCCTTCACCAGTGCCATGGCTGTGACCAGCAGATCTATATCAAGTTTACAACACTGTTCAACCCTTCTGATCTAAAGTGGTGCTTCTGCCCCATTTTGAGCCTCATCCTAAACCTCTTTATTCTATCATCACATCCTTCCATATGAGATTCAACCTGCAAATTCCCTCCTCTGTGCGGCTTAGTATTACATAATTCAAGATCATTATGCTTTTAACCAAGGGAGAGCCTAACAAAATGCGATGATTTGATTTGATTTATTATTGTCACATGAATTAACATACAGTGAAAAGTATTGTTTCTTGCGCGCTATACAAAGCATACCGTTCATAGAGAAGGAAACGAGAGAGTGCAGAATATAATGTTACAGTCATAGCTAGGGTGTAGAGAAAGATCAACTTAATGCAAGGTAGGTCTATGCAAAAGTCTGATGGCAGCAGGGAAGAAGCTGTTCTTGAGTCGGTTGGTACGTGACCTCAGACTTTTGTATCTTTTTCCCGATGGAAGAAAGTGGAAGAGAGAATGTCCGGGGTGCGTGGGGTCCTTCATTATGCTGGCTGCTTTGCCGAGGCAGCGGGAAGTGTAGACAGAGTCAGTGGATGGGAGGCTGGTTTGCGTGATGTAATGGATTCTCATACTCCAGTATTTATGAAAATTCCCCAGCAAACCTGACATACTTTGGATTCACACTCCTGTGCCTAACTTTCAAAGCACTTATATATAGATATTAAAAATTAATATAATTGTGTATAATTGTCAAATTTATTTGCTATGCATTTAGCCAAACGGCATTCCTAGGTGGTTACACCTTCTACAAATTTTCCAAATACATTCAAATTTACACTTTCCATCTTTCTCATGGTTGAGTGTTGACACGTGTTATGTTTTTCCTGTTTATTTTATATTTGGAGGTTCTTAACTGTTTCAATTTGTTTAGAAATTTTTAGAAAATCGCAAGAGTACTTCAAAAAGTCATGACACTTTAGGTAAGAAATATCTTGCACATCGAAAAGAAGTACTAGTGTTTACAACTTGCAGTGAATTCTGTTTAGTTACATCGATTGTTATCAAAGGGACCTGGTTATTTTTGCCTGGGACATGTTTCAAAACCCCTCATTCTGAATAAGGCTTTTCGCGTTACAGACTAAACACAAGAAGGTATCTACACCAGACCTCAATTTTTAATAAACCCTTAATGGAGCGACACGGTGACACAGTGGTTAGCACTGCTGCTTCACAACGGCAGGGACCCGGGTTTGATTCCCGGCTTGGGTCTGTGTGGAGTTTGCACATTCTCCCTGTGCCTGCGTGGGTTTCCTCCGGGTGCTCTGGTTTCCTCCCACAGTCCGAAAGACGTGCTGGATGGATGCATTGGCCATGCTAAATTTTCCCTCAGCGTACCCAAACAGGCGCCGGAGTGTGGCGAGTAGGGGAGTTTCACAGTAACTTCATTGCCTTGTTAGTGTAAGCCTGCATGTGACACTAATAAATAAACTTTACTTTAACAATGCAGGTAGTCAAAATGGCCCCTTGTTATCATGAAACTCAATTGCATCCAGGTGTCCACAATAAAGATTCTGACACATGCAAAAAACAGGCAAATACATCCCATGTGACTTTTTTAATGCAATGTGTATTGTCCTCATTAAAGGAGATCCCAGTTAATCTAGTACCAAAGCCAATATGGTACCGAGTTTCAATGGGCAGAACTCTCCCATCCCGCCTGCATTTCCTTTGGTAGCCTGGTGAATCTGGCAGGAGCCAAAAAGTCAGAAACCCACTGGCATCAAATCCCATTTCAATTCTCCCGATGGCAGGTTAATGATGGGTTGGTCATTCCCTTTGGCTGGTGAGGGGAATGCTATTTGCATTCATTTGCATCTCATGAATGCTCATTAAAACAGCTGCCCGTCGGTATCCAGTCAGGGCTTCCAATCTTGCATCACACCAGCGGGAATTTATGTCGGTGTCAAACCCGATTTCCAGTGAGTGGCTGCACAAGGCGGTCCTCACTGCACCAGAGACTTCGAGGTGAGGGCAATAACTTTCTGCCACAGCGCTACACTGCTTCTGATACGCTGAACACCATTCTGCCGGGGCAGACCAGTTCCTGCCCTCTGTCTCCACACTGAGCTGGTCTCCATGGACAGCACCGTGCTGCTGGACCCGTGCATCCTCCTGCATCACCCAGTCGGATCAGTATGGTACCTGGTGCTGGGGGGCACAGGGGTCTCCTTCCCCCTGGTGCCACACACCAGTGTCTATCTGGACAGGACTGTGATGTGAGACTCATGTACCACTGCGATACACGACTGTAGTTCGACCAGGGGTGGAGTGTGAAATGAGGCCGGTGGGAACTGATGAAGACAAGGGGGGCGAAGTGGGGGGAAGGGCTCACGGTGACAGACAGAGGGGCAAGGAGGGGGATGAGGATGATGAATAATGGAAGGCAGGGGGAAGACTGAGGGGAGGGAAGCTGGATCCCAACAAGGCTGCATGAAGAGCTCATAAACAAGGGGGTCAAAGAGAAATCACATCATTTACTGGACAGGGATAGATGAAAACTTCAGATGTGATGGATAGAGATCCAATTGGGGGATGGTCGTCTCAGAGATGATGGGCACAGTGGGAGGGTGATTGAATTGAGGAACATAATTCTTCTTGAGGCTGCGAGTCTTTTCTCTCGGGGCTGCTGACATCCTGCACGGACTGTGAAGACAGGTGGGCTGGAGAGAGCGATATGATTGTGCGGGACTGGCATTTAAATATGGCACTGGGATTTTCGAACCCAGCAGCTGATGGCGGGTGGATGAATCAACGGCCAGTCTGTGAGGAGAGTCGAAGGGGAATGCACTGTGCGTAATTAATGAGGTTCCAAGTGCAGCATCTGACGTGGCATCTTGCTATTCTGGCCAGAGGGGAAGGCACCATTGGAGCAACCTGCCATCGCACAGTCTCAAACATGGAGAATTCCATCCGATGAAGCCAGTGTAACAAGCCTGGACAGCGATACACCCAGTCATTGTTTCAGTAAATGCGATAAATAGGGGAGACGGTGGGATAGTGGTAATGTCGTTGGACTCGTATTCCAGGGGCCCGGGCTAATACTCTGAAAACATCTGGTTCACAAGTGTCCTTCTGGGAAGAAAATCTGTTGTCCTTAGCCGGTCTGGCCTACATGTCACTTCAAACCCACTACAGTGTGCGGCTGATTCCGTTCAAGGGCAGTTAGGGATGGCAACAAATGCTGGTTTTGTCAGTGATACCTATATCCCATGAAAGAATAACAAAACAAGTTAGTGAAGAAAATAAAACCAGCTACCTATGTGAAAATAACTTAGTAAATGGCAACCAGCATGCTTTCAAAGGGGCAAACCCTGCCTTGCCAACCTCCTTGACATTTTGGGGATGGATACATGTCAAATGGATATTGGAAAGATCAATCATATGGTGCATCCAGTCTCCTGGAAATTTGTCAATAACGTTCCACATTAAAGACTTCTCACAAGTGAATGCACTGGTAATCCTAAGTAATGCTCTGCGTATCCTAACACTTGGATGTGGATGAAGAACTGCTGAATGAGAGAAAGCAATTCAGTATTATTTCAGTGTCACCAGACCAGGGGTATCCATTCCCCATTGCTTAGTGCTGATCAATGTAAATGACTCCGATTCAATGACTCAAATGTAAATTTGGGAGGTTGGGGTTCATGGGGGGGGGGGGGTGGAGGGGGGGGGGCAGTGGCTGGGTGCGGCTGGGGGTGGGGGGGGGTGGGTGCGGCTGGAGGTGGGTGCGGGGGGGGTGGGTGCGGCTGGGGAGGTGGGTGCGGGCGGGGGAGGGGGGGTGGGTGCAGCTGGGTGCTTGCCAGTAAATAGAGGCTGGGAAAGCAGCTGAGGAACGACAGGAGGTCCAAATCAACACTTAAATTGAATAAAACTATGGCAGGTGAAATTGAGGTCAGTTGAGTGAAAGATCTCTTACACCAGGAGAATAAACTGGCTAACAACTCTGATCGGATTTATTATTGTCACATGTATTGGGATACAGTGAAAAGTATTGTTTCTTGCGCGCTATACAGACAAAGCATACCGTTCATAGAAAAGGAAAGGAGAGAGTGCAGAATGTGGTGTTACAGTCATAGCTAGGGTGCAGAGAAAGATCAACTTAATGCGAGGTAGGTTCATTCAGAAGTCTGATGGCAGCAGGGAAGAAGCTGTTCTTGAGTCGGTTGGTACGTGACTTCAGACTTTTGTATCTTTTTCCCGACGGAAGAAGGTGGAAGAGAGAATATCCGGGGTGCGTGGGGTCCTTAATTATGCTGGCTGCTTTTCCGAGGCAGCGGGAAGTGTAGACAGAGTCAATGGATGGGCGGCTGGTTTGCGTGATGTACCGGGCTTCATAAGGCATAGAAATAGAATTAGGCCACTCGGCCCATCGAGTCTGGTCCGCCATTCAATCATGGCTGATATTTTTCCCATTCCCATTCTCCTGCCTTTTCCCATAACTCCTGATCTCCTTATTAATCCAGAACCTATCTATCTCTGTCTTAAAGACACTCAATGACTTGGCCTCCACAGCCTTCTGCAGCAAAGAGTTCCACAGATTCACCACTCTCTGGCTGAAGAAATTTCTCCTCATCTCTGTTTTAAAGGATCATCCCTTTAGCCTGAGTTCGTGCCCTCTGGTTCTAGTTTTTCATTCATGATCCTTTGTAGTTTCCTAATGAATATTTAAGGAAGTGTAGCATTTGCAGCAATCAGCTGCGATAGATAAAACTTCTAATTCACAAAGCCACTTGTTCAGTGAATGATATTCTCTACTTTGTTCTCAGGTCTGATTGTTTTGGATCGTCTGGGCAATATAACTGTAGGTATGTACAATTCTGAAGCAGTTAGAGTCAATCGTAGTTTGGCCTGATCAGGAGTTTCCATTGGTTTCTAAATCTTCTTTCCGTGGGGTTTGCTTTGAATTCTTTAGGTGCATCTACTTCCGGAGCTCCATTCAAAGACCCTGGGCGTGTTGGTGACTCGCCTTTACCTGGGTGTGGGCTGTATGCAGACAACCGGGCGAGTACCTTGCACCATTTAATTCTAAGATGCCGACTGAGAAGAGTCATATCACTCGTTTACACATTGACAAATATTTGACAATGTTTCTGTTACTGAATTTATTGGTTTACTTTTGATTGGGAGAGATAGTGGCTTGATCCATCTCGGACGGTGGTTAGCACTGCTGCCTCAGCGCCAGGGACTCGGGTTCAATTCTGGCCTTGGGTGACTGTGTGGAGTTTGCACGTTCTCCCCGTGTCTGCGTGGGTTTCCTCCAGGTGCTCCTGGTTTCCTCCCACAGTCCAAAGATGTGCAGGTTAGGTGGATTGGCTATGGTAAAGGTGCGGGGTTGTTCATTCGTGGGACATGGGCGTCGCTGGCTGGGCCAGCATTTATTGCCCATCCCTAGTTGCCCTTGGAGGGCAGTTGAGAGTCAACCACATTGCTGTGGCTCTGGAGTCACAAGTAGGCCAGACCAGGTAAGGACGGCAGATTTCCTTCCCTAAAGGACATTACTGAACCAGAAGGGTTTTTCCAACAATCGACAATGGTCTCATGGTGATCAGTAGATTCTTAATTCCAGACATTTTTTATTGAATTCAAATTCCACCATCTGCCGTGGCGGGATTCGATCCCGGCTCCCCAGAACATTAGCTGAGTTGATAGTCTGGCGATAATACCACTGGGCCATCGCCTCCCCAAAGCAAAGCAAATTATTGTGGGATTGGAATCAGGAAATAGAATGTGCTGGAAATGCTTTAGCAGCTCAGGCAGCATCTGTGAAGGGAGCAGGTCATGGATCTGAAACCTTGGGTGGAATTCCCCCCCTAAACAGCTCACGGGGGGGTTTGGTGGCGGGCATGGAGAGTCTGGCTACAACCTCATTCCCCGAATAAACCGATTAAAATGGTGCCAGCGTGACTTTGATACAAATCTGGGCGTCTTTTTTAAAAATTCCTTCTTGGGATGTGGATGTTGCTGGCTGGGCCAGCATTTATTGGGCGGCACAGTGGTGAGAACTGCTGCCTCACAGCGCCGGGGACCCGGGTTCAATTCTGGCCTTGGGCGACTGTCTGTGCGGAGTTTGCACGTTCTCCCCGTGTCTGCGTGGGTTTCCTCCGGGTACTCCGGTTCCTCCCACACTCCAAAGATGTGCAGGTTAGGTTGGTTGGTCATGGTAAATTGCCCCTTAGTGTCAGGGGGACTAGCAGGGTGGATAAGTGAGGTTATGGGAATAGGGCCTGGGTGGGATTGTGGTCAATGCAGACTTGATGGGCCAAATGGCCTCCTTCTGCCTTGTCGGATTCTTAACTCTTGAATCGCAGACTTTCTGTGAGGGAGGGTAAATTAGTGACTGTTTTTTGAGTAGCCGTTAGTGACTGGTTTTTACATGGAATTTACAGATTAGGAATTGTTCTAAGACAAGATTACCTGCTCCCCCTTTCGATTGGAGAACTCTGATTCAGGAATTTAAAAATGGGATGGAAAATTATTTTTTAAATGACAGTATTTCTCTAATTATTACTGTGATTGTTTACTGGTTTGTTTCTATGTTCAAGGTGACTCGATTACAGGCTTGTGACAGCTGTTATTCTTACAGGCAGGAGCTGCCGCTGGTATGTGTTTCAGGGAATAAGTTGCATGGTTCATTTCTGGTCATCCAGGTTGGATCAGATATGAGACCTCTTCAAGTAATTTTTGCATTGAACTTACAAACTGTTCACAATGCTATGTCTGACAGAGATCTCAAACCGGTGGCTTTGGGGAATCAGAAATAAGCTGTTATCCTCTATCAGGGTTTGCACTTCTAAGCTTAATTCTTGTCTTAAAAACAAAAGACAAGTTTACAATAGGTCTGTGTTATACGGGATAAGCTACAAACATGTAGTATAAGCTATGGTAGTTCGTGCTAACTTCTTTATCCTGACACTCCTTTATTTGTCAGGACAGTTACATCATTCCACTGGAATTGTTAATAGCTTGTGGTATGTTTGTCTTTATTCATTGTTCCACTGGAGCAAGCAGAGAGGGAGTGATTGGAGGCAGGAGTGCTGGTGAGAGATTGATTGAATTATTTATTTATTTAATTAGTCAGTTAGTGTGTGTGTTTTTTTGGCCTTTACTTTTGTAGTAGTATTTTTCTTAAGTTTAAAGTAAAAACCGGAAGTGGGCTGCTAAGGAGTCTGGGAAGGGTTTTTTAAGCGCGCGAAGTATAAAAGGTAGGCTGCAGTATACAGCGGGCAGCGTCGGGAGTGGGCAGTGGAGTGTGTGGGAAGCAGAGTGTGAGCTATAAGGGCTTTGGCTCACAGGGCTTAGGCAGATAGGGCGAGCAGGGGTGAGTTTAATTCATTTTTGTTGTTTCTACCTGGTACTGGCAAGATATCTAGAGGGGATGGGTGTGCAGGCAGTGCTATGTTCCTCTTGCACTATGAGGTGAGGGACTCCGTCAGTGTCCCTGCTGATTACACCTGTGGGAAGCGCACCCATCTGCAGCTCCTCCAAAACAGTGTTAGGGAACTGGAGCTAGAGTTGGATGAACTTAGGATCATTAGGGACGCAGAGGTGGCCATAGACAGAAGCTTTAGGGATACAGTTACTCCAAGGAATGAAAACAGACGGGTGACGGTGAGAGGGGCTGGGAGGAAGCAGTCCGTGCAGGGATCCCCTGTGGTCGTTCCCCTTGGCAACAAGTATTCCGCTTTGGATACGGTTGAGGGGGACGACATACCAGTGGTGAGCCGCAGTGAGAGGATCTCCAGCACTGTGTCCGTCTCTGTGGCTCGGGAGGGTAAGGGGCAGAGCGGGAGGGCAATAGTTATTGGGGACTCGTTAGTTAGAGGGAGGTTCTGTGGCAGCAAAAGAGACTCACGGATGGTATGTTGCCTACCGGATGCCAAGATTCGTGACGTCTCGGACCGTGTTTTCCGGATTCTTAAGGGGGAGGGGAAACAGTCACAAGTCGTGGTACACATTGGTACCAACGACATAGGTAAGAGAAGGGACGGGGATTTAAAACAGGAATTTCGGGAGCTGGGCTGGAAGCTGAGAGCCAAGACAAAACATGTGGTCATCTCTGGTACGTTGCCGGTGCCACGTGATAGCGAGTTGAGGAACAGGGAGAGAGTGCAGTTAAACATGTGGTTACAGGGATGGTGTGGGAGGGAGGGTTTCAGATAAGTGGATAATTGGAACACATTCTGGGGAAGGTGGGACCTGTACAAACAGGATGGGGTGCACCTGAACCAGAGGGGCACCAATATCCTGGGAGGGAAATTTGATAAGGCTCTTCAGGGGGGTTTAAACTAATTTGTCAGGGGAGTGGGAAAAGGAGTTGTAGTCCAGAAGTCAGTGTTGAGGGTGGTGAGGTATTGGGGAAGGTATTAGGGTCAAGGGTGGGTACCGGTAGACAGGAAGGTGGGTTGAAGTGTGTCTACTTCAATGCAAGGAGCATCCGGAACAAGGTAGATGAACTTGGAGCCTGGATTGGTACTTGGGACTACGATGTTGTGGCCATTACGGAGACGTGGGTAGAACAAGGACAGGAATGGTTGTTGGACGTTCCGGGGTATAGATGTTTCAGTAAGTGTAGGGAAGCTGGTAAAAGAGGTGGAGGAGTAGCATTGTTAATCAAGGATAGTTTAACAGCTGCGGAAAGGCACTTCGAGGGGGATCTGCACACTGAGGTAATATGGGCTGAGGTTAGAAATAGGAAAGGAGCGGTCATGTTGCTAGGAGTTTACTATAGGCCCCCAAATAGTAATAGAGATGTGGAGGAAGAAATTGCTAAGCAGATTATGGATATGTGTGGGAGTCACAGGGTAGTTGTCATGGGGGACTTTAACTTTCCAAATATTGATTGGAACCTTTGTAGGGCAAATAGTTCGGATGGGGCAGTTTTTGTGCAGTGTGTGCAGGAGGGTTTCCTGACACAATATGTGGATAGGCCAACAAGAGGTGAGGCCACATTGGATTTGGTACTGGGAAATGAACCGGGCCAAGTGTTAGATTTGGTTGTGGGAGAGCACTTTGGAGATAGTGACCACAATTCGGTGTCTTTTGTTATTGCAATGGAGAGGGATAGGGCCGTACGGCAGGGCAAGGTTTACAATTGGGGGAGAGGTAATTATGATGCGATTAGGCAAGAATTAGGGGGCATAAGTTGGGAACAGAAACTGTCAGGAAAAGGCACTAATGAAAAGTGGAACTTTTTCAAGGAACAAATACTGGGTGTCCTTGATAGGTATGTCCCTGTCAGGCAGGGAGGAAATGGCCGAGTGAGGGAACCATGGTTCACGAAAGAGGTGGAATGTCTTGTGAAAAGGAAGAGGGAAGCTTATGTAGGGATGAGGAAACAAGGTTCAGATGGCTCGATTGAGGGTTACAAGTTAGCAAGGAACGAGCTGAAAAAGGGGCTTAGGAGAGCTAGGAGGGGACATGAGAAGTCCTTGGCGGGTCGGATCAAGGAAAACCCCAAGACCTTTCACTCTTATGTGAGGAATAAAAGAATGACCAGGGTGAGGTTAGGGCCGGTCAAGGACAGTAGTGGGAACTTGTGTATGGAGTCAGTAGAGATAGGCGAGGTGATGAATGAATACTTTTCTTCAGTGTTCACCAAGGAGAGGGGCCATGTTATTGAGGAAGAGAAGGTGTTGCAGGCTAATAGGCTGGAGGAAATAGATGTTTGGAGGGAGGGTGTCCTGGCAGTTTTGAATAAACTGAAGGTCGATAAGTCCCCTGGGCCTGATGAAATATATCTGAGGATTCTTTGGGAGGCAAGGGATGAGATTGCAGAGCCTTTGGCTTTGATCTTTGGGTCCTCGCTGTCCACAGGGATGGTGCCAGAGGACTGGAGAATGGCGAATGTTGTTCCCCTGTTTAAGAAAGGGAATAGAAATGACCCTGGTAATTATAGACCGGTTAGTCTTACTTCGGTGGTTGGCAAATTGATGGAAAAGGTCCTTAGGGATGGGATTTACGACCATTTAGAAAGATGCGGATTAATCCGGGATAGTCAGCACGGATTCGTGAAGGGCAAGTCGTGCCTCACAAATTTGATTGAATTTTTTGAGGAGGTAACTAAGTGTGTTGATGAAGGTAGGGCAGTTGATGTCATATACATGGATTTTAGTAAGGCGTTTGATAAGGTCCCCCATGGTCGGCTTATGATGAAAGTGAGGAGGTGTGGGATAGAGGGAAAGTTGGCCAATTGGATAGGTAACTGGCTGTCTGATCGAAGACAGAGGGTGGTGGTAGATGGAAAATTTTTGGACTGGAGGCAGGTTGCTAGCGGAGTGCCACAGGGATCAGTGCTTGGTCCTCTGCTCTTTGTGATTTTTATTAATGACTTAGAGGAGGGGGCTGAAGGGTGGATCAGTAAATTTGCTGATGACACCAAGATTGGTGGGAGTAGTGGATGAGGTGGAGGGCTGTTGTAGGCTGCAAAGAGACATAGATAGGATGCAAAGCTGGACTGAAAAATGGCAAATGGAGTTTAACCCTGATAAATGTGAGGTGATTCATTTTGGTAGGACTAATTTAAATGTGGATTACAGGGTCAAAGGTAGGGTTCTGAAGACTGTTGAGGAACAGAGAGATCTTGAGGTCTATATCCACAGATCTCTAAAGGTTGCCACTCAAGTGGATAGAGCTGTGAAGAAGGCCTATAGTGTGTTAGCTTTTATTAACGGGGGTTGGAGTTTAAGAGCCGTGGGGTTATGCTGCAACTGTACAGGACCTTGGTGAGACCACATTTGGAATATTGTGTGCAGTTCTGGTCACCTCACTATAAGAAGGATGTGGAAGCGCTGGAAAGAGTGCAGAGGAGATTTACCAGGATGCTGCCTGGTTTGGAGGGTAGGTCTTATGAGGAAAGGTTGCGGGAGCTAGGGCTGTTCTCTCTGGAGCGGAGGAGGCTGAGGGGAGACTTAATAGAGGTTTATAAAATGATGAAGGGGATAGATAGAGTGAACGTTCAAAGACTATTTCCTCGGGTGGATGGAGCTATTACAAGGGGGCATAGGGTTTGTGGTGGGAGATATAGGAAGGATATCAGAGGTAGGTTCTTTACGCAGAGAGTGGTTGGGGTGTGGAATGGACTGCCTGCAGTGATAGTGGAGTCAGACACTTTAGGAACATTTAAGTGGTTATTGGATAGGCACATGGAGCACACCAGGATGATAGGGAGTGGGATAGCTTGATCTTGGTTTCAGATAAAGCTTGGCACAACATCGTGGGCCGAAGGGCCTGTTCTGTGCTGTACTGTTCTTTGTTCTATAATCTGCAGTATTTCATTAAGTGGTTGGATATATAGCACTGAGCGGAAGCATGTTTTTAATCGTTTGGAATAATGATATCAATTTTGGTTATTCTTGTTCAAATTCCCCCTGCCCATAATTGGGATAATTAAAGTTTTAAAAGAAAAGTTTATTTGTTAGTCACAAGTAAGGCTGACATTAACACTGCAATGAAGTTATTGTGAAATTCCCCTATTATTATTCAGTGCAAACCATGTCTTCCTTTCAATCACATGACATTATTTCAGACATGTGAAACAATCTATCAGACAACACTCCAGGCGTCAGATGTGTGAGCAGAGATGGCAGTCTCTGTGCTCAGGTTAATTCCTGTGACCTTTCAGGTTTTTGACTTGTCTTTAGCTTTTTATAATTTTCTCAGTGATTTCAATGTTGATGCCGCTCCCCCCCCCCCCCCCCCCCCCGGTGAATTAGTTTTGGAGTGTTGTCATTGTTGTTATGCTGGCAAAATCAACAGCCAACCCCACAAAGGGCAAATGAATCGAATAACCGTTCAATCTACTTTAGGCATCACTTGTGCACGGGAGAACCTTTGCTCCACTTCATGTGGTGGTCTGGGTTCTTTCACATCCACCTGCAACGTGTGATGGAGACCTGGGGTGGAATTCTACCGTCCTATTGTGATGGGCACGGCTCTGTAAAAACGCGACGAGCTGTTCAAAAATCCATTGACTTCGACGGGACTGGTAAATCCTGCCGGCAGGAGGGACTGTAACATTCCGCCTATTGTTTAGCATTTCACCCAAAAGGTAGCTCCTTTGCCAACGCAGCTCTCCCTCAGCATTGCACTGAACTCTCGGCCTAGATGATGTGTTGAAGTTATAACAGTAACATGAGTACTTGATCTTCTGTCTCACACTCGGCTCAGTTCCTGCCCCCCTGAAGAAGATGTTTTGCTTCCATTGGTAACGAATAACAACTGAAACAGCAGTTTGAGAAGATCCACGGTGATATTTCACCCTTTCTTGGTTTTCCAGCTGCAGGATGATGATGTTAAAAGTTTGAGTCGAAATGATGGTGTATGTTAATGTTCTCAAGATGCCATTCTAAAGTAAATATCTTTTTTTTCATTGGAGCCACTGGTGATGGCGATAAAACCATGTGCTTCTGCCCTTGTTTCCATGTTGTTCAACTCATGAAGCAGGTAATGTGTTTGGGGACATATTTGAAAGTTTGATGCGAGTTTGTTTTTGTGTCTTCACTAAATGGTAAGAATTCAGTCCAGCCGCCTCCAGGATGTTGCAACCTTTCAGAGTGTCAGCAGACTGAATTCATGCCATCTGTTTACTTTGGGCTGAATTTTACTGACTCTTGGGAGGGGGTGAGAGCTGGGGGACATAACCATGTCCCACCATCAGGAAGTTTTACAAAGGCTGAGACCAGAATCTGACAGGTCACCTGCTCCAAGGAGGTGGGCAGTTCGTTAGGTTGGATAGGTTGGAGCAGAGGTTGGATAAACTCCGATTGTTCTCACTGGAAAGACAAAGGCCGAAGGTCGACCTGATAAGAGGTCAACAGAATTAGGAGAGGCGTAGATAGGGTGGATCGTCAGAGGCTTTTTCCCAGAGTAGAAAGGTCAACTACAAGAGGGCACAGGTTTAAGGTGAGGACGGGTAAGTTTGCAGGAGACATGTGGGTGGTGGGTGCCTGGAACGCGCTGCCAGTGGAGGTGGTGGAAGCAGGCACATTAGCACCATTCAAGGCGTATCTTGTTAGACACATAAACAGGAAGAGAACAGAGGGATAGAAACCACACATCAGCACCACCTTTGTGGGCCGAAAGGCCTGTCCCTGTGCTGTATTGTTCTTTGTTCTTGAATTTGGATATGTAAAGGCTCATGCCCACCAGCATTTTGTCAAGTACTAACAACGTATTTACCCTCTGCTATGTGAGGGGGTAAACACAGCATGAAGTCTCACAACACCAGGTTAAAGTCCAACAGGTTTATTTGGTAGCAAAAGCCACTAGCTTTCGGAGCTCTGCTCCTTCATCAGGTGTGTGGGAGTTCTGTTCACAAACAGGGCATATATAGACACAAACTCAATTTACAGAATAATGGTTGGAACATTCCCGTGACACGCACTGCCTGCTCGTATCGAACATCTACCCATTCGCAAAAGTTCTGCCCTTAACTTCATTGCATTGTTCTGTTCATGTTTACTATTCACATTTTTAATAGCACGCTACCTCATGGTGGGTTTCTCTCAGCAAACATTGTTGCCTGAGTTTGCTACTAATTTCGAGCAAACAAATCATCTTTTCTCTTCATTAATATAATTCAGTTGCATCCAATTGTAATTTTGCATACATCTCATTAAAACCTGTCAGTTACCCAATGTTGGCATCATTTGCATTGATTTGAAACCTTCGGAATGACTGCTTTCAGGATTGAAAATTCCTAACGATATTCCATTCTGTGGGAATTAACTTTGCCTCTCAATCTTCACAGGGTCTTTCTCCCTCGGACGCCTGTCAGGCTGTAATTGAGGATATTTGCCACAGAGTGGGAAAGAAAGGCATCTTTGAAATTGGCCTCATTGCATTGAATATGAAGGTACCTATTATAGCTGCTTCATGTTTTAAAGTTTGCATAACAAGCTCACAGACTAGTGACTGGAGTGAGAGCTCAGGCTGCTTGGTATTTTCCTCTCGTGTCTCAGGGTGATGAAGGATCACGCTTAATCCCACCCTTCCAAGCTCAGCACAGACTGGAGATCAAAGCTCTGAACCTTCCCTTTCTGTCTTCAGTCAGGTGGACAGCAGTGCGTTTCTGGATGAGCAAGTGAGAATGCTTCCACAAGATTGAATTTAAACTCTGAGTGGCTGCAGATTGAATCGAGATTCCTGTTCATTCTGTAGCAATCGCATATATTTTAAATGATCGGGGCAATCGTTATGAATGTACTATGTAACTGCCAGGCAATTCCCTTTGAAATGACATGAACACATTGCTGAAATCTAATCCATCACAAACAGCACTGACTGAAAACCTTATAGTTAGAATATGTACATGCAGAACACTGTAATATCCAGATGGCCTTTCATGTCAACATTATATATTATTGTTCTATATGATTGTCCTCTGCAATGCACAGTGTCACACTGCAAACTGCTAAATGAATGCAATATTCAGCAAGTCCAAAACAAAATATTCACTTATTCTAACATTGTTAACAGTTGTAAGTAGAAGCAGGAAATGCAAAAAAAATGATGGAGGTGTTCTTGGAACCACAGAATGGTTACAGCACCGAAGGGGGCCTTGGACCATCATATTTGTGTCGGTTCTCTGTAGGAGCAATTCACCCCCCCACCTTCTCCTCATAACCTTGCACATTCCTCCTTTTTGGATAATAATGCAATTTCCTGTTGAAAGCCTCCATTCACCCTGCCTCTATTACACTCTCCGTATTCCAGATCCTAATCACTCGCTGCTTGAAGAGGTTTTTCCTCACATATCCATTGATGCTTTTGCCACCTGTGTCCTCTGGTTCTCAATCCTTCTGCCTTGGGAACGGTTTCTCCCTGCCTACTCTGTCCAGACCCCCTCATGATTTTGAATGCCTCTGTCAAATCCCCCTCTCTGCCTGCTCTTCAAGGAAAACAGTCCCACCTTCTCCAATCACACTTCATCACTGAAGTTCCTCATCCCTCGAACCATTCTTGTGAATCTTTCCTGCACCATCTCTAAAACCTTCACATCTTTCTCAAGACTAGCACCCAGAACTGCACATTTGATTCTGTATGAAAAAATTGTTAGCTTTCTTCAGTGGTGGTGTGATGGTTATTTAACGCAAAGATTACTTTTATTGTTAACCACGGGATACAAATATTGTTTTTGCATAAGGATTACTTTGGGCAGGAGCATTGGGTTAATGTTTTTATCTTCTCATCACTTGCAGTTTTCATTTTGTTTTGATGTTCTCTGATAGTAGAAAATGCTTCACCGGTTGCAAAGTTATTAACGGACCATTTATCAGATTTACTTTACCACAGGAAGAGAGGGAGACTGTTTCTGAGTAGCCCTGTGAGAGCTAAAGAACAAGAATTGACAGGAGTATTTGACAGGCAGTGGTCACATGTTTTGTTTGCCTCTGAAAAATCTGCAAATATTTGAAATGTTTTGAACAATTTTTCATGAGGCTCTGGGGGTTGCTGGGAGGAGGGGTTGCCAGAATCTCGTGCCCTATAAGATAAATGTGGAGGAAAGGAAAGGAGTCTCTGTACACGCAGTACTTGAGCACTCTTGGTGCCTGTTCGTGAAGGCTGATGCTATTTGGGGTGGTTTCTGAAGAGTGTCCCTATGTGGTGACTTGTGGTGATTGTCCCTTTAAGGGCAACACAGCAGAGTAAGGGTCACCTGGTTTGGAGGACCAATTGAAACTCAGGTCGGTGGACTGCTCTCTTTGGCTGGAGACCTATAGGGGGCGAGGTGAGGCCATGAGACTGCTGTTTACTTATTAATAAATTATTTTTGTGTTTGCAAATAAAGCCAGTGAAAGTGCATCACCGCACCCTGTTTCGTTCTCTCTGCGGCTCTCTCCCAAAGGACAGCAATGCAGTTTACCCTGGCAAGGCATGGTGAACTCCCATGCTCCTTGAATAGTGCTATGGGACTATGTTACTTCATGCACAGCAACAACTTGCATTTGTACAGCATCCTTAACATAGTAAAATTGTCTGAAGGCATTTCACAGGAGCAATTAGCAAACATTGAGCTATTTGGACAGGAGGCCAAAAGCTCGATGAGAAAGATAGACTTTAAGAAGCGTATTAAAGGCAGAGAGAGGCAAGGAGGCTTTGGTAGAGAGTTCCACATCTTCACGTCCAAACTACCAAACCACAGGAAACCACCAGACAGGGTCAACTCTGTTTAATGTCTCATCTCGAAAAGCACAGCCTCTGACAATGTAGCACCCCCACCCCTCCGTGTCATCCTAGATGATGTGTTTAAATGTGAGAAATGGGCTTGAATCATAGAATCCTGCAGTGCAGAGGAGGCCATTCGGCCCATCGAGTCTGCACCGACTACAACCCCACCCAGGTCTATCCCCATAACTCCACATATTTACCCTAGCTAGTGCTCCTGACACTAAGGGGCAATGTAGCATGGCCAATCCACCTAACCTGCACATTTTTGGACTGTGGGAGGAAACCCACGCAGACACAGGGAGAACATGCAGACTCCGCACAGACAGTGACCCAAGCCGGGAATCGAATCAGAGTCCCTGGTGCTGTGAGGCAGCAGTGCTAACCACTGTGCCACCGTGCAGCTTGAATCTACTAGTTTCTGATGCAGAGAAGCAACTGAACCAGGCAGAATCTCAGTGATGTATTTGCAGCTTCACAATATGTTATATGTTCATCACCAGTAAGCTACATCAGAGCAATGTATTCTGTTTATTATCGATCTGGTCACTCTTGGAAGGACAATTGAAAGGAAAGAATGAACTTTCACAGCCTCAGGGCGTACCTACATTTGCGATATGCAGCCAACGTACAGACAAGTAATTTTTGAAGAGTGGGATATTCTGAGAAGCGACATACTAAATTGTTTGATTCTTTACACAGGGTGAAGTTGGAGCGGCTTCAACTGTTTCTTTTCCGTATACCTTCTGGGCTCATGGAATGGAAGCAGCAGAACAGAGATGGAGCAATCCTAGTACACACTTCCATTGATTAGTATCACTGCAACGATTGAAAAACCTACACTTCTTATAGGTTAGTGCCCTGTGCCATCAAGTGAAACATTGGGTTTAGAATCAAGGCTTGTTGAACTCAACTTTGTGCTTGACTGGAAAATGCTTGGAAATCGACTCTTTTCTTTCCTTTGTACATAGTCCTTCCGTCATTGCAGCTTCACACGGGATAACCTCAGCTTGATTTGGGAATGAATACAGAACACTATGCTGAGAGACACTTGGTATATAACTCCTGTTCATGTGCTGGGTTATGATCGCACAGTAATCTTGGGGAAATTATGGGATGTTCTTGGCTGAGGATGAAGACTGACTTACACTGGCAGTTCATTGCTGCTCAGGTGAAGGAGTGAATAAAGGAAGATTATTCCCTGTAGTTGGGAAGTCAGTGACAAGGGGGCATCAATTTAGATAGTCACTCAGACAGAGCAGAGTGAGGCTTGGAAACATTTCTTTCCACAGGGTGTTTAGTATGGAATGCTTTGTCGCAGAGAGTGTTTGGGGTAGGGACTGCTCTATCTTTTAAGGGAAAAGCAGCAAGACCTGAAAGAAGTCATGATGAGAGAGAAAGTGGAGGGAGATGTGGATTCAGGATGAAGGTAAACGGGAGGTTGATGACCACGAGGAAGTAGAGAAGCAGCTGAAAGATCACCCCGCTCATCGTAATAAGGAAGTCCATGAGAAGATAAGAAGTAGGAGCAGGAGTGGACCATTCGGCCCATCGAGCCTGCTGCACTATTCAATACGATCATGGCTGATCTTGGGCTTCAATCCACTTCCTATATCCCTCAATTCCATGAGAGACCGAAAATCTGTCTATCCCAGCCTTAAATGTGTTCAACAATGGAACAACCTCAAGCCTCTCGGGGAGAGAACTCCAAAGATTCACAACCCTTTGTGTGAAGTAATTTCCCCTCAACTCCGGTCTAAATGATTAGTCCCTTATCCTGAGATTGTGTCCCCCGTGTTTGAGATTCCCCAATCAATCTCTCAGTATCAAACCTCTTCAGAATTTTGTACATTTCAATGAGACTCTAAACTCCAAAGAAAACAGACCCAATTGGCTCAGCCTCTTGTATCTCAGGGAGCAATTTAGTGAACCTTCACGGAGCCGCCTCCAGTACAAGTACATCTGTTCTAAAATGGGTGGCACGGTGGAACAGTGGTTAGCACTGTTGCCTCACAGCACCAGGGACCCGGGTTCGATTCCCGGCTTGGGTCACTGCCTGTGCAGAGTTTGTACATTCTCCTCGTGTCTGCGTGGGTTTCCTCCGGGTGCTCCAGTTTCCTCCCACAGTCCAAAGATGTGCGGGTTAGGTGGATTGGCCTCGCTAAATTGCCCTTAAGTGTCAGGCAAACTAACTAGGGTAAAATGTATGGGGATCGGGCCTGGGAGGGATTATCGTTGGTGCAGAGTTGATGGGCCGAATGGCTTCCTTCTGCACTGTATAACTCTATGATTCTAAAACTGCACACAGTATTCCAGATGTGGCCTCACCAAAACCGTGTACAACTCCAGCAAGACTTCTTCATTCCTCTATCTCAATCACCTTGAAATAAAGACCAACATGTCATTTGCCTCCCTAATTGCTTGCTGGACCTGAACGCTAACTTCTTTTCCTTGTATGAGCACACCCAATTCTCTTTGAACATCAACACTTACAAAGAACAAAGAAAATTACAGAAACAGGCTCTTCGGCCCTCCAAGTCTGCACCGACCATACTGCCCAACTGAACTAAAACCCCCTACCCTTCCGGGGATCATATCCCTCCATTCCCATCCTATTCATGTATTTGTCCAGACGCCTCTTAAAAGTCACTATCATATCTGCTTCCCATCAGCGAGCTCCAGGCACCCACCACCCTCTGTGTAAAAAAACTTGCCTCGTACATCTCCTTTAAACCTTGCCCCTCGCACCTTAAACCTATGCCCCCTAGTAATTGACTCTTCCACCCTGGGAAAAAGCTTCTGACTATCCACTCTGTCCATGCCCCTCATAATCTTGTAGACCTCTACCAGGTCACCCCTCAACCTCCATCGTTCCAGTGAGAACAAACCAAGTTTCTCCAACCTCTCCTCATAGCTAATGCCCTCCATACCAGGCAACATCCTGGTAAATCTTTTCTGTACCCTCTCCAAAGCCTCCACATCCTTCTGGTAGTGTACAAGCTTCTTATCTTTTGCAACCTTGTACTTGGGGGTGAAGGTTTATGTGTATAGACTGTTGGTGGTGGAGAAAAGAATCTCATGGTTATCTTTGTCTTCCAGGATGATCCTAGAAAATGTTGCAGTTTTGGGAGGTCAGAGTGCACTGACAGCATTTGATATGACCAATCCAAATCTGTTCAACAGATGTCTGAACCAGCTGTGCATCAAATATCCTCCAGCCTAAACCTCTTGAATGTGGATGTACTTGGATGGGAAACATATAAAAAAATATTTAATTGGCAGACACTTTGGAATGTCGAGGTTGTGAAAGACACTATGGAAATGCAAGTCTTTCTTTCGTACTGGGGTCATGCCAAAGCCTAATCTACGGCAGTGCCTCTCTCCCTTGTCGATGCATTGGACTGATAATAGTTGCTGAGAATTTTGGACATCTTAAGGTACCTGTAGATGTGAGATTACATTTAAAATTCAAATTAAAAAAATATTTTTGTGTCCAAATAATATGGATTGTTTAAAAGTCCCATTTGTGATGTCTTTATTTCTGCGAATGCCTATGTTGTAGATTCTACATCATTTTGCTCTTCACAAACTCAATGAGATTTCTTCGTGAGACTGAAATCGAGTCACTAGTCAGGCCAATCATGAAAGTTTCCGACATTAGAAGCCTAATTGAGGAACAAGTCATTTCAGGGTGGCTTCACAAAAAGGGGACACAAGATTGCTTTGGCAGGTAAGGCAAAGGAGAATCCAAAGAGCTTCTACAAATACATAAAGGGCAAAAGAGTAACTAGGGAGAGAGTAGGGCTTCTTAAGGATTAACAAGGTCATCAATGTGCGGAGCCAAAAGAGACGGGTGAGATCCTAAATGAATATTTTTCATCAGTATTTACTGTTGAGAAAGGCATGGATGTTAGGGAACTTGAGGAAATAAATTGTGATGTCTTGAGGAGTGTACATATTACAGAGAAGGAGGTGCTGGAAGTCTTAAAGTGCATCAAGGTCGATAAATCCCCGGGACCCGATGAAATGTATCCCAGGACACTGTGGGATGCTAGGGAGGAAATTGTGGGTCCCCTCGCAGAGATATTTGAATCATCGACAGCCACAGGTGAGGTGCCTGAAAATTGGAGGGTGGCAAATGTTGTGCCTTTGTTTAGAAGGGCTGCAGGGAAAAGCCTGGGAACTACAGGCCAGTGAGCCTCACATTTGTAGTGGGTAAGTTGATGGAAGGTATTCTGAGAGACAGAATCTATGGGCATTTAGAATCGCAAGGATCGATTAGGGACAATTAGCACGACTTGGTGAGTGGAAAATCATGTCTCATGAATTGCGGATAACCAAGAAGGTAGATGAGGGCAGTGCAGTCAACATTGTCTACATGGACTTTAGCAAGGCCTTTGACAAGGTACCATATGGTAGGTTGTTGCATAAGGTTAAATCTCACGGGATCCAGGATGAGATAGCCAATTGGATACAAAATTGGCTTGATGACAGAAGACAGAGGGTGCTTGTCGAGGGTTGTTTTTCAAACTGGAGGTCTGTGACCAGCGGTGTGCCTCAGGGATCGGTGCTGGGTCCACTGTTATTTGTTATTTATGTTAATGATTTGGGTGAAAATTTAGGAGGCATGGTTAGTAAGTTTGCAGATGACACCAAGATTGGTGGCATATTGGACAGTGAATAAGGTTATCTAGGACTGTAACAGGATCTTGATCAATTGGGCCAGTGGGCTGACGAATGGCAGATGGAGTTTAATTTAGATAAATGTGAGGTGATGCATTTTGGGAGATAGAATTGGGGCAAGGCTTACTCAATTAATGGTAGGGCGTTGGGGAGAGTTATAGAATAAAGAGATCTTGGAGTACAGGTTCATAACTCCTTGAAAGTGGAGTCACAGGTGGACAAGGTGGTGATTTCATTGGTCAGAACATTGAATACAGGAGTTGGGACATCTTATTGAAGTTGTACAAGATATTGGTACGGCCACACTTGGAATACTGTGTACAGTTCTGGTCACCCTATTATAGGAAGGATATTATTAAACTGGAAAGAGTGCAGAAAAGATTTACTAGGATGCTACTGGGACTTGGTGGTTTGAGTTATAAGGAGAAGCTGGATAGACTGGGACTTTTTTCCCTGGAATGTAGGAGGCTTGGGGTGATCTTATAGAGGTCTGTAAGATAATGAGGGGCATAGATGAGTAGATAGTCAACATCTTTTCCCAAAGGTAGGGGAGTCTAAAACGAGAGGGCATAAGTTTAAGGTGAGAGGGAAGAGATACAAAAGGGTCCAGAGGGGCAATTTTTTCCAGAGAGTGGTGAGTGTCTGGAACAAACTGCCAGAGGCAGTAATAGAGCTGGATATAATTTTGTCTTTTACAAAAGCGTTTAGACAGTTACGTGGGTAAGATGTGTATAGAGGGATATGGGCAATTCATAGAAATCATAGAAACCCTACAGTACAGAAAGAGGCCATTCGGCCCATCGAGTCTGCACCGACCACAATCCCACCCAGGCCCTACCCCCATATCCCTACATATTTTATCCACTAATCCCTCTAAGCTACGCATCGCAGGACACTAATGGGGCAATTTTAGCATAGCCAATCAACCTAACCCGCACATCTTTAGGACTGTGGGAGGAAACCGGAGCACCCGGAGGAAACCCACGCAGACATGAGGAGAATGTGCAAACTCCACACAGACAGTGACCCAAGCCGGGAATCGAACCGAGGTCCCTGGAGCTGTGAAGCAGCAGTGCTAGCTACCGTGCTGCCCTAATTGGGACTAGCTTAATGGTAAAAACTGGATGGCATGGACAAGTTGAGCCGAAGGGCCTGTTTCCATGCTGTAAACCTCAATGACAAGAATTTTAAATGTTTGAAATGCAGGAGGTAATTTAAAAAAGCGTGATCAGATCCAGAAACCATTCTCAACAATAACACTGGAGATCAAGTGAATGTTACAATAACTATAGAACGTGGTCATGTTGCTGCCATTGGCCATCCTATTGAGATAACACTTGACCGAAGCAATAGGTGCATCTCATGCATTTCAGATTATAAATATGGGAAGGAGCAATTTTCTTCTTATTCTTTCACATGATGTGAGTGTCACTATTAAGGCCAACACTTATTACCCAATCCTAATTACCCGAGTTGAAAAGATGGCGGTAAGCTACCTTCTAAAATTACTGTAATCTCTATGGGGAGGAAGTTACAACATTTTGACCCAGTGACAATGAAGAAATGCTGAATATATTTCCCAGTCAGTGTGGTATGTGATGCGAAAGCAAACGTGCAGGTGATGCTGATAACGTGCACTTCCTTCCTTGCACCATCTGGTTAATAATAAACTTTTAAGAATAGTGAGTTGCTGAGAGTGGAACATGGTGTAACACTCATGTTGCAAGATTGATCAGAGTTTGAAATCGTCAGCACTGATCTTACATCATAGAGCACAGAAGGAGGGCCATTCAGGGTATCTGCTGTACCCTTTACAAAGACCTATCCAATTACCTCCACTCCCTGTGCCACAGTGACACAGTGGTTAGCACTGCTGCCTCATGATGCCAGGATTCAATTCCAGCCTTGGGTGACTGTGTGGAGTTTGCACATTACCCGGGTCTGCGTGAGTTTCCTCCGAGTGCTCCTGTTTCCTCCCACAATCAAAAGCATTCTTTCTGGTTGTATCATTGCTTGGTCTGGCTCCTGCTCTGCCAAAGACTGCAAGAAACTACAAAAGGTCGTGAATGTAGCCCAATCCATCATGCAAACCAGCCTCCCATCCATTGACTCTGTCTACACTTCCCACTGCCTCGGAATGCAGCCAGCATAATTAAGAACCGCACGCACCCGACATTCTCTCTTCCAACTTCTCCCATCGGGAAAAAGATACAAAAGTCTGAGGTCACATACCAACTGACTCAAGAACAGCTTCTTCCCTGCTGCTATCAGAATTTTAAATGGACCCACCTCGCATTAAGTTGATCTTTCTCTGCACCCTAAAGTTAAAGTTTATTTATTAGTCACAAGTAAGGCTTACATTAACACTGCAAAATGAAGTTACTGTGAAATTCCACCAGTTGCCACAATCCAGCACCTGTCCGGGTCAATGCACCTAACCAGCACATCTTTCAGAATGTGGGAGGAAACCCACGCAGACACAGGGAGAAGGTGCAAATTCTGCACAGACAGTGACCTAAGTCGGGAATCGAACCTGGGTCCCTAGCACTATGAAGCAGCAGTGCTAACCACTGTGCTACCGTGCCACCCCTAGCTAGGATTGTAACACTACATTCTGCACTCTCTCATTTCCTTCTATATGAACGGTATGTTTTGTCGGTATAGCATGTAAGAAACAATCTTTCACATGATGTGGGTGTCACTATTAAAGCCAGCATTTATTACCCAATCCTAATTACCCGAGTTGAAAAGGTGGCGGTAAGCTACCTTTGAAAATTACTGTAATCTCTACGGGGAGGAAGTTACAACATTTTGACCCAGTGACAATGAAGAAATGCTGAATATATTTCCCAGTCAGTGTGGTATGTGATACGAAAGCAAACGTGCAGGTGATGCTGATAACGTGCACTTGCTTCCTTGCACCATCTGGTTAATAATAAACTTTTAAGAATAGTGAGTTGCTGAGAGTGGAACATGGTGTAACACTCATGTTGCAAGATTGATCAGAGGTTGAAATCGTCAGCACTGATCTTACATCATAGAATCATAGAGCACAGAAGGAGGGCCATTCAGGGTATCTGCTGTACCCTTTAAAAAGACCTATCCAATTACCTCCACTCCCTGTGGCACAGTGGTTAGCACTCATGGTGCCAGGGACCCAGGTTCGATTCCCAGCTTGAGTCACTCTGTGCGGAGTCTGCACATTCTCCCCATGCCTGTGTGGGTTTCCCCCAGGTGTTCCAGTTTCCTCCCACACTCCAAAGATGTACTGGTTACGTGGATTGGCCGTGCTAAACTGCCCCTTAGTGTCCACTGATGTGTAAATTGGGTGGATTGGCCATGTGAGCGGCATTGTGGGTCAATCCACAGTACAGACTGCAGCGATTATAGACGGCAACTCACCACCACCATTTTGAGGGGATTTTCACAATAACTTCATTGCAGTGTTAATGTAAACCTACTTGTGACACTAATAAAATAAAAAAAATTCTCAAGGGCAACTAGGGATGGGCAATAAATGCTGGCCTAGCTAGCGACACCCATGTCCCGTGAATGAATTATAAAAAATTTGGTGCTTTGGCCCTGTTAAATTGCCCCTTAGTGTCAGGATGATTAGCAAGGTAAATACATGGGGTTACAGGGATAGGGCTGGGAGGGAATGTGGTCGGTGCAGACTCAATGGGCCAAATGGCCGCCTCCTGCACTGTAGGGATTCTATGATTCTAAATTGTCCTTTAGTGTCTAAAGGTGTGTAGGTTGGGTGGATTGGGCACAGTAAATGTGTGGGTTTATGGGGATAGGGCGGGACAGGCTAGCTAACACTCTTCTGGAGAGTCAGTGCAGACGTGATGGGCTGAATGGCCTCCTTTTGCAGTGTAGGGATTGTATGTTGTTCTTCCCACAACACTGCAACTTTATCCCATACAAGTTCAGTTCCAAAGCTGAAAGTTGCTGTTCCCCCCATGAGCGATGAATGATTGCAATATTATTATTGACAAAGTAGTTCTCTGGGAATGTCTCATGACATGCCTCTTCAGTTACCAGTGGTCACAAACACTCACTGCCCTTTACACTCACACTGCCCTTGTGCAAGCCCTGGCTTCCTGATTGCCCAATACACACACACTGAGTCCCAGCTCAGCCAGGCTGCCACGTGTTCATTGGTGACGTCATCCGGAGGGTGGCGGGTCGGAGAGAGGAAGTGCGCCTGCGCAGAGGCGCGGCCGGCGGGGCGGCGGCCAGCGCGCCGGCGCAGAGGCGCGGCCGGCGGGGCGGGGGCCAGTGCGCATGCGGCGGGCGGGCGCGGTGGCCGCCGGGGGTTGTAGTCCGGGGCCTGACCGGCGGCGGGGGCCGGGACGAGTGACGTCACGGGGCCTCCAATTCCCGGCGGGCGGCGCGCGGCGGCTTGTTATTTCCGGGTTGGTGGGGCCGCCATTTTGGTCAGTCAGTGAGGGGGAGGGGAGGGAGCGGAGTGCCTGACAATCCAACCCAGAGAGAGAGAGCGCGATCCCCCCAGAGCGACAGCACAACAACAAACACACAGCCAACTGCGCGGGGGGTGAAGACTGAGATGTCAACCATGAATCCCGAGTAGTAAGTGCCTCCTTTCTCTTTCCTTTCTCTGCCGGCTGGAGGTGAAGCCGCTCCCCGGCCCGGCCTGGGCCCCGGGCCTAGCGCCCTCTCCCTCCCTCCCCCCCGGCCTTCTGTCTGTGACAGTCACCCGGAGGCAGGCAGGGCACCGTCTTCAGGCCTTCCCGCTTTGGAGGGCAGCAGCTCCTCACCCCCATGGAGAGGGGCAGTGGGCATCTGGGTCCCCACCCACCCACCCCGTCCCGCTGGGGCTACAGGGGGACATTTCCCAACCCTCTGCCCAGTGAGGTGAAGGGTTACCCGCTAAACTGGGCAAGTGGAATGGCGATACACATCAGCAGCGTCCCAGTCCTTGAGTGGCACAACAAGCTGGAAGGTGCTGAGTGGCTTCCTCCTCCTGCCCCTTTGGAACTGGTTCAAGATGTTGAATGGTGGTCTCCTACCGCAGACTGAAGGGGGCTGAAAGGCCCCTTCCAAAGCCCCCTCCTGCCCCAGGCTGGAAGGGACTGAATGACCACCTTTTGCCCCTTTGTAACAGGGTCAGGAGGTTGTTTTGCCTCCTCCTGTCCCAGTTTAACAGGTTAGAAGGGACTGATTGGCCTCTTGTCCTATGTGTGTCTGTGTGTGTGTAGTGAAGAAGCTGCTCCCAGGCTGGCTCCGGTGATAGTTTAACTGCTGACTACCCCAGTTGTGTCCATCTCCTTTCATGCCTGAATTTGCATGAACTGCTTCCTGGCTCCAGGACTTTGATAGCTGTTTCTTTCGTTTTGAGCTGCCTGTGAATGTTTTTCAGCAGACTTTCCTGACCCAGTCAGTGTGATCCATCCAGGATGTGGCAGGTGTAGATTACGTGGACTTTGCTAAATACTGAACACACAGCATAAGCAACTCTGGAATGCCAGTCCTGTCGGTGCTTTTTGGTAGCCTACTAATTCAAAATGAGTTGGGCCCCAAAATATCAGTCAATTTATAGTTCACATTTTGTATTTACAACAAGGCAACCTTGTAGGGAAATGCAGAGCTTATAAAATGTTCATGCCAGTGATGAGTGAGAGAGATGAGCTCATCTTTACCTCTATCCTTGAGTGACTTTACAGTGTAGCGCTTTGTCTGATTTTGCATCAACTGTCTCCTACAATGAGACAGTAGTTTGACAGTTAATGTAGATTTGAACTGAGGCCTTTGAGTTAGTTGATATGGTTCAGTTCATGGTGAAACAATGGCAGCTTAAGCGTTGAGGTTTGAAAATGTTCTGTGTTTCTGTAATTACATCAATTAATGCAAATTAAAACACGCTACACTACCTATCAGCAAACATTCCCAGTTGAGGCTGATTTTATTTCTGGCACTTTTGACTATGGTAGCGCTCTCTGCCGTGCACTAAACTGTCAGCTTGGGTTGTGCTTGATGCAGTTGGCAGGGCTTGGAGCTGTAACTTTCTGATTCATCAGTTACCAGTGGAGTTATGCTCACACTTGGTTTGAAGTAGTGCAGCGGGATGGAGTGTGCAGCTGTGTGGAAAGTGTGTAATTAAACTTATTGAAGAATCTATCCTAACCTTTTTCTATAACATCACCATCTCCACCCCAGTTCTGTCCATCTGCTGCTGAAACCCTCATCCATTCTTTTGTTACCTTGACTATTCCAGTGCTTTCCTGACTGACCTCCCAACTTTCACGATGTGGATCTGTGCTCAGCCAAAACTCTGCCTGCATCCCAACCTGTACCTGGTCCCATTTACCCATCACCACTTTGCTATGCATTCCTGATTTACAAAAACCTCCATTTTAAAAATCTCATCCCCATGTACAAATCTCTCTCTGCCCATGCCCGTCCCCATCTCAGTCACCACCTGCAGCCCAAAGAGAGTTCTACATTCCTTCAACTCTGGCCTCCTGTGCATTCCTCCTCCCCACTGTGCTTTTAATTGTCTGCGCCCTAATCTTTGGAATTCCCTCCCTAATCCCCTCCACCTCCTTCCATCAGCCTCAGTCTGCCTCTTTAACCAAACCTTTCCTCCTTTGGTAGTGTCAGTATTTGTCTGGTTGCACTCCTATGAACAACATTGAAAAATCTTGCTCAATGTAAGGTGCTATATAAATGCAAGTTGTTCATTCAACATATGCAGTTTGGAACAATTTCACGGAATTGTCTTATGTATGTGAAGCAAAATGTAAATGTTGTATTTAATAAAGTAATGCTGTTAAAAAATTGAGACAATAACTTGTAAGTAATAGATCGTGCAGGAAATCAAGACAGCCAGTTAAAATTTGGGCAATTAATTTGTTTGTAATTTAAATTAATGTGCCATATTTTTTGTATGATAACGACAAACCTTTACATTAGTATTGGACCTGAGAAATTAAGTAATAGAGACAATTGCGTTTACTCTGAGCTGAGGGGTTTAATCATGCCAGTTGCTACTATACTATATTCATAAGAGACCTGTGTGCCACATGGAGCTGGTATGGTGTGCTGGCGGATTGTGTTTATAAGCTCCAAAGTACAGTCCAAGTCTTCTGAGAGAACGCAGAAAGATTTGACCCATATGTTGAAGCTAATGCCCTGGCAAGATTAGGAAATATTGTAATGTAGATTTATGATGTAACATGAAACCCCTGCACAGTGGATGGATATCTTTGACAGTGTTGGAAAAAGATTTATTTGTGTTTGTTTACTAATGTATCCAGTCTGAAGCTGCAATCATCAGTTGCTGAGATGGAGGTCAAGGACACTTGATTATATGTTACATCGGATTTGCCTGAACCAACCATATTCTAGCAGGCTGCATTTGGAATATTTGGGCACTTGGTATTCTGGAATGGGTTTGGTGAGATTTAGATGAGGATTGAGAGTGCTTTTGGGATTTGGTGCTGAGATTTGCAGGTAAGCATGACTGAGTTATTGAAAGCCTCGAATAGAAGGATGTGTTTAAATGAAGAGTAGGCATGATGTCAGCTGTACACAGGTTATTTACCCAATCACACAACTGGAAGGAGAGAGGACAACATGTTTCAAGTCTGAGCAGACAATAGAAGTGGGAATTCTATTTCTGCCACAATTTTTGCTGTGTTGGCAAAGTTGTTAAAGCAATTGAGCAATACACAATGACAAATAGGAACTGGGAACTGGAGAGATACTGCCAGAGTGGGCGTAAATAGGGTTCAATCATGTCATTTAATAGTGTGGAATATTTATTTTAATTTTAACCTGCCAATCATTTCCTGAAGATTAATTTTTTTTGTTCACTTGTGGGATATGGGTGTCGCTGGCTGGCCACCATTTATTGTCCATCCGTTGTTGCCCTTGAAGGTTTTGGCACCTTTACTGATTTGCTGCCAGGAACCGGCTAAGGGATATTTTCGGATTTCTTTCTATTGATCAGCTCTGGATTTTGGAGGAGGGCAATGAATTGAGATTTAATCCAGACTCGCAACGTTGGCTCTATTCTCTCTCCACAGATGTTGTCAGACCTGCTGAGATTTTCTAGAATTTTGTTTTTGTTTCCGATTCCAGCATCCGCAGTATTGTGCTTTTATCTTGAGATTTAGGTCAATCTGTGCTTAGGATTCAGTGTTGATCTGATTTGCTTTCTGTCCTCCAGCCCCCTTCCCCAAATATACATTAGGTTGTTCCTTAGACTACTGAATATTTCTAATGGCTGTGAACTCTGGGTTAGTGAAACAAGGGCCAAGTTTGGTCCCAGTTAGCTGCTTTACCTATACACTCCAGTTTGGAATTTAATGTACTCCATGCAGTAAAAACAAATGCTGGAAGCGCTTGGATCCAGCAGTGTCAGTGGAGAGCGAATACTCTCTGAAGGGGCTTGACAGGATAGATGGATTTTTTTCCCTGTCTGGGGAATCTGCAGCATGAGGGCACAGTGTCAGGATTAGGGACTGATCAACTAGTGCTAGAATGAGGAGACATTTCTTTTCCAGTTTTGAGATTTGAAAATCTTTGCGATTCTCTGCCCCAGAGATTCTACACTATTTAAGGCTGGGGTGGACAGATTTTTGGCCTCTTCGGGAATTGGGATATGGGGAATGGGTGGGAAAGTGGAGTTGAAGCTGAAGGTTAACGCTGACCATACTGAATAGTGGAAGCTTGGGCAGAATGAGTGAAGATGTTCTACAAAGCAACCATCTGATCTTCTTTGGACTTTGTAGTGCAGAGATTCCACATTGTAAGCAGTAAATGCAGTCAGTGGCAAATTTACCTGGGAGGTGATTCTGGACTGGTGCTAAACGATGGAATGGGTCGGGCTGAAAGAGCACTGTGCTAGTAAAGAGACATTTTCAGGGTGATTGGAAAGTGGTCGAGGGACTTTCAGGTGCGATGATCCATTCGGAATCTGGGGGGGGGGAGGATGTGTTTAGTATTGGCATTGTGCCATTGGTGGAAATAGCAGAGGGTGATGTATTGGAGGCTGATGGGTGGAATGTGGTATACAGTGAACTCTTTGTGGGACAAAGGGGAAAGGGTTCGAACGCAAGTGCAGGAAATGGGACAAACTTGATTGAAGGACCCTATCAACCACATTGGAAGGAAATCCTCAAGGGAAAAAAATGTCAGCAGCATAAATATAGAAAGTATGTTCGGAAAGTTGCAGCAAAGGCAGGGAAACTGTGAGTGAAATAGGATTCTTGCAGGAAGCAGGATGGGAGGAAGTGTAATCAAGGTTTTTGTAAGAATCAATGGGCTTTATAGAGAATGTTAGTTGTTCGCCTGTTCCCAGAGCTCAAAGTTAGGCATGGGAAGGAGAGTTGGATCATGTGAAGTTTAGGAGAAGGTGGAAATTGGAAACAAAGTTGATTAAATTTTCCAGTTTGGGAAGAGAGCAGGAAACTGCACCAATATCGTCATCAATGTACCAGCAAAAGAGAACTGTGCAGATTGGTAATGAGTGATGCTCAGATGGTGTTTGTGTTTTCAGATAACTTTCGAGATCAGGAACTTTCCATCCTTTCCATCTGCGTTTCCCCGACCTGTTTCTGACAACTCTTTATCCCCATGCTTCATGATTCAAACAATGGACATTGCTTTATTGAGCAGTGCTGGGTGTTGTGAACTGGGCGTGACTGAAACACTATATTGAGAGCAAACTATTGACTAGGTATTCAACCTAGCACTTTCCCTCAGTTTGGATTAGATTTTGCCTTCAATGGTGAGATGGGGACAGGCGACCAGTTTTATTCTCCTTATTCACACACTGGTGAGAGGTTTTTTTATTCATTCAAGGGTGTCACTGGCTTTCCGGCATTTATTGCCCATCCCTGGTTCACAGAGCAGTCAACCACACATGCTCTGGGTCTGGAGTCACATGGAGGCTAGATCAGGTGAGGACAGCAAATTTCCTTCCCTAAAGGGCGTCAGTGACCCAGATGGGTTTTTACTACAATCGACAATGGTGTCTGTGTGGGTTCCTCCCACAGTCCGAAAGGTTTGGTGCATTGGTCATCCTAAATTCTCCCTCAGTGTATCCGAACAGACGCCGGAGTGTTGCAACTCGGGGATTTTCACAGTAACTTCATTACAAGCCTACTTGTGACCCTAATAAATAAAAACTTTTTTAAAAAAAAATTTTTTTTTGTTGAATTCAAATTCCACATTTGCTGTGGCAAGATTTGAACCTGGGTGCCCAGAACATGAGCTGAGTTTCTGGATTAATAGTTTAGCAATAATACCATTAGGTCATCGCCTCCCCATGTATTCAGGCTCAATGTCAACAAAACTAAGGAGATAGTCATCGACTTCAGGAAGCGTAGTGGAGGGCATGCCCCTGTCTGCATCAATGGGGGCGAAGTAGAAATGGTCGAGATCTTCAAGTTTTTAGGTGTTCAGGTCACCAACAACCTGCCCTGGTCCCTCCATGCTGACACTATAGATAAGCCCACCAACGCCTCTACTTTCTCAGAAGACTCAGGAAATTTGGCATGTCCGCTACAACACTCTCCAACTAGTACAGATGCACCATGGAAAGCTTTCTTTCTGGTTGTATCACAGCTTGGTATGGCTTCTGCTCTGCCCAAAACCGCAAAAAACTACAAAGGGCCGTGAATGAAGCCCAATCCATCACTCAAACCAGTCTCCTATCCATTGACTTTGCCTACACTTCCCGCTGCCCCAAAAAAGCAGCCAGCATCATCAAGGACCCCACACGCCCTGGACATGCTCTCTTCCACCTTCTTCCATTGGGAAAAAGATACCCAAGTCTGAGGTCACATATCAACCAACTCAAGAACAGCTTCTTCCCTGCTGCCATCAGACTTTTGAATGGACTTACCTTGCATTAAGTTGATCTTTCTCTACACCCTAGCTATGACTGTAACACTACATTCTGCACCCTCTCTTTATGAACGGTATGTTTTGTCTGTACAGTGGGCAAGAAACAAAATTTTTCACTGTCTAGTAATGTGACAAATCAAACAAGTTAAATTGACCTACTGTTTTCTGCTTTCTACTATCTGATATCTGGCACTGCTCCCAATGTGTATATTTTGGAGACTTTGTATGTGGAACTGCAGGAAATGGTTGTCATGTGCTATACAAGCTGTTCAGTTAATTCAGCTTTGACCTGTTACTGGTTAAATTCAACAAAAAGGCACTGTCATTTCAAAACTCAATCTAATTATGTTTATTTGTAGCAAACTATTTCCAGAAGTTCCACTGGGGAAACATTGTAATCTTTTTAAACAAACACAATAATTCTTGCATCTAAATTCCATCTGAACAAAGTATTATGTACATTAAAATGATTCCTCTAAAAGGTCTTCAGTGAAAATGTTGAATATTGAAACCCTGGTGTAAGTGCGGATAGAACTCTTATTACCAGAAAGCTGCTGTTTTAGTGTTTGACCTTGTGCACATATTCACATCCTAACAGATATCACAAGATTTGTCTGCAATGCCCAATCATTGCCTTATCTTGTGAAGTTGGTGTTAACCTGGGGGCTGAATGATTTTATTGTGACTTAAGGAGGTTGTATTTCAATAACTTTTGAGGATCTAATACGCAAGTAATTAGCCAATGTCCATGATTGGTTTTAAAGGGTATATTGGGCAAGGCATTTTACTGAGTTACGTGTATATACTCTCTCCTAGCTGCTTGGTGTAATTCTAAACATTGTAAACTACAAGAAGGAGCAGAGTGCTTGGAGTAGTTAGAATAATAAAGCTCGCAAAAAGCTGATGTTTAGTTACTCCCCAAAGGTAGTTGATGGATATGAATGCAAAAAGGATTTTGGGGATTAAATACTGCAGTTGTGTGTCGGTAATTGTTGTTGTTGTGTGTGATTAGGGTTTGTAGTTTTGCCTACTTCTCTCAATCCCCTTGTGTTTTCTCAGGTATACCCTGTAACAGAGGGATTACTCTTTCAAAGGGGCACGCTAGACCGTGTAGTTTCCATCTGTGCCGTGGAATAAAATGTATATCTCATTTCCAGGAGGGAGATTAAATTACTAAACTGATTTTGGAATTATGTGATGAAGAGTTGGTGCATCTTAATCTAGGCAGTCTGGGCCTAATTGGAAAGTATCTACTGATACGGTCCCCTGATGGGATATGCTAACATCAAGTTAGCTCTGGTGTCAATGATTCTGCACAGCTTCCAAATTATCTTTTGACCTTTCATTTTCTCTGATTTTAGCACTGATTCAATGTTTTGTCCCTGAAAGTTTTTTTTGTACAAAGGGCATGGAAAAAAGATAAGGGACAATGGTAAAAGTTAAGCAAAAAAGATTTGAAATGAAAAATACAAATTGTGTTGTCTACGAGGGAGAATATAAAGAAATTACATTAGTAAATTGTGATATTGACCATGGGTTATTTATTAATGATTCCACCACAATCATTCGTGTCTCCTTTCCACCGACTATACAGCTTTGAGCAGTGAGATATGATTTCAATAGCGCCCAAGCTTTTAAAGTGAGTTTGAGACAAAAAGACAGTTGGCTCAAATTTCTACAACCCTTAAACATGTTAGCTGGTTAAGATATTTCTTTGGCTAAATGGTGTTTGTTCTCTAAACAGATGGGATCATTAATCAAGTAAGGAGCATCAGCAAAAACCTTTTATTCCAGACCTAACAATCTAGAACCAGAAAATTCACGCACCTATAATTTTCAGATTGCTTGGTGGCCACCAGTCTTTTTTTTCCCCAGGCTTGTTGACATGGCTAAATGTAATATTTGTAACACAACACAAAATTGCACTCAGATTGGTGAACTTCCAGTGGAAGCTGGGAAGTCAGTAAGGAAAGTCTAGCATAAAGGTAAGTGTAAGAGTTTACAGAGGCAGGCTTTGAGATGAAGAGGATCGGGTTCATGTCGGATGTATTGGGTTGTAAACAATCTGGTTCAGTGGCTTGGGAAGAGGATGGAGTTGGTGAGGGAATGGTGTGGTGGAGATTAAAGACAATTTATTTGATCCCATCATTGTTGGGAATTTTAGCTAGTTCGTGTCTGGATGTTGCACGATCTAACTATGTCACGCTAGTCAAGAGGTCGTAGACTAGCATCAGTCTCCCAGAAGAAAAGGTAACCAGTTCACCCCCACCGGTTCATTAATATAAACTTGCATCAGTTCTGGAAACAATCTATGGGGGCGATTCTACCAAAAAATTTCTAAGTGTGAAAACTGGAGTAAATCACGCTGGGTTTTTTTCAGCAGGAATTTAAAAAAGAATCTCCCACACTCAGTGCACTGCAGAGTGCACTAGCGTGAATCACTCTAAAAATTGGACGTGGCCTATTCCCACTGGAGAGGCCTGCAGCACAGCACTGAGTGGGCCATTGCATGTGTTGATCTGTCAGTGCCGAGATCGGCGCATGTGCAGTGGCCCCTGTCTGCCAGCCTCCCGATGGCTGGCCAGCTTCGCAACCCCTGCAATGCCAGCCATGTGTCATCCCAACGGTCCGATCGCTGGTCTCCCGGACATGTCTGGACCAGTCACAGCCCCTGTAGCCTCGACTCCCTTGGCACTGCCCATGGCCGATGGGCAGTGCAAAGATGCCTCCTGGGCATTGGCATTTTGCCCTTTGGGCAGTGCCAGGGGTCCCAGGCTGGCAATGCCAGGGGGCACCACTTCAACGTCCGACCCTCTGGGGGCCTCAATTACTCCCCTTCACTCCAGTGGTGTCGGGTCACCAGTTCCCACAAGTGGGGAGCTACTGCCGGGGGAAAGACGCCAGCAGGCCTGGAGACTTCCACACCGGGATGGGAGAATCGTCCCCTGTATGTCCATGGTTAGCACAGACTGACTATCTACAGAACCTAATCCTGAGTTAACAGCAATTCATACCAACTCAGGTGCTGAACTCACCTGTGCGTTTATAATCTCCAGTTACAGCTGAATTGCTGTGACAGAACCAAACTGCCTTTTCAGTCATCACTAAGTTAAACACTGCTATAGTTTTGCATACTCGACATTTAAGTGCTTTAATGCTGAGGTAGATAGATTCTTAATGAGCAAAAGGGTGAAGGGTTATTGAGGGTAGATGGGAATGTGGCATTAGGGTTACAATCAGATCTTATTGAATGATAGAGCAGGCTCAAGGGACCAAGTGGCCGACTCCTAATTCATATGTTCCTATTTCAATTGTTTGGACACTCTTCACTCCTGGACTTGTGATAAGCCAATATGGGCCCTTAAGAATGGAATGTTGGCTTTTATTTCAAAGGTGCTGGAGTATAAAATTCTGCAACTATACAAGGTACTAATGAGATCACTCTTGGAATACTGTGTACAGTTTTGGTCCCCTTATTTAAATAAAGGTATATTATCACTGGAGGCAGTACAGATGAGGTTTAAAGTTTATTAGTCACAAGTAGGCTTCCATTAACACTGCAATGAAGTTACTGTGAAAATGTGCTAGTTGCCACACTCAGGTACACTGAGGGAGAATTTAGCATGGCCAATGCATCTAACCAACACATCTTTCGGACTGGGAGGAAACTCACGTAGACACGGGGGGAACGTGCAGACTCTGCACAGACAGTCACCCAAGCCGGGAATCGAACCTGGGTCCCTGCCGCTGTGAGGCAGTAGTGCTAACCACTGTGTCACCGTGCCACTCTACTTTACTAAGATGATCTTGGGTAGGGAGGGACTGCTGTTTGAGCAAAGATTAAACAGATTGCGTCCATACTCCTTGGAGTTCAGAAGAGCGAGAGGTGATATAATTGAAACATATAAGATTCTTAGAAGGTTAGGGTAAATGGAGGATGTTCCCGCTCGATATAGTGCAGACCAGAGGTTATAGTCACAGAATGGGGCGGTGTTCATTTAAGACACATTTGAGGCATAATTTCTTCTGAGTGGTGAATCTTTAGAATTTTTTATCCTAGGAAGCTGTGGAGGCTGAGTCCTTGAACATTTCTACGCTGAAATTAAGAGGATTTTAAGCAGTCGGAAATTTAAGGGTTGCAGAGAGAAGGCAGGAAAGTGGACTCAGTGAGTCATGATTTTATCAAATGGAGCAGACGCGAAGGGCTGAATGACCTACTCCTGTTCCCATTAATTATTTTCTAATTGATGCCGGTTTGTGTTAGAATATACGTCTGTTGTTTGAGCCACTGGGGTTGGAGTGATTATCTTGTACTTGAGTGAAGTAGCGGAGATGCCTCAGTTTTGCAGAGGATGGTGAAAGATGTGCTTGAGAATAGTGGCTAATGAGGCTAAATATTCAAAAGGGCCTCGGGAGCAGAGTGGAGCATCATAGCTATCCTGTGGGCTAGTCACTCAGTTCCAGTATAATGTAGCCAACAACTTATTTTCTATTTCCTTTTTGTCACTACATCCTCTTCCTTTCTCCAGCCCCTCCCTCAACCCAAATAAAAAGCTTTTGCAACTGTTTTACAAACCCTGGTACTAATACTGGAATGTTCTGATACCCTGTACTTCTGTTTGATTTACCTTATCTTTTAAGAATTTATTTGACAATTCCATTGTCTACTTGCCTGTCTTTGAGTACTGTGAGTCTCCATTTCCCCCATTTAAGCATCGGAAAGTATGATTTTTGATCCTTGACTCTGATTCCATAGAACTCTTCAGCCAGTGTTTTGTGCTGTCAGCAGCATCGACATTGTTTGATTGTAACAGAGCTCAGTTACGCGCTCCAGTAAAAACCACCACCATTGTCACATTCAGTCCGTGCCCTTGCCCCTTTGCTGCTGAAGCTAGCTTGTCCAAGTTGTCTTCATCCCGCGCCTAGAACGGTTTCTGATTAAGCAATGCCATGATCATCCTTATTTTCAAATTCCTTTGTGGCCTCGGCCCCTCCCAGTCTAATCCCAAAACTCATCTAGATTTCCGCGCTGCTCCAGTCCTGGGCTCATGAACATCTGATTTTAATCACTTCACCATTGCTGGCGGTGTTTTAGGCTTCCTGGGCCCTGAGCTGGAATTCCTTAGAGCCTGCCGACCACTGTCCAAACTTGTGACCATCTGCCTTGGTGGCTCCATCTTGTATTTTGTTTGATTATGCTTCTTTCTGTACAGCACTTTGGACAGTTTACTACCTTGAAGCTGTCAGTACAAGTTGTGCACTTTCCTGCCGTCCCATCACTCCTCTCGTGCCGACTTATCTTCCCCACCTGGTCACCTCCCAAATTTATATTTTTATTCTTGTGTTTAAGCCAGCGAGTGATTAGGGAGGCAAATAGAATGTTGTTGTTGTTCATTGTAAGGGGAATGAAGGGAAGCCTGTTTTGCTACCGTTTAGCAGGGCATTGGTGAGACCACATCTGTGTAGGTTTGATATCTTAATTAACAAAGGATCTAGAGATGTTAGAAGCAGTTCAGAGAAGATTAACTCAACTGGGCTGGTGAGTGTTCTGAGAAAAGATTGGACCTGTATCCATTGGAGTTTAGGAGACTTGAGGTGTGATCTTATTGAAACGGACAAGATCCTGAGGAGATTTGACAGGGTGGATGCTGAGGATGTTTTCCCCTTGTGGAAGAGACTAGGACTAGGGGACACAGTTTAAAAATGAGTCTCCCATACAAGATGGAGATGAGAATTCTTTTGAGGATAGTGAGAATTTGGAGTTCTCTTCTCCAAAGAGTGATGGAGACAGGGTCATTGAATATTAAGGCAAAAGTAGATAGATTCTTGACTAACAAGGGAGTCCAATGTTATTGGGGGTATGTGGAATTGAGGACACAATCAGAATGACGGAGCAGGCTCAAGAGGTTGAATGGCCCACTGCTCCTATATTCATATGCTCTGCATTCTTGTTGCAATGGTCTCTCATGTATCCCCCACGCCCAACTCAGCATTGCTGGCAGTATCTTCAGCTATTTGGACCCAACATTCTGGAGTGTTCCCTGTAAACTCTTCCAACTTTCCTCCAGCCTTTTTGTTTCAGGGCCATCCTTAAAACCCACCTCCAGGACCAAGCTTTTGTTTATTCCTCCTGAACTCATCTCTGGCTTGACATACATTTTTTGTTTGATTTCACTTCTGTGACGCTTCTCCGCCTATCTCTCTCCTCTCTGCCTATCTCTCTCCTCTCCGCCTATCTCTCTCCTCTCCGCCTATCTCTCTCCTCTCTGCCTATCTCTCTCCTCTCCGCCTATCTCTCTCCTCTCTGCCTATCTCTCTCATTTTCCTGCTTTAAGGCGCTGCTTAAAAACTCCCTCTTCAACCCTGATTTTGGTCACCTGACCTAATAACTTGTGTGGCTCAGTGGCATATTCTGTTCTGTAACGCTCCCACAAAGCACCCTGGAATATTATATTAAAGGCACAATATAAATGGAAGTTTTTGATACAGTTTACCTCCCTGCATTGGGAGGAAATGTACAAGGTTGGCACATTGTTAAATATGGGTATCGGTGTCCAGTACTGACTTCAGTTAAGTCTATTCACTCAACCCCATTGTGGGAAGCTGCCAAGCTCCCATGAAGAATGATCATTTGGGCGAGGCAACAGAGGATTGTTGGTGCCCACAGGAGCGCAGTTGTTTTCAGGCGAGGAGAGAGCTCTGTATTCATACAGCCACAATAATGAAAGGTGACTCTGTCGTCATGTATTGATAAAGAGCATGAAGTACCTCATTCAAATGTTTGATAACTTCTCTAACTTTTATCTATTTCAGTGACTATTTATTCAAGCTGCTGCTGATTGGAGATTCTGGTGTTGGGAAATCTTGTCTCCTCCTCAGATTTGCAGTAAGTACAACATTCACTTATTGAAATGGTAACCCTGATGTCAATCTTTATTGAGCCGGCATCTCCACGCCAATCTTTATGCCAGCTTTATAATTGCCATGAAGACAGGCTACTTCGTTACTTGCGGCGTTACTCATGGTCTCGAATATTTTCACAATGGCACACCAAAATCCAAATTTGCCTTTCCCATTGTTGCCGCAAGGATGAGCCATTGCGGGTAATGAGTGGTGTGTGCTATACACACATGCAGGCAGTTAGGGTGAGCAAATGAAATTTCGAGTGGAAAAAGCACAAGGTATATAACATCTTGAACTTCCAAATTTGGGTTGTGCCTGAGGAGGGTATTATGAATGATATGTCACTAGTTTGGAGTTTTGGTATTAAGATTTCTCACCACCAAGAGGAGGTTATTAAGGTGAAGAATAAGAGTATCATATTGAAGTGTGTTGTCTTGTGTAAATTTCCAGATAGGGTATTGGTACTTGTATACTGAGGTGCAGGGCAGTTTCCTACTTTCTGATTCGGAGTGAAGGGTCTTGGCAGTGTGCATAAAATGAATCCACTGCTCTAGCACGCACCCCCCCCCCCCCCCCCAACCCCCCCGGCCAAACAAATATGCTAATTCCCAGAACTGGAGAGCCACCCACAACCCTAAGCTGGGGTTTAGTGTAGTCCTGTTCAGGTGTTTGTGTCCTGCTATCCGTTTGGGAACAGTGTCCAGAAAAATAACTGGCCCGTGAGATCAGAAATTAAAATTATTTGACCAGTCTCTAATCGTGCGAGGGAGGGTGGTGACGTGGCCAGTTGGCTGCCAGGTCTAACTTAAACCTAGATGACTCTAAAATGGTGCAGTCTACTCTGCAGTGGGATTGGCTATCTTCTTTCGCAACCCAGCAAACCCTGATAAACGTGCTCATGTCTATTTTAGTAAGAAGTTAAGCAATTACCATTGCCCTTTGAAACATACATGGTTTGTATGAATCATCGGCTATTAATTAAATTCAAAATGTGCAGCTTGTAAAAATGTTTTGATACTTGATACTCTTTGGAAAAGAAGCAATCTTCAGTGTAATTTGCTCACTAGTGCAAACATACCTATTATCTGGCAATATCTAGTCCGACCAATTTATACTGCTGACTGCTAGTTTAATGATTTTATGATACTTAGGTGGGAGCAGAAACATTCTGCACAATGCTTAAATTGTTCCATGAAGTAGCAGATTATCTGTTTCATATTGTAATCTCACCAATCTTCCAAAATGAAAACACTCCAATCTGTTGCATTGTTCATGCCAGTGGGTGTTTTTGTTGAGATGAAGCCTGAGAAGAAGCATGGTTAGGATTAGATTGAGCGTGCAAGGTAGAAATTACCCTTCAACTTTGGTCAGCTGATGACCAGGGCAGGAGTTGAAAACTTCAGCCTGTTCACCTCTAAATAAGGGAGACATTGAGTGGATATATTTGAATGGGATAGCTGTTGAAGTGATTCCATCTAGATATTCGTACTCCTCCCTCTTTTAACTAAAGAGTCATAAGCCTTTGCTAAGTAGTAGAGAATTGCATAAATGAAAAGCGTGGGTCTATATTTTGTCATAGTTACTGCCCTGAATGTCATGGTGGTGCAACTCTGCTTTGGACCTTGATATTTGCTGCCCCTCAGTCAGGATGATGTTTGGGGCAGTGGATATGGGGAGAGTAAGGACATGAGAAATTTACCTTTCTGTACTCTGGAGGATAGGGTCGTATCCATGGTTTCTGCATCCAATTTGCTAGTTACTGATCAGATAGGAAATATTTGTGGGTGAAAACGGGATCATGCTGTGATGCCCATTGTCCTTGCTGATCAGAATTCTCACCTCTGAGAAGTTCCTCTTGTCCATCTAATTTTTTTTAAACAGTTCAACACCACACAAGTGTTTGAAAACTGTTCACATTTGGCTTTGAGTTGTCAATTAACAAAGAAAATTACAGCACAGGAGCAGGCCCTCCAACCCTGCACTGACCATGCTGCCCGATTGAACTAAAACCCCCTACCGTTCCGGGGACCATATCCCTCCATTCCCATCCTATTCATGTATTTGTCCAGACGCCCCTTAAAAGTCACTATCGTATCCGCTACCTGCCCCGGCAGCGAGTTCCAGGCACCCACCACCCTCTGTGTAAAAAAAAAAAAAACTTTCTCGTACATCTCCTTTAAACCTTGCCCCTCGCACCTTAAACCTACGCCCCCTAGTAAATGACTCTTCCACCCTGGAAAAAAGCTTCTGACTATCCACTCTGTCCATGCCTCTCATAATCTTGTAGACTTCTATCAGGTCGCCCCTCAACCTCTGTCGTTCCAGTGAGAACAAACCAAGTTTCCCCAACCTCTCCTCGTAGCTAATGCCCTTCATACCAGGCAACATCCTGGTAAATCTTTTCTGTACCCTCTCCAAAACCTCCACATCCTTCTGGTAGTGTGGCGACCAGAATTGAACACTATATATTCCAAGTGCAGTCCTCCATTCAGAAACGCACCCTTCCGCTGCTACCCTCTGTCTTCTATGACCGAAACAGTTCTGTATCCAATTTGCCAGCTCACCTCTGATCGCATGCGACTTTACCTTCTGCACCAGTCTGCCATGAGGGACCTTGTCGAAGGCCTTACTGAAGTCCATGTAGCCAACACCCACTGCCCTACCCTCATTAATCATCTTTGTCACTTCCTCGAAAAACTCAATTAGTGAAACGTAAAACCATGTTGCCTCTCACTAATACGTCCACTTGTTTCCAAGTGGGAATAAATCCTGTCTGAAGAATCCTCTCCAATAACTTCTCTACCACTGACATAAGGTTCACCGGCCCGTAATTACCTGGATTAGTCTTGCTACCCTTAAACAAAAGAACAACATTGGCTATCCTCCAATCCTCTGGGACTTCTCCTGTAAGAAGTTTAACAACACCAGGTTAAAGTCCAACAGGTTTATTTGGTAGCAAAATAAACATTTGCTACCAAACAAACCTGTTGGACTTTAACCTGGTGTTGTTAAACTTCTTACTGTGTTTACCCCAGTCCAACGCCGGCATCTCCACATCATGACTTCTCCTGTAGCCAGTGAGGATACAAAGATTTCTCTCAAGGCCCCAACAATTTCCTCCCTCGCCTCTTTCAGTATTCTGGGGTATATCCCATCAGGCCCTGGGGACTTGTCTACCTTAATGTTTCTCAAGAACCCCAATACCACCACCTTTTTGATCTCAACATGACTCAAACTATCTACACATCCTTTCCTGGATTCTTCATCCTCCAAGTCCTCCTCTGGTGAATACTGATGCAAAGTACTCATTTAATACCTCGCCCATTTCCTCTGGCTCCACGCATAGATTCCCTCTCTTGTCCTTGAGTGGGCCAACCCTCTCCCTAGCTACCCTCTTGCTCTTTATATATGTATGAAGAACTTTGGGATTTTCCTTAATCTTGCTGGCCAATGATTTTTCATGATTGTGTCTTTGTTTCGCAGGTTGGAAGCGAAGTTAATTTGGTCTTTATGCCTGCTAACCACCTTTTCGATATACTACCCAGTGCAAAAATCTAGAATGTTCAATTCACTTTTCACAAGAGACACTTTTGCAATTCAGTTTAAACAGATAGTAGTGAAGTTGCATTTTGAAATTATAGCATTGCTCTGAGCCTGTTAGTTGTACGTATTTGCTGATGTGCAGTTTTATGCATACTGATCTCTCCAGCTAAAGAGCAAACTTGAATTTTCAGATTCCCCAAGGTCTGCAGTAAATGGTGCAAAAGACGACAAATACCTCTACAAAAACAGTGGAACAAATCTATTTGTTAGCTCGATCTGTTAAATTACAACGGTTGTCTTTTGAATTGTTGCAAACAGGTCTGTGGCCTGTAGTCACACTTCAATTCTTGTTTCTACCTTTTGATGTGAATGATTTGGTTCCTAATAGAGACAAAATGTTGATGATGGCATTGGAGCAGCATGTTCTTAGAATGATAAAACTCACTGATCATGTGGGAGGTAGTCATTGCAGAATTGTAATTTCCTAATTGTGTGTTTCTGGGAAAATGATCTAGTTTGCTAATAGTTTGAAATGATGAAGTATAGGTAGATTGTATTGTCGATAACATCTTAGTGAGATCCTTCAGATTCGTGTTCATTTGTCTGTTTTAATGTGTGCATTTTGGCTTTCAAGACCGGTTTTCCACATTCTTACCACCCCCCCACCCCCTCAGTTACAGGTGTACTTTTGTTTTTAGTATACATTTTTGGAATTTTATTTTCTACATGCCAGAAACAGCACCTATAAGTGAGAAGCGTTGTCAAGTTCAGATGTGTTGAAAAAGCTTTGTGCAGCTGCTGAGTCTATTTCCACTAGCTAATTTCAGAATAGTGTACTAAACCGAGCATTGGTCATGAAAGTGTACAAATGGAGACTGGCACATTTCAATTTTGTGAAGGATATGACAGATGGCTGCTAAAACATTCAGCAGTATTTCATCAAGGTGACCAAATGAAGAGATGCTGGCAGAATTGGAGTACATGGTTAAATGTGGATGTAGCTCTGATGCGAACACGTTGCCACACCTTCCTTCCTGTGCTAAATCTTCTGTGGTCAGGCAACATCACCCGAAATGTAGTCAATCATCAGCAACAATAGTAAAGCAAAGTGGGAATTGGAGTTTTCTGTGTTGCCACAAAAGTGCTGTTTCTGCTGCTGCTAAACGTACAGGAATGTTTGTTCAGGCCTGAGTGGCATTACAAAGTTTGAATATGAAAGCTTCTCCCTTTTACAGTCAGTTCAAACTTTTGATGTCAATAGCGATGGTCTGGTGTGAAGTTGTATTCTGAACAGAACTGTGGTTCAATTGGAAATCGTTGTCTTTGCTTGTTTAGATCGAGCATCACTTGGGCATTGTACTGTACAATAACAGGGCAACCTACAGGCGTAGGTTGCGGGGGAGGGGGGGGGGCAGAGGGAAGTATGTGTTTTTTAAAACAAGGTGTTAAATTTAAACTTGATTTAATTGCATGCAGTTTAATTATTGGATCACAACCCTTAGTTCAACAGACAGACCAATTAGGCAAAGACTCAGACACTGAATTAACTAGTAGTATCAAAGCTTACTGAACAAAAGATGAAATAAGCAATGCACTGATCAATTAACTCAATGAAAAGCACAAAAAGGTACACTGCAGACTTAATGGATGGCCCAAGCAGGAAGCTGCCGAACCCTTCTTGCTGACAGGAATTCTGCCTCTATCTCAGAAGGACCTGTACTATCCAAGGTCCGTGCTAACAGGAATTCTGCCTGTGCCTCTGGGCTCAGTGCTATACTATTCCATCTCGTGCTGACATGAATTCTACCTCTGCCATGAGAAAATACAATGCATGGTCCCTTTGCTCAGTATGAGGGAAGGGAGTTGATGTGGTGGTATTGTCACTGGGGGAGGAATCCAGAGACCCAGGGTAATGCTCCAGGGAGCCAGGTTCGAATCCCACCATTTTAAAAACAAAAATCTGGAAGTAAAAGATGACCGTGAAACCATTGTCGATTCTGTAAAAACTCATCTTTAGTGAAGGAAATCTGCAGTCCTTACCTGGTCTGACCTCCATGAGGCTCCAACCCTAGATGTAACTCTTGATTGCCCTCTGAAATGGCCAAGCAAGCCGTCCAGTTCAAGAGCGATTAGGGATGAGCAGCAAATTCTGACATTGCCAGTGACGCCCACATCCCACGAATGAATGAATGAAGAATTTAAAAAGTGTACACAGAGCAAGATAGTTCATAACCTTGTTTTATACCTAATTCTCGCATCACATCGCCTTGACCCAAAGTTGTTGTTCGAAGCCTATTGGTCAGTGTTGTATAAGTTTATTTCATTGGAGTTGGCCAGTTTTGCGCATAACCCATTGTCTTCTGACTGGGGCAATTACAAGGTGTATTCTTTAGCTTAAAATGAGCATACTCGTTCATTAGGGGCACTTACCAGACAAGTGGTAAGTTTGTTTTGATAGGAGCATTGAAGGAATAGTGCAGTTACTTCCCACAGACACTCTCAGCATGTTTAAAATATGAATAATGTTAGTTGAAAACAGAAATGTGTAGAATCCAACTCCAGATGAGTAACTTCAATTGGAGCAATTTAGTACTTCTAATACTTAACTGTTGGTCAATTGCTACTTTACTAGCTAGTGTACTAAAATATTGCATTGTCTGGCAGGAAGTGGTCAAATACAAAATGGCTTCTTTTAGATAAGATGTTGATACAAAATGGTGGCTTGACCTTGTTAGCCTATTTGCAGCATACAGTCCTGTGAAAATAAAATCTAAAACTCAGGCCAGCGAGCAGACTCTTCTGTATTCATAATAGGAGTTGTGATGAATTCCTGCAATCATTCAGTACTAGTTGAAAGTAGATGAGCCTGTCCATGCATAACATTGATTACAGAACATTGTGTCCTGAATCCATTTAGAATATTGTACTTGAGTGTTCCTCAGAGTTCCAGTACTGGAAAATAAAGGTTATTTTGTTCAACTGCATTAGAAAGAAACAAAGAATATTACAAGTCATAACATATATACCAGATAAGACCAGAGGGAGAGGTGATCTTTTTACAGTTCTTGGTATGACAAATCCATATACTTATTGATGGCAGGCAGAGTGGAAGCGTATTGTGCTAACTTGTCTCACCATTCTCCTTGCCTTAGAGGGAGGCAAGTTTGAACTGATCACTTAACCAAGCTGTCACAGGAAGATGAAGCAAAGTTACCACACCCAGAGATGCTAATGTTCAGTCTCTCTCTCTCCTCTTCCCCCTGCCCCCATCACACTTCTCAATTTTAAACTGAATCAATCTGCTTATAAACCACCTTGCAATATAACAGGCATTGTTTCTGGAAATTAATTTGCTGCATAACTGTTGCCTTACATTGGTGCTTTCTTCAGAGTAATATGAATGGGAATGAAACTTCTTTAGAAACTGCCTACTGATTAACACCATTGGTGTTAAACAATGAGTAGCTGTTTTCCTGAGTGGACCGTTCTGTGACGATGAGCTGATTCACACAGCAGCAGTTCATAAGTTTTACATTTTGTAATTTTCTGATCTTCGCTTTCCTGTCCCCGTGACCAAAGCATATGGCTTGACTTTGGGGTGATGCTGACCCAGTTTAAAAACTACCAGGAGCAACCTAATAGCCAAGAATAGTTATCAGGATTGTTTCTGGAAATATTTTCTCACATTCCTAGTGCAGAAGGAGGCCATTCAGCCCATTGAGCCTGAACCAATAACAATCCCACCCAGACCCTATCCCCACAACCCCATGTATTTACCCTAGTACTAAGGGGCAATTTAGCATAGGCAATCCACCTAACCCGCACATCTTTGGACTGTGGGAGGAAACCGGAGCATCACGCAGCCAGGGGGGGAGAACATGCAAACTCAACACAGTGACCCAAGTCGGGAATTGAACCTGGGTCCGTGGCGTTGTAAGGCAGCAGTGCTAACCACTGTGCGACTGTGCCACCCATATGAGCACTGCTTGTAAATGGCAGATGGATGCTGAGCAATGCATGTGTCATGGTTTCATGTGATTGTCAGATTGTCATTCTGTATTCAGCATGAGCAACATCTGGGATTGCTTCCTGAGTCATGTATTACACTCTGATTATAACCCAGGAGTCATTTTCAATCCCTGATTCAAACTGATTACATTTCTGCTCATGGGCAAGTTTTCAATTCATTTAATGCAAACTGCAGAAGGCGGTACAATTAAAAATTAAAGCTAATGTGTATAAGTATTCCAATTAAAGAAGAGCAGCATTAAAAAAAACTCTATTACAACTGATGTATGCACTTTTGGGCAGTGGCTGATTAGCATAAATTCCTCGGTATTGCAGAAGTTTTAAAAGAAACACATTCAAAGCTGGGTTGTACAGACATTACCGCCCAGCAGATGGACACCATCTCAGTATTAAGAATGTTTCAGGTTCATAGAATAGGATCATAAAATCTCTGCAGTGCAAAAGGAGGCCATTCGGCCCATCGAGCCTGCACCGACAGCAATCCCACCCAAGCCCTAGTCCCATCACCACACGTGTTTACCCAGCTAACCCTCCTGATACTAAGGGTCAATTTAGCATGGCCAACCCACACATCGTGGATGATGGGGAATATGTCAGTGTCAATAGTCGATGGTTTCATTGTGGTCCTACTGTAGTAGCCCAGCTGCAGCTGAAAGTCGATATCAAGCCCTCCGAAGACAGTGAGTATCCGAGGGGAATTGGGGCCGAGTGTTCTGACCTCGGCCGGAAACTCCAAGGTGTTTTGGAAGTTAGCCTAGACGCTACGTTTTACATTTGATTTTGGCATTAGGGTGCGCCTGAGATGTTTCAGTCCGGGTATGATTCCAGTGACCCACTAGGGAGCTTTTATCAAACTAAGTTTGTTTAAGAAGACAGTTGGAATATAATAAAAAGAATGAGAATAACATTTACCAATAAGATTCAAACCTCATACTGTACAAATATTAACAGCTAGCTATCTATGATGTTCCAAGTCAGACAGGGTGACACAATGGTTAGCTGAGGAAATTTGCTGTGTAAACGCAGCACTGTGACAGATCTACAATGGGAATTCCCAATGTAAAGCCCTCACTGTGACAGATTTACAATGGGAATTCCCTATGCAGAGCTGGGCTGAGAGGCGGCAAATGGAGTTTAATGCGGAAAAGTGTGAATGACTCACTTTGGAAGGAGTAACAGGAATAGAGCGTACTGGGCTAATGGAAAGATACTTGGTAGTGTGGATGAACAGGGGGATCTGGGTGTCCATGTGCATAAGATCCCTGAAAGTTGGCACCCAGGTTGATAGGGTTGTTAAGAAGGCATATGGTGTGTTAGCTTTTAGTAGAGGGATTGAGTTTCGGAGCCATGAGGTCATGCTGCAACTGTACAAAACTCTGGTGCGGCCGCATTTGGAGTATTGCGTACAGTTCTGGTCGCCGCATTATAGGAAAGATGTGGAAACGTTGGAAAGGGTGCAGAGGAGATTTACCAGGATGTTGCCTGGTATGGTGGGAAGATCGTATGAGGAAAGGCTGAGGGACTTGAGGTTGTTTTCGTTAGAGAGAAGAAGGTTAAGAGGTGACTTAATAGAGGCATACAAGATGATCAGAGGATTAGATAGGATGGATAGTGAGCCTTTTTCCTCTGATGGTGATGGCTAGCATGAGGGGACATAGCTTTAAATTGAGGGGTGATAGATATAGGACAGATGTTAGAGGTAGGTTCTTTACTCAGAATAGTAAGGATGTGGAATGCCCTGCCTGCAGCAGTATTGGACTCGTCAACATTAAGAGCATTCAAATGGTTATTGGATAAACATATGGATGATATTGGAATAGTGTAGATTAGAGGGGCTTTAGATGGGTTTCACTGGTCGGCGCAACATCGAGGGCTGAAGAGCCTGTACTGCGCTGTAATGTTGTGTTCTACTGTACTTAATGTAAAACTTGAATTTTCTGTTCATTTCCAGGATGATACGTACACAGAAAGCTATATCAGTACAATTGGTGTGGACTTCAAAATCAGAACTATAGAGTTAGACGGCAAGACCATAAAACTCCAAATTGTAAGTGTTTATAAATGCTGCAGCATTGAAATGGGAAAATCCAGACTTGATTATAAAGTTAAAAAGCTGGAAATTTCCAACATTGTTTTATTTTTTTTTAAAAACATCAATTTGTGAACCTGCCTCCATTTGAGATATCATCCATAGAATCCCTACGGGGTGCAGGAGGAGGCCATTTGGTCCATCTCCATAAAACCTACCTCTCCCCAAGCTTTTGGTCACTTTGCCTAATATCTGCTTGCGTGGCTGTGTATCAGAATGTGTATGATTGCTCCTCTGAAGAGCTTTGGGGTGTTTTACAACATTAAGGGTGCTGTGGAAATGCAGTTGTTAACAGAACTTGAACAAAATAGTGTCTTTTAAAAATATATATATGCACTGTTTTAGCTCCAACTACTCATTCTTAAATGATCCAAAAGCTATGGATTGAACTGGGAGATGGAGAGCAACACACACAAGCTCTGGGGCCATTAGCTGTCTGTTTTGAGATTGAAGTGCCGTGCACGCTATGACTGCATCAACCCTGATTTGAAGGGAATTTCTCTTTTTTTTCCTTGCTTCCAGTGGGACACAGCTGGTCAAGAGAGGTTTCGAACAATCACGTCCAGTTATTACAGAGGAGCGCATGGCATCATAGTTGTGTACGATGTTACAGACCAGGTACTGTGAACCTAAACACAACACAATGGCGGTGTGGGGAAGGAGAGCACATAGAGCAGATATAGTTACACAATTAAAACCAAATCTACTCCCCGAAATGATTAGCTATTGTTGTCCAGCGATGTTTATAGACAGATGCAGGTAAATAGAAATACAGATATGGCTATTTTGCCGTCCCCCCCATTCTATTTAATTGTCTAATTTGCAAAGCTGGTTTGCACTGCAGTATTTTACAGAAGTCTATTTTATCATTTTGGGGACATATAAGCTTTTCTTAAAGCATGGATTGTGGTACTGGGTGTTGTAAAACAAAGGCAAGCTGATGGGAGTATGCGATCAGTTTGATAAGTTAACGAGGCTAGTTTCTGTTATAAATGGGAATGTATGTGAAAGAAGTTAACACGGGAAATATATATAGTTAGAACCTGTTAGTCATGTCAATCGTCCAAGTGTAAAAGTGTGGCTGGTGCACTGATTAGCACTGCCTCACAGCACCAGGGACCTGGGTTCAACTCTGGACTTGGGTCGCTGTCTGTGTGAGCTTGCACGTTCTCCCCGTGTCTGCTTGGGTTTCCTCCAGGTGCTCTGGTTTCCTCCCACAGTCTGAAAGACGTGCTGGTTAGGTGCATTGGCCGTGCTAAATTCTGTGTACCAGAACAGGTGCCGGAGTGTGGGCGACTCGGGGATTTTCAGAGTAACTTCATTGCAGTGTTAATGTAAGCCTACTTGTGACACTAATAACTAAATTTTTAAAAACTAATAATGGCCCCAATAATGCTTTGCTGTTTCTAGTGTAGGGTTTGGAAGTACTGCTGTATGTGGTGATAATTAATTAAATGTAGGGTAACAATACTGCAACACTCCCTGGTGATTCGGTGGATAAATAGGCATGGTGTTCAGGGAAGGTAATGGGTAGGTTCTAGGTCTGTGTAGAGTTAATTGGCACCAGTACAGTCACTACAGTTAGTTTCATCCACCTTTCCTTACCACTCTGGGACGATATGTTTCAATGGGCAGTCCCCTGCTTCCTGTTTGACCTCTACAGGACATGACATCAGCTTGGCCCTCAGCCTGGTTAGTGATGCAGTTGCTACCAGAGTCAAAATAAGGATTTAAATCCCACTCTGGGATTTGAGGATATAATCTCGGACATTTAACTACTTGATTGTCTGAGGTGGTATCCTTTCGGGTCCAAATCTACCCGTTGAACTGGATGTACCGATCCCGTGGCACTTCAAGAAGGACAGTGTCCAGGCCAATATTCCTTTCAAATAAACATAAATAGAAACTCGGCCCTTTGAGCCTGCTCTACCATTTCATTATGATCAGGGCTGATCAAATTCAATATCCCGATCCCACCTTCTCCTCTCTCATCCCTTCATCTTTTTAGCCCCAAACAACAGATTAAAGTAGATGTGACTTGCTTTCACATGATCCTTGTGTGCCATGACCTGCTGCTCTCTGCAGATAACATCTTTGATTTCCCCTTTTGAGCTTTGCATCTTTGGTTTTGTTTAGCTTCTGTTTAAAAATGAGTTTGGAATGCGTATCCCTCCCTGAATCTTTACTGGAGAAACTTATCAAATGGGATGCCTGCTGGTGATAGATTTACACTGCTGCCAGCTGAAGCCTGCAGGCGTTGGCTGCTCAGGCTGGAAACCAGGGCTGGGGTGTGGAGACTGGAGAATAATTACCCTTTCTAAAACTTCCGGAATATCTTTAGAGGAGGAAGGAAGGGGTGGGTAGACCACAGTTTGAATCTTACCTGTTTCTTTCCCTCCAGGAGTCGTTCAACAATGTAAAACAGTGGCTCCAGGAGATAGATCGTTATGCCAGTGAAAATGTTAACAAGTTATTGGTAGGGAACAAATGTGACCTGACAACAAAGAAAGTGGTGGACTATACAACAGCAAAGGTATGTTGTGTGAATGTCAAACTCTAATGTACTTGTCTTTCCCAGAACTGGTGATGGGAAACATTCCAATTCGTCCATTCCTACTCCTGCTCCTATTTCTTATGTTCTTGTGTATCCACAAATGTTAATGAGGAAAAGAATGTTGGCAGTTTTAGGCATATAGAAAAAAAAAATCAAAAGCAAAATTCACAAGTATAAATACTTGTTTAAAATCACAGTCCACCGATGTGCGGTTTAGGTGAATTGGCCATGCTAAATTAATCCTAGTCTCGGGGAGAATAGCAGGGTAAATGTGTGGAGTTGCGGGAATAGGGCCTGAGTGGGATTCAATGGGCCGAATGGCCTCCTGTACTGTAGGGATTCTATGAAAATATGTTTTAAATGAGTGAAAACTTAAATATATCATGGTTTGTTTTTTCGTTATTTTTTGAGGTTGCCACCTGTCTGCTGTTATGTTCAGGTGGGGACAAACCTGCCTGGGATTTATATGGAGAGATATTTTTGAATTTCCGGAGTTTAGTTGGAGCACAGTGATCCATTCCTAGACTTGCATTTTCTGTGTCTGTGCCAGCTGCGTGTGTGCGCTGGGAGGTTCCAGGCAGATCCATCTTTAGGCCACATTTGTCTGGTGCTTGTTGCAGAAGCAACCTGCAAGCCTGTGGGCAAGATCTTCATTTGTGATGTAGGGTTGTTGAATTTCCTTTTTGAGCACAAATACTGTTTAAAAAGTTAAAGTGCTTAATTTAAACTTTTCTCCATCAAGGTTTTCAGTGAGCGTTAAACTTGTATCAGTGTGAAATTAAAGCATTTTGGTGAAGTATTTCTGCAAATGTGATCATCACTCATGCTAATGTGCAGTTATGATTGCTGTGTCGTTTTTAAACATCGGCCTTTTGTGGTTAAGGCTTTGACGCCATTAAGCTGAGCTCATCCAAAACCTCTGCTGCCCAAGTCCTATTCGCACATCCACCCCTGTGCTCGATGCACTGTGTTAGCTCCTGGGCTGACATTGCCTCAGTTTTAAAATCCTCATCTTCAAATCACTCTAAGGCCTGGCCTCCCGACCTCTGTAACCACCTCCAGCCCCACGGCCCTCTGACATTTACGTCCCAGTTCTAGCCCCTGGCACTCCGCGATTTCACTCACTCCACCATTGGCATTTGTAAGTTCATAAGATATAGGAGCAGAATTAGGCCATTCGGCCCATCGAGTCCGCTCTGCCATTCGATCATGGCTGATATGCTCCTCATCCCCATTTTTCTGCCTTCTCCCCATAACCCTTCAACCCATTACCAATTAAAAATCTCTAACTCCTCCTCAAATTTACTCACTGTCCCAGCATCCACCACACTTTGGGGTAGCGAATTCCACAGATTCACAACCCTTTGGGAGAAGTAGTTTCTCCTCAACTGTTTTAAATTTGCTGCCCCTTATCCTAAGACTATGACCTCTCGTCTCAGAATGCCCCACAAGAGGAAGCATCCGCTCCACATCTACTTTATCCAGACCTTTTATCATCATGTAAACCTCAATTTGATCTCCCCTCATTCTTCTAAATTCCAGAGTATGGGCCTAAACTGTTCAATCTCTTCATACGACAAACCCCTCATCTCTGGAATCAATCTCCATGAACCTTCTCTGAACTGCCTCCAATTCCACCGCATCCTTCCTCAAATACGGGGACCAAAACTCTGCACAATACTCCAGGTGTGGCCTCACCAATGCCTTGTATAGTTGCAACAATACTTCCTCACCTTTATATTCTATTCCTTTAGCTGTAAATGCCAACATTCCATTTGCTTTATTATCTGCTGTACCCCCATGCTAGTTTTCTGTCACTCATGAACGAGGACCCCAGATCCCTCTGCACTGGAACACCCCGAAGTCTCTCTCCATTTAGATAATTCGCCTTCACATTTTTGTGACCAAAATTTACGATCTCACACTTATCCACGTTAAACTCTATCTGCCACATTGTGGCCCACTCCCCTAACCTATATACATCCATTTGTAAGGTTCTTATTTCCTTATTGCAACTTACTGTCCTGCCTATTTTTGTCATCTGCAAATTTGACTATAGAGCCTTCTATCCCAGTATCCAAGTCATTAATGTAGATTATAAATAGCTGGGGCCCAGGGACCGAACCCTGTGACACCCCATTAGTTACTACTTGCCATCCAGAAAAAAAACCATTTATCCTGACTCTCTTCTGTCCCATCAGCCAGTCACCTATCCAAGCTAATAAATTACTCCAAATCCCATGTGATCTAACCTTGTGAATTAACCTTTTGTGCGGCACCTTATCAAACTCCTTCCGGAAGTCCAGATATACTACATCTACAGGATCCCCATTATCCACTTTGCTTGTTACATCCTCGAAGAACTCCAGCGAGTTAGTCAAACATGATTGGCCTTTCATAAACCCATGCTGCCTCTGGATAGTGTTTTGACTTTGATATTGCTTCCTTGAATGATTCTAACACTTTCCCAACAGCAGATGTTAAACTAACTGGTCTGTAATTTCCCACATTTTTCCCCCTGCCCCATCCCCCCACCCTTTTTGAATAAGAGCGTTACATTAGCATTTTTCCAATCCATTGGAACCTTTCCTGTGTCCAGGGAATTTTGGAATATTATAACCAATGGATCTACTATCTCTGCTGCCACTTCCTTTAATACCCTATGATGTCGGCCATCAGGCCCGGGGGACTTGTCTGCCTCAATCCCAATAGTTTGCTGAGTAGCTTTTCACTATCGATGTTGATTATTCTAAGTTTTATCCTTTCTATTACCTCTGACTTGCCCGTTCCTATAGGAATGATACTAGTGTCCTCCACCGTGAAAACTGAGGCAAAGTATTGAATTAGCATCTTGCCATACCTTCCATTGTCTAACTCCTAAATATCACACTTCACTGTCTTCCTTTTAAAAAGTTCCTTAAAGCCCTCCTCTCCTGGTATCTCCTTACTTGGCTTAGTGTCAAATTGTTAATGCTCCACTGTTTACCTAACTGTTAAAAGCAGTTTTTAAAAAAAAACACAAGTTGTATTTCAAAACAGTTGGCTTATTGATGCAGGTAAGGAGTGCCTTCCCACCCTCCCTTTTACGTCATTTAATAGCTTTCATTCCTACATGGTAGTTGTCCTTGCAGTAAATGAATAGAAAACTTGTGGTTAGGCAGTAGCAACTGGTGTAAACTGCAACCTGAAGGCAATATTTATGATTCTGTGGACATTTGTAGCTCTGAGCAACACTAATCCAAAACTGGGTTATAATGCCGTTGTATATTCTTGACCAATGTGTGTTAACCATGATGTGGAGTTGACGGCATTGGACTGGGGTAAGCACAGTAAGAAGTCTCTCAACACCAGGTTAAAGTCCAACAGGTTTATTTGGTAGCACGAGTTTTCGGAGCGCTGCTCCTTCATCAGGCTCCGAAAGCTCGTGCTACCAAATAAACCTGTTGGACTTTAACCTGGTGTTGTGACTACTTACAATGTGTGTTAACACATTTCGGTTACAGAAAAACTTTGATTAAGGTAGTAAATTACACAAGAGAAGCTTGAAGCACCTGGTGTGTATTATTCTTGCTGATTAATTCTTCTTTTATTGGTCAACAGGAATTTGCGGACTCCCTTGGGATTCCATTTTTGGAAACCAGTGCAAAGAATGCAACAAATGTAGAACAAGCCTTCATGACAATGGCTGCTGAGATTAAAAAGCGAATGGGTCCTGGAGCCACATCTGGTGGTTCTGAAAAGTCAAATGTAAATATCCAGAGCACACCAGTGAAGCCATCCAGCGGGGGCTGCTGCTAAAGTTTTCACATTCTCCTAATAAATTTGATTTAATAGGCCCAAAAGTAAGAAACGTTGCCTGAATTGTACTGTATGTAGCCACACTACTACAGACTCGCCCCTTTCCTGCTCCCTTCCAGACACACAATCGGGGACTGAAAAAGCCACTCTTGGCTACAATTTCCAACTTGAGACTAACTTCATTTTCAGAACGGTTTTAAACTTTAAAGCGCGCAGGTCATTAATAATGTGCATAAATCTCATACCCGTTATCAGATTTTCCTGCGGTCGGTTTATTATAAAAATTGATTTTGTTTATAATGGCATGTTTTAAATGTCAACATTGGATCTCCTCTGAAGATGAAGTTTAGCCATTTTGCATCAAGCAGCACAAGTGTTTTGTCATGTTCATTGACATCAATAAAGTTTAGTGAAATGTTATGTGTCAGACCTGATTTTCCCAGTACTTTGTGCAGATACGAGAGAATTACACTGCATTACCTTCATATTCTCTGCATATAACTTGTGGCTGCAGGATATTGTAACTTGTTGCACATATGTAACATTAAACAACTGAAGAAATGTTTAATGAATATTGTACTTGCTAGAATTACTTAGAACTAACATGGTGGCACAGAATGGTCCACACACAGAGCTTCATGGTCTGCAAGGCAAAGTGGGCTAAACTGCTGCAGAGCTTTAAATGTCTTAATTATTTATTCTGCATATATCTCATTTGTTGTATCTCAATGTAGATTTGGTTGTGGATGACAGTTTTCAATATGTAGATCACTGGTTGTTACGATTCCCATTTGCCTTGGAAAATGGCTTGTATTTATAAACTGCGTATGTGAGCACAGAGACATTGCTCATTGAAGAGGTGCTCGAAACAGGTGACATTTTTACAAGTGAATTTCATTTATTTTTGTGGATTTTTAGAAACTGTGCATCTGGATGCTGGTGGGTTGTTCTTTTCTCCAGAAAGTTTCGTAAACAGTTACAGTATATCAGGCATGCTAACCATTTCATTTTCTAGGACTAGTTTAGGGACCCATATAATTTGAAACAATTTAATTAAAATATTTTAAGCATGGTTAAGGGTGATTTAATTCAAATTTATTTTTACTCATTCTAAATAAAATGCTAATGGCACATTTTCCTCCACATTTTCTTCTTTTTATTTTGTATGTATTCATTAATTCCTTAGAAGACATTGACTTGCATGATCCAAGTAAAGTTTACTGATTACAAAATAAATCATAGAATTACATAGAAACACCGTTGGACCCAGCCAGTCTGTTCATGTGGGCAGGCCCTAACGCTATGTGCCTGTCTTGCTGCTCTCAACACTCCCAGTCCTACAATGTTCTGAGATCTCCACTCCTCATTCTGGTCTTTCACACCTCGATTGTTTTTGGGTTGGCAAACTGAGTGGACCGTCACAGGGATCAGTGGACGGTACTCGACAATTTACCACGGATGTGAGTGACTTGGACAAAGGAACAGAATGTACTGTAGCCAAATTTGCTGATGCTTTCCTACCTTTGTATCAAGTTGGGAGGTTGCAAAGACCCACAAATGGATGTGGATGGTTTCTGTTAATGGAAAAACAATAGGCAGATGGAGTACATTGTGTGGGGAGGGAAGCAGAATGATAAAAGAATCTGGGTGTTCTTGTCCATGAATCACAAAAGTCAGTGTGCAGGTAGTTAGGAAAGCAAATTGAATGTTGGGTTTTACTGCACGGTGGGTGGAGTATAAGAGAGAAGTCTTTCTGCAACTGTACAGGATGTTAGTGAAACCAGACTGGAATACTGTGTAGTTATCCTCTTAAATAGGCCAGCATTTACTGCTCTTGAGAAGGTGGTGAGCTCATACCTTGAACTGCCATGTTGTGCAGGTATACCCACAGTGCTATTTGGGAAGGAGCTTCAGGATTTTGACAGTGAAGGAATGACAATATATTTCCAAGTCAGGATTGAGAGTGACTTGGAGGGGAGCTTGCAGTTATTAATGTTCCCATGAATCTGCTACCCTTAACCTTCTCGAGGGTAGCAGCTGTAGGTTTGGAAGATGGTGTCTAAGGAGCCTTGGTGAATTCCTGCAATGTATTTTGTGGATGGTGCACATTGTTGTGACTGTGCATCAGTGATGGGGGAGGGGAGTGAATGTTTGTGGATGGGGCTCCAATCAAGTGGAGCTGCTTTGTCCTGGATGGTGTTGATCTTCAGTGTTGGAGCTGCACTCATCCAAGCAAGGGGAGAGTATTCCATCATACTCCTGACTCATGCCTTGTCGATGGTGGACAGGCTTTGGGGAGTCAGGAGGTGAGTTACTCGGAACAGAATTCCCAGAATCTGACCTTGTATAGCCAGTGTTTATATGGCTAATCCAGTTCGGTTAATGGTTACTCCAGATGTTGATAGTGGGGAGATAATGCCATTGAATGTCATGGGGCGATGTGATTTTTCTCATGGGGGATGGTCATTGCCTGGTGCAAATGTTACTCGCCACTCATCTTGCTGCATGTGGGCACAGGTTGCCTCAGCATCTGAGGAGTTGCAAATGTGCTGAACATCAGTGCACATCTGATATGATGGAAGGAAGGTGGTGCCGAGGATACTATCCTCAGGAACTCCTGCAGTGATGGCCTGGAACTGAGACGATTGACCTCCAGTGCTCACCTTCCTTTGTACCAGATCGGACTCTAACCAGTGAGAGTGCCCCCACCCCCCCCCCCCCCCCCCACCACAATTCCCACAGATTATTTTTGCTGGGGCTACTTGATGTCACACTTGTCAAATGCTAACTTGATATGAAGGACAGTCACTCTCACCTCACCCCTTAAGGAAGGATGTACTTGTGTTGGAAGCAGTTCAGATGAGGTCCACTAGGTTGATTCCTGGGATGAAGGGATTGTCTTGTGTAGGTAGGAAGATGAGCAGGCTGGGCCTGTACCCATTGGTGTTTAGAACCATGGGAGGTGATCTTATTGAACCTGAAGACTTGAGGATGTTTCCCCTGAGAGGAATCTAGAACAAAGGGGCACCGTTTTAAGTGAGAGACCCCTTATTTCTAGGTGGAGATGAGGAATTTCTTTACAGGTTATTAGTCTTTGGAATCCTCATCTCCAGGCTGCATCATTGGATTTATTCAAGGTTGGGTTAGACATGTTTGGAAAGGAGTCACAATCCAATCAGATGTGATCTTACTGAATGGTGGATCAGGATTGATGGGTTGAATTGACTATTTATGACCCCTGATTGTCATCTGACCATCATTACCAGCCAAGCCTTAATATTAAAGATCAAAGCCCTGGAATTCTCTCCTTAAACCTCTTCCTTTGAGAAACAAAGTAGCCCCATTTGGCTACTTTGACTCAATTAGGTTTTTGTTGGATTCCACTTCTGTAAAGCATTTTCCAAGTTGTGCTACATTAAAGGCAGCACAACGACAAGCCTGAACTTTGGCCGCTTTTCTAATACTGGATTAGTCCATGATCAACTTCAAACACACATGCTGGTAAGGTACTCTGCAACCCCTCACTCCTGCCCAAACCAGTGCTCACTTCACATCTTTAAATGATTTACATGGTTTTACTGGGATGATTTGTAAAGTCCACTAGATTTGTTGTTTTCTAATCACTTCCAGAATTTCTTCTGTACAAGACTAACTTCTACTGTAAAGTCCTTAAAATTGATGTAACCTTATAGTGGACATTAATAGAATTCTTCAAGTAGTTTAGACTTTGCAACAAAATTATCACCACTACTTTTGGATTAACTGAACACGATTCTGCTTTGGAGCCTTGGTTTCCATGAAGATGCAAGCAATGATCATTTTCCCTTGCACGTCATTTCTCTTCCTTCATTTACCACCCCTCCCCCCCCCAAACTTTGTTTCTGTAAAACTACATTATTCTAAAAGCAAACCTTAAGATCCACAAACAATGCTAAACAAGTTGACACAGTGGCTCATTGAAATATGACAAAAGCTTTAATAAAAAATTACATAACATTGCAAATCAATTTTAAATGCCTTCGTTTATAAATGTAATTTTGAAAAAAGTTAACAAAAACTAGGTTACATCTAGTTATGCAGTATGGTTGGAGCAAGTTATTGCAGAGTTAGTTCACAGTATTTACACTACCTGTGGGACTTCATGCAATATTTCATTGTGTGTTGCATCCCAGTTGCAGGACATTTGTACTCGAGCAGTTTGTGCCCTTATCAATAAAGTTAATGTGTTTAAACTCTGGTGCCATCAAAACGGCACTTCACATCAATTAGTTTTTGTAGCGTGCTGTTTTGAGACCTTGTTCCTTGGTAAGTGTTGAGCCTTGACTATGTCAGTTGGGGCTGGACAGAATAGGATCATCCTTTGTCCTTTTTTTTCCTTTAGCTGGATGGAGGGGTACCTCTGTCTGTTTGCCCTGTGCTTGTAGAGGAAGACTGACTCTGTACATAAACTATAGAATCAGAATTCCTCTAAGTACAGGTTAGTTGGCGCTTTTGATCTCATCTTGTAGCCCCCAGCATACAGAATTAGGGAGGAATGGGCAGGAGCAGTGATACTCCTGTGTGTGGGGATTGATGACACCAGCTTAGAAATTCTCCAGAGCAAGGAGTGAACATCAGACCTTCAGCTGGCGGTAATGATCAGAAATTCCCTCCCCTCTGGACTTCCAGTCACAGGTAGCCCGTGGGCATTGTCAGAGGAGATCTATCTGCAATTCCAAAAATATTTAATGCAGTTTAAGAACAGATTTTTTATTCCGTTTACCTCTAGATTTGACCAGTTTTGAAAAGTTAATTAAAATTGTTATGGCAATGAAAGTAAACCGTGTGACTGACTGCATAATGCTTTGAAAGAATTGGTATATGCAGGAAATATGCACCCTCATTTACTTGACAGCTAACTTTTAAATTAAAGTGTGTGTAAATGTAAACCAACAGTTTGGCAGAACGAGTTCTGTCCCACGTTGAATTCAAGGCGTTTCAACCTCCCCACTGCTCAGCACTGTAACGATGATCCAACTTCATGTGGATTGTTGCATTGTCTTCCTCAAAGCATGCTGCCATCCCGAGTCTGGAAAAGCAACATTCACTTGTCAGTTTCCTGTGCTAGGTGTAATTCGATGTGGAGATGCCGGCGTTGGACTGGGGTGGACACAGTAAGAGGTCTCAACATCAGGTTAAAGTCCAACAGGTTTATTTGGGCTCACGAGCTTCTGGAGTGCTGCTCCTTCATCAGGTAAGTGGACCATTCACCTGAGGAAGGAGCAGCACTCCAAAAGCTCGTGATTCCAAATAAACCTGTTGGACTTTAACCTGGTGTGAGACTTTTGAGGTATAATTTGGAGGCACTGTCCCCTATAAATAAAGCTTTAAAACTGAAGACTTTCAGAAGGTAAGTACTCTTAATATAGCTCAAAAATGCAACTAACAATATAAGGAAGCTTGCGTGTAGTTTACTTATTCCAACCCCGTGATCTCCAACTACAAAGTTGCTTCCCCTCAAGATTTAAATGTGAAAGTAGCATTATATTCACGTGGTTTGATGAGTCACATGATGGGAAATACTGAAACTGATCCCCACATCCTGTTTCAGTAACCAGCAGCTGGTTAGGCAGAGTTCCAGTGATGAGACTTTTTTAAAAAAATAAAGACTACACCAAAGTTTTAAAGCTTTTAATTAAAATCAGAATCCCCAATCAGCTGCAGTCTTAGAATTGTCAAAGCACCTGTTACAGGTTTTTTTAAAAAACCAGTTAAACTTTGTTTAAAACAGGTCTACGCGATAGGCTTTGTGTTGTTTAAAATTCTGAAAATGAGTTCACAAAAAGCTAAAATTAAAATCCCTGCCTCGTGCTTATTAGCTTTAAAAATACTTCAGTGCTTTAAAGTTTAATTTTAGAACAATTCGAAGGAACTGGATTGCTATGTACTCAACAAGAGTTTGAGTTATGAAAACTTGACACTAAAAACACAAAACGGCTGACCCTTTTGTAAATGGTTTTTGAGGAATGTGGAAGAAATGATTAGTACAACCTGTATTTAAATGACAACGGACTAAATTCTGACGTATAAAATGGTTTAAATCCCAAATCACATTTAATTCTATTGCCACAATGACTCAGTGGGTTGGTCCTTTAATGTGGGTTGTCTCAAAGCTCCACGGTGCCCCCCAGTGGAATAGTTTTCAAGGAAGACTTGGGGCGGCACAGTGGTTAGCACTGCTGCCTCTCAGCGCCAGGGACCCTGGTTCAATTCCACCCTTCGTTTACTCAGTGTGTGGAGTTTTCACATTCTCCCCGTGTCTCTCTGGGTTTCCTCCGGGTGCTCCAGTTTCCTCCCGCAGTCCAAAAATGTGTGGGTGAGGTGGATTGGCCGTGCTAAATTGCCCCTTAGTGTCATGGGGACCAGTGGGCAAAATACTTTGGGTTCTGGAGATAGGGCCTGGGTGGGAATGTTGTCGGTGCAGACTCAATGGGCCAAATGGCTTCCTCCTGCACTGTAAGGTGGCATGGGTGGCACAGTGGTTAGCACTGCTGCTTCACAGCGCCAGGGACCCGGGTTCAATTCCCAGCTTGGGTCACTGTCTGTGTGGAGTCTGCACGTTCTCCCCGTGTCTGCGTGGGTTTCCTCCGGGTGCTCCAGTTTCCTCCCACAGTCCGAAAGACGTGCTGGTTAGGTGCATTGGCCATGCTAAATTCTCCCTCAGTGTTACCCGAACAGGCACCGGAGTGTGGCGACTAGGGGATTTTCACAGTAACTTCAGTGCAGTGTCAATGTAAGCCGCCTTGTGACTAATAAATAAACTTTAAACATTTTTACTTTAATGATTCTATGAAGGAGGAAAGAAGCATTTGTTTAATAAAGAATTTAAAAGCTGGGATTTTATTTGGGGTGCTGCCCCAAGTTTTCCTTGAAAACTATTCCACTGGGGGGCACCGTGGAGCTTTGAGACAACCCACATTAAAGGACCATTATTAACAATGAGGATCGGCTGAGTAACGGGATTAATTTGGCTGCATAGTATCTTGCAGATCACTTCCTAGTTGGGCATACACGATGTCCCTTCATAGGCACACCCACATCAACTGCACATTCACAGTTGCTCAGTGAAGGTCAGGAGAAGGACGCTGCGATGTTAAAAAGTGTATTTCAGATCCTGGTATTTCTGTCCCGCTGTTTGCAGACTGTTTCCCCAGCAGGAATCTGTCTCTCTGCAGGTATTTAGACAAAGACCAGTAGAATACTGTCAGGCTGGACAATAGATACAAGCTAATAGAGTGTCCCTTTCACAGGGCACTTTGCAGATGTGGGTGTGGGATTGGAGTATGGCTTGGTTTCACTTCCTGGAATAACATTAGTGAACCGGTTGAAGTTTTATAATCAGACAATTTTCTGGTCACTCTCTGAGTGAGGTCATTTTTCTACCTCAGTTTCATAGAAACACAGAATCCCTACAGTGCAGAAGGAGCTCATCCAGCCCCTCCGGCCCATCCCAGCTCATTCAGCCCCTCCGGCCCATCCCAGCCCATCCAGCCCCTCCGGCCCATCCCAGACCATCCAGCCCCTCCGGCCCATCCCAGCCCATCCAGCCCACACTGAGAACAATCCCACCCTGGCCCTATCTCCCGTAAACCCACATATTTACTCTGATAATTCTTATGACACTAAGGGTCAATTTAGCATGACCGACGCTATAGTTAAGAAAGCCCACCAACACCTTTACTTTCTCAGGAAGCTAAGGAAATTTGGCATGTCCACTCCGACTTTCACCAACATTTACAGATGCACCATAGAAAGCATTCTTTCTGGCTGTATCACAGCTTGGTCTGGGCTCCTGCTCTGCCCAAGACTGCAAGAAACTACAAAGGGTCGTGAATGTAGCCCAATCCATCGCGCAAACCAGCCTCCCATCCATTGACTCTGTCTACACTTCCTGCTGCCTCGGGGAAAAGCAGCCAGCATAATTAAGGACCCCACGCACCCCAAACATTCTCTCTTCCACCTTCTTCCGTCGGGAAAAAGATACAAAAGTCTGGAGGTCACGTACCAACCGACACAAGAACAGCTTCTTCCCTGCTGCTGTCAGACTTCTGAATGGACCTACCTCGCATTAAGTTGATCTTTCTTTACACCCTAGCTATGACTGTAACACTACAATTCTGCACCCTCACCTTTCCTTCTCTATGAAAGGTATGCTTTGTCTGTATAGCGCGCAAGAAAATACTTGTCACTATATGTTAATACATGTTTTTAAGGCAAGGATAGATAAATTTTTGAACAATAAAGGAATTAGGAATTATGGTGAGCGGGCGGGTAAGTGGAGCTGAGTCCACAAAAAGATCAGCCATGATCTTATTGAATGACGGAGCAGGCTCGAGGGGCCAGACGGCCGACTCCTGCTCCTAGTTCTTGTGTTACAATAACAAATCAAATCAAATCTGCATTTCACTTCCACCCTCTTGTACACCCCAATTTTAAATTGTTCCACCACTGGTGGTCAAACCTTCATCAGAATCACCCCTAAATTCTGGAATTCTTCTCTCTAAATCTGCGCCTCCCTACCCCTCCACCCACCCCACCCCACCCCACACCCCCTCCCCCCACCCCCTCCCCACCCCCCACCTTCTCTCTGAGAAAACACCTCCCTCTTTGACCAGCACAATAGTCAGTGAATAATTCTAAAAGGGAAACTGGGATAAAGTAGTCTGACTAACTTGGAAACACCCCCAGTGGCATTGCATGGAAGGCAGGTTGCCAAAGAGGCTAGAATTCGTGCATATCATAGAATCCCTACAGTGCAGGAGGAGGCCATTCGGCCCATTGAGTCTGCACCGAAAACAATCCCACCCAGATCCTATTCCCGTAATCCCACATATTTACCCTGCTGATCCCTCTAACCTACACATCCCAAGACACTAAGGGACACTTTAGCATGGCCAATCAACCTAACCGGCACATCTTTGGACTGTGGGAGGAAACTGGAGCACCCAGAGGAAACCCATACAGACATGGGGAGAACATGCAAACTCTACACAGTCACCTGAGGCCGGTGCTGAACCCAGGTCCCTGGCGGTGTGAGACAGCAGTGCTAACCACTGTGCCGCCCTAAGTCCACTCCTGTTCCATCGTACAGTACGGTCATGGCTGATGTTCTGCATAAACTCCCTTCTCCAAACCTCAGCCCATATCCCTCGATTCCCCCTCGTGTCCAAAAATCTGATCGATCTCCGTGCTGAATATATCCAATCACTGATCAACCTCAGCTCTCTGGGGGAGTGGACTGCAACAGTTCACAACCTACGGTGAAGAAACTGCTCCGCATCTTAGTCCAAAAGGTTGATCCCTTTTTCCAGGACTATATCCCCTAGTTCCTGACAAAACAATAAGTTGCATCAACTAAAAAACATGCGGAAATGAACAGAAATCACTAATTCCCTAGATTTTGACCTTTCCCAAATCAAGAGAATTGATATTCTGTCTAGCTATGTGAGAAACCAACTTTAAAACATTTAGAATCACATCTCTCAGGCTTTAAATCACAACATTTTCTAGTATAATATATATATTATAGACCACCCCCCCACAAACTAAAATTCAAGCAATAACTGAAATGGGTGGCACAGTGGTTGGCGCTGCTGCCTCACAGCGCCATGGACCCGGGTTCAATTCCGGCCTTGGGTCACTGTCTGTGTGGAGTTGGCACGTTCTCCCCATGTCTGCATGGGTTTCCTCCGGGTGCTCCGGTTTCTTCCCACAATCCGAAAGACGTGCTGGTTAGGTACATTGGCCGTGCTAAATTCCCCCTCAGTTAAAGTTAATTTATTAGTCACAAGTAGATTCACATTTACTGTGAAAATCCCCCTAGTCGCCACACTCCGGCTCCTGTTCGGGTACACTGAGGGAGAATTTAGCATGGCCAATGCACCTAACCAGCACGTCTTTTGGACTGTGGGAGGGAACCAGAACACCCGGAAGAAACCCCCACACAGACACGGGGAGAATGTGCAAACTCCGCACAGACAGTGACCCAAGCCGGGAATCGAATGCAGGTCCCTGGCGCTGTGAGGCAGCAGTGCTAACCACTGTGCCACCGTGTCACCTGAACAGGCGCTGGAGTGTGGCAACTAGGGGATTTTCACAGTAACTTCATTGCAGTGTTAATGTAAGCCTACTTGTGACACTAATAAATAAACTTTAAAAGCTCAGCGAAGTGTGAAAGGACACAGTAGCACATTATTCCTATTCTCTAGCACAATATCCATCCAGAAACAAGGCTTTTGCTTCATCACATTGAGCAACATACAAAGCAAGAATCAAGCCAGAATTAATTGTTCTTTACCAGTACGGGGTGACTTTCCAAACTAGCAACTTCAAATTCCTGGTGCTTCGACTCCAGATCATCTTTTACCATATTCATGGCCGTTAGAACTGATAGGTACAGGTGTGCCGCATGCCCGTTCAGTTTCTTGGATTGTCTTGCTATCAACTCAAGTGTCTCCTTGAGAACTAAACAGGAGCAGGGGGTGATCAGAAAAGCAGCTCAGAGCAACCAACAAAAATAAAACGCTGCAGATTCTGGAAACCCGAAATAAAAACAGGGAAACACTGGAAACACTCAGCAGGTCAGGTAGCACCTGTGAAGCGGGGTCACCCGGGTCGCTGACCTTTCATCAGAACTGAAACGTTAACTCTGTTTCTCTCTCCACAGATGCTGCCTGACCTGCTGAGTATTTGAATGGTAAATGATATCCACAAAGGTTGTGAAGAATTTTCAGGAATAATTTTATACCATGGGCAGCACAGCGATACAGTGGTCAGCACTGCTGCCTCACAGCTCCAGGGTTCAACTCCCACCTTGGGTGACTGTGTGGAGTTTGCACATTCTCCCCATGTCTGCGTGGGTTTCCTCTGGGTGCTCCTGTTTCCTCCCACAGTCCGAAAGATGTGCAGGTTAGGTGGATTTAGCATGGCCAATGCACCCTAACCTGCACATCTTTCAGACTGTGGGAGGAAACCGGAGCACCCGGAGGGAACCCACGCAGACACGGGGAGAACGTGCAGACTCCGCACTGACAGTGACCCAAGGCGGGATTTAGACATGCTAAATTTCCCCTTAGTGTCCAAAGATGTGCAGGTTAGGAGGTCAGTGGGGTAAATGTGTGGGGCTACGGGGATATGGTGAGGAGAGGGTCTGGGTAAGAATCTCTGTCAGAGAGGCGGTGCAGACTCAATGGGCCGAATGGCCTCTTCTGCACTGTAGGAATTCTATGATTCTATGAAAAATAATTGATACATTTCACAACCAATATTGCCAACACTAATTATTTGGTCATTATCTCAGCGCTGTCTGTGGGAGCTGGGCTGTGTGCAATTTGGTCACTGCCTTTTGCATGTTACCATGGCAACTGCACATCATTAGAAGGAAACGATGAATATGCTTCATTGCAACAATTTCCTCGGGTAAGTAGCGGGTTTGGGTTATTAAGTAGCGGGTTTGGGTTATTAAGTAGCGGGTTTGGGTTATTAAGTAGCGGGTTTGGGTTATTAAGTAGCGGGTTTGGGTTATTAAGTCACAGGTTTGGGTTATTAAGTCGCGGGTTTGGGTTATTAAGTCGCGGGTTTGGGTTATTAAGTCACAGGTTTGGGTTATTAAGTAGCGGGTTTGGGTTATTAAGTAGCGGGTTTGGGTTATTAAGTAGCGGGTTTGGGTTATTAAGTCGCGGGTTTGGGTTATTAAGTCGCGGGTTTGGGTTATTAAATCGCGGGTTTAGGTTATTAAGTCGCAGGTTTGGGTTATTAAGTCGCGGGTTTGGGTTATTAAGTAGCGGGTTTGGGTTATTAAGTAGCGGGTTTGGGTTATTAAGTCACGGGTTTGGGTTATTAAGTAGCGGGTTTGGGTTATTAAGTCGCGGGTTTGGGTTATTAAGTCGCGGGTTTGGGTTATTAAGGGATCTCTATAAAGGTTAAATGTCTCATCACATGGGACGAGGGAACCTATATAAAACTGTTAGGAGGTTGAAGTAAAATTCCACAATCGACAAAAGACCGTGTTGCTGTAACAGAGAGTGCTAACGTGGATGAACAGCTAGCCGGTACACTGAGTGACCTCTGTACCGCCTCACGCTGGCAGTGCAAGACTAAGCCTGGTAACAACGAGGGAGAAAGATGACAGACAGCCTGCCTCGCTCGGGGGGGCGGGGGGGGGGGGTAAATTGTTTAATGTGAATCGAAAATAGGCAAGGCTGGAGTTCAAAACAATGTGGCGCTTGGTGATTTTTCACTGTAATATTTTCATGTAAGCATCAGAGTCTGTCTCAGGGTCTCTTCCCTGAAGTAGTGCTGACCCTGCATGAGCTTGAATAACGGATTGTAAACGTCCACCTCCCCTGTGGTTAGTTTGTAGGGAATCAGCGATAACGGTTATAAAGTGGTTTGGGGTTCACTGAAGTTGTGAAAGGCTTAATTCAACTTCTCCATCATCTCTTATAACCGTTCCACTGGTTTGATATTGTCAAACTGCATATCCCGCAGTCTCCCCAATAAAGACGATGAATTTGTGAAGTAGCTTGGGATCTTTATCTATATTTTTCAATCTGACTTCCAGTTGTTTTTTAAGAAGAAAGAAACAGCCATTCTGGCGAGTTAATTTTCTCAAATAGTGAAGAAGTTTGGTTTTATTTTCAGATTTTACAAAGCCGCCATCTTCATTGGTTTGTTTTGATCATATTATTTTCAGGATTCCACAGATCTCCAACAGGAAGTTAGTGACACATCACTCTCACTAAAACCAGTAGCTTTACATCGCAGATCTGTGCTGGACATGGGCAGGAAGGAAAGCAGGTTAATTATCACATCAGCCATGGCTTCACTGAATGGCCTCCTCCTGGTCCAGTAAATCATGATTGCTTTTATTCATTCGTGGGACATGGGCGTCGCTGGCTGGGCCAGCATTTATTACCCATCCCTAGTTGCCCTTGAACTGAATGGCTTGCTAAGCCATTTCAGAGGACAGTTAAGATTGCCATGGCTCTGGAGTCACATGTAGGCCAGACTGGGTAAGGATGGCAGATTTCCTTCCCTAAAGGACATTAGTGAACCAGACGGGTTTTTCCAACAATCGACAATGGTTTCATGGTCATCAGTAGATTCTTAATTCCAGATATTTTTTATTGAATTCAAATTCCACCATCTGCCATGGTGGGATTCGAACCCGGATCCCCAGAACATTAGCTGACTTTCTGGATTAATAGTCTGGCGATAATACCATTAGGCCATCCTGATTTGGAAATTTATCGGCCGTTCCTTCGCAGTCGCTGGGTCAAAATCCTGGAATTCCCTCCCTAACGGCATTGTGGGACAACCCACAGCACGTGGACTGCAGCGATTCCGGAAGGCAGCTCACCACCACCTTCTCAAGGGGCAACTAGGGATGGGCAATAAATGCGGGCCAGCCAGCGATGCCCATGTCCCACGAATGAATTAAAAGGTCATCGCCTCCCCTTTAGACCAACGCACATTGACAGTACCCAAGAGAAAAAGAATGGCCTCTTTTCTTTTGAAAAAAGAAATCCTTCTGCCTCTAAGATCCGATTAAATTGACGGGTTTCACAGTCAAAGGATTCTTTTGAGTTTTCATTTATAGCTTTAAATTTATAAAGGATTGCAGGTTAAAGTAAGGTATTGAAGATGAAGCAGAGGGTTCCGTGCACGCTAAGGGTTTGTACCTGGGGTGATGTTAGTCAGTGACCTGAGCAGGTTTTCTCCAGATTTTAATACAGCTTCAGTCAGGCCTCTGTGCTCCTTAATGTCATTCCTAAAAGCCTGCAGAGAAAGACAAAACTCAAACTCTGAAGCAGTTTTATACAGGAGAAAATCAAACATTGTATTTACAGCAAATGTCCCCGCCCCTCTGTAAGAGGCAAGTTTACTCACTTTAGTGACCTGTCCATTCCGTCTGCACCTTCTGCACCCTCCCTGCTGGACCCACCTGCCTCAGTGATCTATCAGACCCCCTCCCCACCCACAATACATAGACTAGAATCCCTACAGCGCAGAAGGAGGCCATTCGGCCCATCGAGCCTGCACCAACTCTGACAGAGCATCTCATCCAGGCCTTCCCCTGTAACCCCACATATTTTACCCCGCTAATCCCCCTAACATACACGTCATTAGACATGAAGGGGCAATTTACCATGGCCAATCCATCTAATCTTCACGTCTTTGGACTGTGGGAGGAAATCGGAGCACCCGGAGGAAACCCACGCAGACACGGGGAGAATGTGCAAATTCCACACAGTCACCCAAGGCCAGAATTGAACCCCCGGGTCCCTGGCGCTGTGAGACAGCAGTGTTAACCACTGTGCCACCGAATGCGTACCTAATCACAGAATCCTTTATTGCAGAAGGAGGCCATTCGGTCCATCGAGTCTGCACCAACCACAGTCCCACTCAGGCCCTATCCCCATAACACCATGCATTACCCTAGCTAGTCTCCCTGACACTAAGGGGCAATTTAACATGGCCAATCCATCTAATCTTCACATCTTTGGACTGTGGGAGGAAACCGGAGCACCTGGCGGAAACCCACGCAGACACGGGGAGAACGTGCAGACTCCGCACAGACAGTGACCCAAGGCCGGAAGCGAGCCTGGGTCTCTGGCGCTGTGAGGCAGCAGTGCTAACCACTGTGCTGCCCTAACCTTTCTACACATCCAACCCATCAACAACCCCAATCCCCACACTCCCAGCCACCTTAGCTAATGACCCCTTACCCTCTAACCCTGCTTCACACCTGGCTTTGATTTTCTGTTTACCGCACCAAGGAGGGGATGATTGTCAATCCATTATATCACCAGAGTATGGATTCAAACTGTCTGCAGTTAACCAAACATCATAAATAATAAAAGCAAAATACTGCAGATGCTGGAAATCTGAAATTAAAAGACCAGACAATGCTGGGAAAACTCAGCAGGTCTGGCAGCGTCTGTGGAGAGAGAAACAGAGTTAACGTTTCGATTCCAAATGATTCTTATTCCGAGCTAAAGAGAGCCAATGGGTTTAATTCTGTTTCAGAGGGGGTGAAGCGGAATAGGTCAGAGATAGCTGGGAGCTTGGACACGGATGTCAAAGACACAAGACAAAGGAAGTGTTAATAGCAGTGTTAAAGACTAAAGAAGGTGCTGATAGTGGCATAAGGGTAAGATATGTTAGAATGTAACCGGCGACAACTTTGTATTGGATGTAACGTGACCAATGATAACAACTGTAGGGGTCAGCTGACCCAGTAAACCATGGAACCAATGACAGAATGATGTAATAGTCAGCTGACCAGCTGGCTCGTTATAAATAAGAACCTGTTTGGAATTGTGGAGGAGCTTGGAGTGGCCCAGGGCGAGGCCCCAAGTTTGGAGTAATGAAGTTTCTTTATTAAACCCTTTCTTTGATTTAAAAGTTGGAGTAAGTTTTGTTCTATTTTTATTGTCTGCATTTGAAGAGTTCCTTCTGATGAAACAAGTTAGCACAGCAGGAGATTGCAATTATTGTAGTCTGTGGGAGCTGGAAGTGTGTAAATTGGTTGCAATCTTTCTTATAGCACGGACTACATTTCAAAGCTAACTTCATTGGCTGTAAAGCACTTTGGAAAGTTCGGAGGTCACTATAAAAAAGCAAGTTTCTTTTATCATCAACCGAACAAGAACATTTATTTCACACGGAGGATTAATTAGCAAATGAACTGAAACCAATCGGAGAGAGTGAATTGGTCAGTCCAAAACTAAGACAGTTACATCAGAAAGACAGGATTAACTAAAAAAAAATCAGTGCAATTTTCATGTCTCAATCCAAATCTTTTCAAAAATCCAGAATGTTTGAACCTGGGGAAAACAATAATCCTGATCAATAATTTATTTGAGGGACTTTCGGCAGTGGAAAGGATGCTGGTGGCTGCTTACCATGCACTTCTCCAGGGACGCCTTGATACTGTCCATCTGGGGTTGTGGTGGGATCCAGTTATCTGTGGTTTCAGCAACCTGGTACAACCACTGGACCATCTCTTCCAGTTTACAACTGAAGCTCTATTTAAACAAAACCGCTGCTCAGTTACACTGAATTAACACAGAATGTCCAGCACAGAAATAGGCCATTCAGGCCAACTGGTCTGTACTGTTTACGTTCCCCGCCAGTCCCTCCCATTCTCTCAGAATATCTTTCTATTCCCTTCCCAAGGAACAATGGACTAGGCTAGGCTAGGACTGTTAACCTGAGACAAGCAATTCATCCTGTATTTTGCTGACTAATTTTGAAGAGGGGGCTTAAGTCTATAAGAGGAATATTGCTTGAATGGAACTAATAGTGAGAGGTTAGCAGTTAAGAAATGCACCTTGTCTTGTTTAAATATTGTTCAATTGTTAAACGTTAACCTGATTCATTTGTGATAAGTTTGTTTTAATGAAAGTTTCCTAGTGGGTCAATAAAATCACACCTGGAGTGAAACATCCTGTCCTCACACTAATGCCAAAATAGTAAATTGTTGGGGGCTAGTCTGGCTTCATAATATACCTTGGGGTTTCTGATCTGGTCACTAACAGGCAGCACAGTGGCACAGTGGGTTAGCACTGCTGCCTCACAGCACCAGGGACCCGGGTTCGATTCCCAGTTTGGGGTCACTGTCGGTGTGGAGTTTGCACATTCTCCCCGTGTCTGCGTGGGTTTCCTCTGGGTGCTCCGGTTTCCTCCCACAGTCCAAAGATGTGCGGGTTAGGGTGGATTGGCCATGCTAAATTGACCCTTAGTGTCAGGAGGATTAGCAGAGTAAATATGCTATGGGGATAATGTCTGGGTTATGGGGATAATGTCTGGGTTATGGGGATAATGTCTGGGTTATGGGGATAATGTCTGGGTGGGATTGTTGTTGGTGCAGGCCTGTAAGGGAGAAATTCTAATTGGTTAGTAAAGATGTTTAAACCATTAGACACAGAGGCCAGGATTTTATGAATTCGCTCGGGAGAGGCTCCTAAAATCCCACCCGAGACCAACGGAGAATTCCAGGACGGACATGCCGGTAAAATTCCAGCTTAAGACACTGACAGAACTACCAGCATTGAGTTAAATGACTTTATAACAGATTTATAAGCTAACAAGAAAGCAGTTTACACACCTATGAAATGCAGTAAGAGATTTAAATAAGTGATTATGATTTAAAAATACGTACGCTGATATTTTGAATGTATTAATGTATTTTTAAGAATCAGTGTTCACTTTAGCCAAAGGCAGATTGCTGCAAAGCATCATGGTAAAGGGCATTAGGACAAAGCCATTTTCTAAGGGAATGATCAAACCTTGGGAATATTGAAGTTTTATCAGCAGAGTTTCTAATGGGAAGAACGTTCAAAAATCTTAATCAACCTTCATGAATAAGATTTATTCACTGCCCAGATAAGATGGATGCATACCCAGGCGTGGAATCGTGCGATAATCTGGTTTGGCAGTGACGTATAGAGGAACTTATGGGAATGTTCACTTTGAACTTTGTGGCTAGTGTCAAAATGGGAAGATATGTCCAGATTTTATAGACCAATGGAATGTCATTATGCCAGGGGGTAAGATGCGTTTGGCTAAGGTATTTGACAGGTATTATTGTTGATTTATGTATATTGAAGGTGTTTGATTCAAAACTAATGAAAAGTGGATGTATCTGACAAGAAAATGTATAATTGATCTATCTTGAGCTGCATATGTCAGAACTTATTGGAGATGTCAGGTTGCTCTATGAGGGGCCTAGGATTCTTCAATAATTTCTCCTAGCGGCTGCTGGTCAAAATAAAGGTTACATCTTTAAACTGAGAGACTGGCTTCATGAGTCTTGTATTGTCTGAAAATTCTGATGGTACCTGGCCACCTCGAAAACCCCACAACAAGGCTCGATGGGCCAAATGGCCTCTTTCTGCAGTGTAGGGATTCTATGATTCTAATGTCAAAATAGAAAATTGCTGGGGTCTAGTCTGGCTTCAAAACATATCTTGAGGTTCGTGATCTGGTCCCTAACAGATATCAGACTGACACATGGAGCTTCCAAAAGAAGTGGGCAGTTTTACCTGAATATGGGCCAGGAGACTATCATACTTCTGCTCCTCACTTCCTTGTTCCACTGGTTCACCGGCTTTCAGCTGAGAAGCAGGCCACCTGCCCAGCTTTTCAATGAAGTCATTGGCCTTTTTCAAATCAATGATTATATCTTCACACTGTCGATCCTGGCCTCTGTGTCCAGGAGCACTTCCCAACTGGGAGCTCAGCTGGGCGACCTCGCTGCTGTAGCTCTGATCAATGAGGCTATCGTCCGAACAGCCACCATGAACGTCCGTGTCCTCCCCCGTCTTCACAATCCCTCCATTCACATCGCTCGCTGAATTGTTGTCCAAGTGGACGGAGAGTTTGTCCAGCTGCTGAGCCAAGACTTCCAGTTCATTTAGCTTGTACGGGAGAGTTAGGAACTCCTCATCACTCTCCCACTCCTTGTGTAAGGGAAGGATCTGTGTGGTTAGTATGAAGCCTGCAGGGTCCTTTGCCGAGATTAACCAATTGGAAGATTCTTCATTTGAGTTCCTTGATAGGAAACTGGAGTCAATCATGGAATTGGCCAAGGTGCAATCGGATGTGATCGCACGGTCAACAGAGTCCTCGGAAAGTTGCACCTCATTGATTGTAGGACCCCCCGCAAAGACTCTTGGCGTGACACTGGCTTTATAACTTGGGCGAGAGGTCCAATTGGAAGGCTGGCTATACAAGTGGAAGTGGCTGGAGGAATGATGGGGTAAGTCCAGGTTATTCCCCTCCCTGTAGCTGCTGTGCTCCCAGGCTGGGTTAGTGGAGTTGCTGGAGCCAGAGTGGTGAGGAGGCAATGAGGAAGTGTTGCTTGTGATTAGTGTGCTGGACAGAGAGGGCAAAGGGCTGTCATCCATGATGCCTGAATCTTTCAAATACGAGTCCGAGGACAAGTCATCATCATCATCTAGATAGTCCTTGGAGGTGAGGTGCCCTGGTCTTAAGGGGTATGTAAAATCGAGCAGAGCTTGGTATTCCTCATCAGGGTCCCAATCAGGCGACATCCTGTCTCGAAATGAGCTGAAGATATCAGGACAGCCTGGTTCCCAGTGCTGCGATGAGTAGGGCAGACTCTGTGCTTCAGCAAGAGGCTTACCGCTGGACACAGCAGAGGCAAGACACCCATTGGAATTTTGGTCCAATGACGGATATTTGTTTAAGTTGACATGTTGGGAGCTTAATGTGGCCTTTCGTCTGGGAATGCACTGAGAGAAGGTGGATGTGTCGAGACAGGTACTGTACCTCGGAGTGGAGAGACACCTCTGGTCTTCTGCCTTTTCGACCTCGAGTTTCTTTAGGGATCTCGGTGCGGACACATTGAATCGGATCATTTTCAGATCAACTCGACCATTTGAATCATAAGCCTGGGAAAGCGGAAGGGAGGAGGTTCTGGGCTGATATCCAGGAAGTGAAGAGTGTAAGGATTCACTGGGCAGAGAGCAGGTCACATTGTCGCTCCCGCTTTCTGATGGGATCCCTCTCGATGAACATCCCGAATGTGGGTAGGAATGTTTTTTATTCAGCTCCTGCATATCAACACCCTTCAAAAAAGGGAGTGAAGCGATTATTAAATTTGCTTTTCTGTTTACAAAACATCACATTTTCAGATGATAGATTCCACTGACAAGATTCCTCGGATATAGTCAGAGTGGCCCAGAAAAGAAACCATTCAACATATCAGCCAGCTTCTCCAGAAAACAGAGACAGCACGAGGGACACAGAGAGAGAGAGAGAGAGAGCGAGTGAGGGCCAGAGAGAGACAGAGAGAGAGCCAGAGCGAGAGAGAGAGAGAGCCAGAGCGAGAGAGAGAGCCAGAGCGAGAGAGAGAGAGAGCCAGAGCGAGAGAGAGAGAAAGAGAGAGAGCGAGAGAGAGAGAGACAGAGAGAAAGGGGGAGAGAGAGAGAGAGCGAGAGCCAGAGAGCGAGCGAGGGCCAGAGAGAGAGCGAGGGCCAGAGAGAGAGCGAGAGCCAGAGAGAGAGAGAAACAGAGAGACAGAGAGAAAGGGGGAGAGATAGAGCAAGAGCCAGTGAGAGAGAGCGCCAGAGAGAGAGAGTGCCAGAGAGAGAGAGGGAGACAGACAAATATCCATAAATACAAACTGGGAGTAGATAGGGCCATCCGGCCCTCGAGCCTGCTCCTTGGCTGATCTGACTATAACTTCAACCCCACATTCCCGTCTACCCCATTGACCTTTCACCCCCTTGTTAAATTAACAATCTATCTCGCTCTGATTAAAAATATTTAAAGGCTCCTGCTTCCTCTGCCTCCTGAGGAAGAGAGTTCCAGACACTCGCTATCCTCAAAACAAATTCTCCTCATCTCTGTCTTGAGTGAATGACCCTTCATTTTTAAACAGTGGCCCCTGGTTTTATTTTCTTCCACAAGATGAAACATCCTCTCCACACCCACCCTGTCAATACCCGCCAGGATCTGATATGTTTCAGTCAAGTCACCTCTTACTGTTCTAAACTCTACTGGATACACACGTAACCCTCTCCAACCTTTCCTCAAAAGACAAGCTGCCCATTCTTGGTATTGGTCTAGTAAACCTTCTCCGAACTGCTTCTAACATTTACATCTTTCCTTAACTAAGAAGACCAAGATGTGGTCGCACTAATGCTCTGTAAAACTGTGCATAACCTCCCTGCTTTTGTATTCAATTCCCCTCTCAATAAAGAGTTACATTCTATTAGCTTTCCCAGAGACAGACAGAGACTGACAAAGCCAGACTGAGACACAGAGAGATAAAGAGATAGAGATAGAGAGATAGAGAGAGAGACAAACAGAGACATAGAGAGAGAGAGACAGAGACATAGAGAGAGAGAGAGATAGAGATAGAGAGAGAGACAGAGAGAGAGAGAGACAGAGACACAGAAAGATAGACAGAGACATAGAGAGAGAAATAGAGAGAGAGACACAGAGAGATAGAGAGAGAGAGCGACACAGAGAGAGAGATAGAGAGAGAGACAGAAACAGAGAGAGATAGAGAGACACAGAGAGACAAACAGAAACATAGAGAGAGAAATGGAGAGAGAGACAGAGAGAGAGAGAGAGACAGAGAGAGAGAGAGAGACAGAGAGAGAGAGAGAGAGAGAGACAGAGAGAGGCACAGACAGACAGACAGAGACACAAAGTTTGTATTCTCGGTCAGTAAGTGACCCTGCTTCTGTGCAGGAGCTAATTTAATATTTAAACAACAGTCTAGTTTAATATGTATTGTTCCAATTTCCAATTACCTTCTAAAAAATGGACAATGTGCACGCAGAACATTTGTATTTCTCACCTGCTGAGATCTCCCAAATTGATTGGACATCTGCTTGGATAGATCTTTGATCAGTTATCAATTTTCCTAAAATGATTTTTGAGTTGCAAAGTGAAGAACAATTTGGGCATTTTTCTGCTGCATTTGCTGCAATGATCCCTCCCTCCCTCCCTCCCTCCCTCACTCACTCACTCACTCACTCACTCACTCACTCACTCACTCACTCACTCACTCACTCACTCACTCACTCACTCACTCACTCACTCATTCACTCACTCACTCACTCACTCACTCACTCACTCACTCACTCACTCACTCACTCACTCACTCATTCACTCACTCACTCACTCACTCACTCACTCAATCAAACACCGAGGAAGCTTTAACAGTGAATGGCGATGGATTAATTTGAGAACAATGACAGACAGACAGGGTGAGAATGTTTACTCCAGTCGCCACTCACTCAGGGTTATTCCGTTTACTGAACCTCTCAGAGTTCCTGGTTTTCAAACGTTGGAGAAGGTCTCAATCTTCGCATCCATGAAGGTCTAAACCGAATAGAGTTACAACACCTGGCATTGTCTGAAAAATAAAAACACATCGTTAGTTACAGTGCGTTTACAGCACAGAAACAGGCCATTCGGCCTAACTAGCCCCTCCTGTGCTTATGCTCCACAGGAATCTCCTTCCAATTCTGAGCAACTTTTACAGATGCACCATAGATAGCACCCTTTCTGGTTGTATCACAGCTTGGTATGGCTCCTGCTCTGCCCAAGACTGCAAGAAACTACAAAAGGTTGTGAATGTAGCCCAATCCATCACGCAAACCAGCCTCCCATCCATTGACTCTGTCTACACTTCCCGCTGCCTCGGAAAAACAGCCAGCATAATTAAGGATCCCACGCACCCCGAACATTCTCTCTGCCACCCACTTCCATCAGGAAGAAGACACAGAAGTCTGAGGTCACGTACCAACCGACTCAAGAACAGCTTCTTCCCTGCTGCTGTCAGACTTTTGAAGGACCTATCTCGCACTAAAAGTTGATCTTTCTCTACACCCTGAGATGACTGTAACACTACATTCTGCACCCTCTCCTTTCTTCTTCCCTGTGTACTCTATGAACGGTATGCTTTGCCTGTATAGCGCGCAAGAAACAATACTTTTCACTGTATACTAATACATGTGACAATAATAAATCAAATCAAGTAAAAAAATCAGTCATGAGAAAATTCCTTTGATGGTACACAATTTACAGAAGCATAGGGGACAGAGGCATGGATCCACATCAGCCATCTTCCCCTCCATTTACAGAGTACCTTCCACAAGCTTTGGTTCAGTAAAAATGTATTTTCACAGTTTGAGGGCACAGCTCAAAGAACGTTAAGTCCAGTATCGGCCTTGAGAAATTCAGAAGCTCTGATCAATCCTGGCGAGAGTCCACATTTTCCCAGCTAGACTGACATTCTTCTCCCTTTATAGTCTTTGCCAATTCCTGAGCTTGTTGCTAGGAGACATGGAGCCAAGAAGTTCCTCCCTGTGCTACGAGGAAGTAGTTCCTCGGGAGCTCTGACTGACACCGTTGTAAATTCACAATTGCACCACGCTGTGTCACTGTACATTGAGAACTGCTTTTCACCCAGCTGCGGGAGTTTTAGAATGCAAGGATTCCGGGATACACAAGTCAACACTTCCCCATTTTGGCAGGATCCACCTTTGGCACAGAGGTTTGTCGGGCGTGAGTGTTCATCAGGAAGCTGGGCACATTGAGGCGAAGGATTTTAGCAAGCAGAGGATAGCTGGCCAACACAAACCCCACCGGAATACAGAACTCACTCCACTCAGAGCCCATGTTGCTGTGTCCACACTCTCATCCCCGTTCCAAACCAAACTCAAATGGCCATAGACTGATCTATTGATCTAACCAGGCTGAGCTAGATTATAGAGTCATAGAGGTTTACAGCATGGAAACAGGCCCTTCAGCCCAACTTGTCCATGCCGCCCTTTTTTTTAAACCCCTAAACTAGTCCCAGTTTGGCCCATATCCCTCTATACCCATCTTACCCATGAACAGTCAAAACGCTTTTTAAAAGACAAAATTGTACCCGCCTCTACTACTACCTCTGGCAGCTTGTTCCAGACACTCACCACCCTCTGTGTAAAAAAATTGCCCCTCTGAACCCTTTTGTATCTCTCCCCTCTCACCCTAAACTTATGCCCTCTAGTTTTAGACTCTCCTACCTTTGGGAAAATGTGTTGACTATCGACCTGATCTGTGCCCCTCATTATTTTATAGACGTCTATAAGGTCACCCCTCAGCCTCCTACGCTCCAGAGAAAAAAGTCCCAGTCTATCCAGCCTCTCCTTATAACTCAATCCATCAAGTCCCGGTAGCATCCTAGTAAGTCTTTTCTGCACTCTTTCTAGTTTAATAATATCCTTTCTATAATAGGGTGACCAGAACTTAAAGCTGAAATATTAAACCTCAATCTTACTTTTGATCGCGTTGTATTTCTCTCTCTCATATTTCTGTTGCTTTGCAGGATCCCGTTTTTCATATTAACCTCTCCCTCCCCCCAGGTGCACGTTGGGAGTACGATTATGTAAAGACAGTACAATTATAATGGGAGGGTTTTCAAAAGTGTTTGTGAGCAGAGAGAGAGAGAGAGACCTTGGTGTCCATGTACACAAATCCTGAAAATTGGCAGAACTAAATGATTTAAAAATGGGTTCACAGAATCTTTACAGTGTAAAGGAGGCCATTCGGCCCAGTAAGTCTGCACTAGCTCTCAAAGAGCATTCTACCCAGTCCCACTCTCCTGCCTTCTCCCCATAACTTTGCACATTCTTTTCAGATAACAATCCAGTTCCCTTTTGAATACCTCAATCAAAGCTGCCTCCACCACCCTCTCAGGGAGTTTGTTCCAGACTCCAACCACAATCTGGGTAAAATAAAATCATCATTGCAGAAAGAGGCCATTCGGCCCATCGAGTCTGCACCGACCACAATCCCACCCAGGCCCTATCCCCATAACCCCATGCATTTACCCTGCTAATCCCCCTGACACTAAGGGGCAATTTAGCATGGTCAATCCACCTAACCCACACATCTTTGGACTGTGGGGGGAAACCGGAGCAGCCGGAGGAAACCCACGCAGACACGGGGAGAACGTGCAAACTCCACACAGACACTGACCCAAGCCGGGAATCGAACCCAGATCCCTGGCGCTGTGAGACAGCAGTGCTAACCACTGTGCCACCCATGTTTGCCAATGTTGAACCTGTGCTTTCTGGTTCCTGATGTTCTCTCGAGAGGGAACAGTTTCTCACTATTTAACCTGTCCATACTCCTCAGTTTCTTCAATATCTCTATTAAGTCCCATCCCAGCTTCTTTTTGTCAAAGCAAACAGTCCTAATCTCTCCAATCTATCCTCAGAGCTGCAGTTCTTTATCCCAGGGATTATCCTTGTGAATCTCCTCTGTATGCTCTCCAATGCTTTCACATCCTTCCTCATGCATGGCGCTCAGAACTGTGCACAGCCTCCAGACGATGCCTAACTAGTGTCTTATGCAAGTTCAATGTGACCTCCTTACTCTTGTACTTTGTACTCAATATCCTTAATAAAGTAGGATACCATACGCTTTATTTACTCCTGTTTCAATATGGCCTGCCATCCTCAAGGACTTATGTACATAAATACTGAGGTCCCTCTTCCTGCACCTCTTAGAGTTTCTCCCTTTATTCCAAACTGTCTCTCCATCCTCTTCCTGTTCAAATTAATCACTTCACTCTTCTCTGTGTTGAACTAGATCTGTCATTTGTCTGTCCAATAGACCAGTATTTTTGATTTGATTTATTATTGTCACATGTATTAACATACAGTGAAAAGTATTGTTTCTTGCTCAGACAAAGCATACCGTTCATAGAGAAGGAAATGACAGAGTGCAGAATGTAGTGTTACAGTCATAGCTAGGGTGTAGAGAAAGATCAACTTAATGCGAGGTAGGTCCATTCAAAAGTCTGACAGCAGCAGGGAAGAAGCTGTTCTTGAGTCGGTTGGTACGTGACCTCAGACTTTTGTATCTTTTTCCAGAAGGAAGGAGGTGGAAGAGGGAATGTCCGGGGTGCGTGGGGTCCTTAATTATGCTGGCTGCTTTTCCGAGGTAACGGGAAGTGTAGACAGAGTCAATGGATGGGAGGCTGGTTTGCGTGATGGATTGGGCTGCATTCACGACCTTTTGTAGTTCCTTGCAGTCTTGGGCAGAGCAGGAGCCATACCAAGCTGTGATACAACCTGAAATAATGCTTTCTATGGTGCATCTGTAAAAGTTGGTGAGAGTTGTAGCGGACATGCCAAATTTCCTTAGTCTCCTGAGAAAGTAGAGGTGTTGGTGAGCTTTCTTAACTATAGTGTCGGCATGGGGGGACCAGGACAGGTTGTTGGTGATCTGGACACCTAAAAACCTGAAGCTCTCGACCATTTTTACTTCATCCCCATTGACGCAGACAGGGGCATGTTCTCTCTTACGCTTCCTGAAGTCAATGACAATCTCCTTCGTTTTGTTGACATTGAGGGAGAGATTATTGTTGCCGCACCAGTTCACCAGATTCTCTATCGCATTCCTGGCCATTCAATATGTCTATGTCCTTTTGAAACATAGAAACATAGAAGATAGGAGCAGGAGGAGGCCATTCGGCCCTTCGAGCCTGCTCCACCATTCATTACAATCATGGCTGATCGTCCAACTCAATAGCCTAATCCTGCTTTCTCCCCATAACCTTTGATCCCATTCGCCCCAAGTGCTATATCCAGCCGCCTCTTGAATACATTCAATGTTTTGGCATCAACTGCTTCCTGTGGTAATGAATTCCACAGACTCACCACCCTTTGGGTGAAAAAATGTCTCTTCATCTCCACGCTAAATGGTCTACCCTGAATCCTCAGACTGTGACCCCCTGGTCCTGGACTCCCCCACTTTTGGGAACATCCTCCCTGCATCTACCCTGTCTAGTCCTGTTAGAATTTTATAAGTCTCTAAGAGATCCCCCCCTCATTCATCTAAAGTTCAAGACTATCCTCATCACAGTTGACAATATTTCAATCTTCATATCATCTACAAATTTTGAAATCATGCCCTAAACACCAATGTCTTAGGGGGGAGTATCACCCATTCCCACACCTCTGGCAGTGGGAATGGAGATTTTGGCGCTCAGCGTAAACTTCATTCACCGCAGCGGGACCAGATAATCCCAGCCACGGGTGAGATTAGAGATTTCTGGCGTAGGTTATTAATAGAGAACCGGAAGAACAAGGGTCCCAACACTGACTCCTGGGGAACTCCATTACAAACCTTCCACCAATCAGAAAAACAACTAATTCATATTGCTCTCTGTTCCCTGTCGCTCAGCCAATCTCGTGTCCAAGTGTCTACTTTCCCTTTTATTCCATGAATTTCGTTGTTGCGTGGCACTGTATCAAATATCTTTTGAAAATCCATAAACACCACATCAACCGCATTACCCTCAACCTTCTCAGTGACCTCCTCAGAAAACCCTAGCAACTTATAGAGTCATAGAATCGTACAGTTTTACAGCACGGAGACAGGCCCTTCGGCCCAAACTGGTCCATGCCGACCAAAATGCCCATCCACACTAACCCCATTTGCCTAAACTTGGCCCATATCCCTCTAAACCTCTCCTATCCATGTATCTGTCCAAATGCCTTTTAAATGTTGTCAATGTCCCTGCCTCAACCACTTCCCCCGGCAGCTCATTCAGGTTCCCATTCATTCTTTCCCCTCTTAACTTAAACCTATGTCCTCTAGTTCTCAATTCCCCAACCCTGGGAAAAAGACTGACTGCATTCACCCTATCCATGCCTCTCATGATCTTATACACCTCGATAAGATCACCCCTCAGTCTCTTACCCGCCAAAGAAAAAAGTCCTAGCCTGTCCAATCTCTCCCTATAACTCAGTCCCTTGAGTCCTGGCAACATCCTTGTAAATCTAAGGATTTAGTTAAGTTAGTTAAACAGGACTTTTCTCTCTTCCTGAGAAGGTGGTGGAAGCAAAGTCTTTGAATGTTTTTAAAGCAGATGTGGATGGATTCTCCAAGGAGGGTGAAAGATTATCGGGGGTTGGCCGGAAGGTGGGGTTGAGTTACAATCAGATCAGCCATGTTCTTATTGAATGGGGGAGCAGGCTTGAGGGGCAGAGTGGCCTTTCCTGCTCTAAGCCTCTGCTTCCACTGTCTTTTCAGGAAAAAAGTTCCAAAGACTCACAGCCCTCAGAGAAAGAAATTCTCCTCATCTCCATCTTAAATGAGCAATGCCTCCTTTTTAAACAGTGACCCCTGGTTTTAGATTCTTCCACACAAGGAAGCATCCTGTCCACACTCACCCTGTCAACTCCCCTCAGGATGTTTCAATCTGTTACTGTTCTAAACTCCTCACTGATATGTTTGTAGGTTAAGTGTTGCTTCAGTCTGGCTCCTCACTGTAGATTTGAGTGAGACCTGGTATTACAGGCCTCCCCTTGGAGAGGAACACGCTTGTTATATTCTCCCTCCTGCTGCAAGACATCTTGAGGGATCCTCAATAATCAGGTAGGTGAACCTTTTCAGCACTTACCACCCACTGGGAAATTCCTGAGGTTATTAATTGGCCACAAGAACTGTTGTCATGCCAAACAATTCTGTTACCAAACAGCGAGTGTGGCCTTTCCAGTTTTAGCTGTGGTAAACCCGCCCCCCCAACACACACACACACACACACACACACACAACCCCCTCCCCAGCACAGGGCATCACACTCCTATCAAATGTTTTAATTAACACTTGAATAGTGGGGGCCCCACAAATTAGTTTCTTTGCCAAACGACAGGACAATAACCTTTACTTTACCCGATCCTGCAGCTACGTAACAGGACAAGTTAAAACATGCTCGTCCCCAGGACTACAATCCCTGCGCAGAGAATCATTCACCCCCTTCCAAGCAACTTCACAGAGACAAGGGGAGGGGAGACGAGGCGAGGGGGGAGAGGGAAGATGGGGGAGGCAAGGCGAGGGGAGGGGAGGGGACAGGGGAGGGGAGATGAGGGGAGGCCCGGCACAGTGGTTAGCACTGCTGCCTCACAGCGCCAGCGACTCGGGTTCAATTCCCAGCTCCGGTCACTGTCTGTGTGGAGTCTGCACGTTCTCCCCGTGTCTGCGTGGGTTTCCTCCGGGTGCTCCGGTTTCCCCCGGGTTGGGTTGATTGATCATGCTAAATTGACACTTAGTGTCAGGGGGATTAGCAGGGTAAATATGTGGGGTTATGGGGATAGGGGCTGGGTGGGATTGTGGTCGGTGCAGACTCGATGGGCTGAATGGCCTCCTTCTGCACTGTAGGATTCTATGAAACAACGGCGGGGCGGGGCGGTGGGGGGATATTGAACAGTCAGAGTCAGGCTGATCACATTTCCAACTTTTTTAATGTAAAATTCAAGAGCAGAAACCAGATCCAAAGCGATGCAGTCCCCTTTCAAACTTGTAATCTTTACAAACTGAAATCGTTACAACGTAATGCAGAACTTACACAGCGAATGATATTCCCAAATTCCTCATGTTGAGTGACAAATGGATCTTAAACATGTTCTGAATTCCTGCCATAATATGCCCATTCAGGAGAGTCTGTGATTCACATTTTCCACTATTTCGAGGTCCAGTAGCCAATCTTCTCTCAGAATGTTTGATCACAGCCACTGCTGTCTTCAAGAAGCTCTTGTGCTTTTGGGCAACCCTAGGCAGAGGCTGAACGGGCTGGGGGGGAATCTCCAGCCTGGATAAGGAACGGTCGGGGCAGTGGGGATGGCTGGAGAGCAGTCTTTAAGACTATGAATGAGCTTGATGGTGGAGATGTTGAATTGCTGTTTCAGTTTGTGGGAGAGACCCAGAACACCATTGGTTTGGGAATCAGTGGTGCAAAGGAGGCTCAAAAATTATACTTTAGCCCAAACCATAAAAGATCACATTCTCTCCATCCCACCGACATGTAGCGACACGTCCTGTAACAATTAGTTATTTAAAATCCTGCCTACAATAGTTTCACAAACTTTGCCATTAATCCATCTTTAACTAAAGGATTAATGACCTCCTTCCTTCGCCATTAGTGATTAACCCTTTCAATGTTACTCCAATCTCCGTCTGCCTATATAGCACCTCGAACAGAGTAAACCATACTAAAGGAGCGATCGGCAAACAGAATTAGACACTGTGTCACAGGAGACTACATTAGATCAGGTCAAAAACTTGGTCACAGAGATATGTTTAAGAAATGTCTTAAAGGGAGGGAGAGGGCGAGAGAGAGAGGGGGAGAAAGAGAGGGGGAGAGAGAGAGGGGCAGAGTGAGAAAGAGAGAGAGAGAGGGGGGGAGAGAGAGGGAGAGGTTATAGAGAGGAGATTCCAGAGCCAAGGACACAGGCAGCTGGAGTCACAACCACAAATGGAACAGCAATTATGAAATCAGAGATGCTAAGGAGGCAACAACCGGAGGAGCAGAGATAACTGTGTCTGTGTGGCTTTCCTCCAGGTGCTCCGGTTTCCTCCCACACTCCAAAGATATGCCTGTTAGGTGGATTGGCCGTGCTAAATTGCCCCTAGTGTCAGGGGGATTAGCTAGGGTAAAGATGTGGGGTTATGGGAATAGGGCCTGGGTGGGATTAAGAACAAAGAACAGTACAGCACAGGAAACAGGCCCTTCGGCCCTCCAAGCCTGTGCCGCTCCTTGGTCCAACTAGACCAATCGTTTGTATCCCTCCATTCCCAGGCTGCTCATGTGACTATCCAGGTAAGTCTTAAACGATGCCAGCGTGTCTGCCTCCACCACCCTACTTGGCAGTGCATTCCAGGCCCCCACCACCCTCTGTGTAAAAAACATCCCTCTAATATCTGAGTTATACTTCGCCCCTCTCTCCTTGAGCCCGTGACCCCTCGTGATGGTCACTTCTGATCTGGGAAAAAGCTTCCCACTGTTCACCCTATCTATCCCCTTCATAATCTTGTACACCTCTATTAGATCTCCCCTCATTCGCCGTCTTTCCAGGGAGAACAAGCCCAGTTTACCCAATCTCTCCTCATAGCTAAGACCCTCCATACCAGGCAACAGCCTGGTAAACCTTCTCTGCACTCTCTCTAACGCCTCCACGTCCTTCTGGTAGTGCGGCGACCAGAACTGGACGCAGTACTCCAAATGTGGCCTAACCAGCGTTCTATACAGCTGCATCATCAGACTCCAGCTTTTATACTCTATACCCCGTCCTAGAAAGGCAAGCATACCATATGCCTTCTTCACCACCTTCTCCACCTGTGTTGCCACCTTCAAGGATTTGTGGACTGGCACACCTAGGTCCCTCTGTGTTTCTATACTCTTGATGGCTCTGTCAGTGCAGACTCGATGGGCCAAATGGCCTACTTCTGCACAGTAGGATTCTGTGATTCTATAACACAGAGGATTGGGGAGGAGATGACAGAGTTAGGGAGGGGCAAAGCCATGGGGAGATCTGAAAACAAGGATGAGAATTTTCATTTGGGGTGTTGCTTGACTGGGGTGGGTGTATTGGTGGGGGGGCAACATGAGTCGGGGAGCACAGGGGTGACTGGTGAATGGGACTTGGTGCAAGTTAGGATATGGGGGAGATGGTGACATAATGGTAATGTCAGGAGGCCCAGGCTCATGTTCAGGAGTCAAAAAGATTCAAATCCCACAATGGCAACTGGTGGAATTCAAGTTATAACCAGGAATTGCCAAACCAGTCTCGGTAATGGTGACCTTGAAACCATCATCAATTGTTGGAAAAACCCATCCGGTTCACTCATATCCTTTAAGGAAGGAAATCTGCTGTCCTTACCTGGTCTGACCTACATGTGACTCCAGAGCCACAGCAATATAGTGACTCTAAATCACCGTCTCTGTTCAAGAGCAAATGCTGGCCTTGCCAGCAATACTCACAATCCAGACCAACACGCACTCTATCAGAAAGACAGCTTTTTATATATGGTTATAATTCCCGTGGAACTGGAGATTCATTCCCCAGCAACTGGTGGAAAGAATCAAAGGACATGATTTCACCTTTTAAGACTTTGCTGTAACAAAAATCAACATAGCTTAAACATTAGTTACCGGGGAGTTAATACAAAGGGAGGCACGGTGGCACAGAGGTTATCACTGCTGCCTCACAGCGCCAGAGTCTGGGTTCAATTCCAGCCTCGGGTCACTGTCTGTGTGGTGTCTTCACGTTCTCCCCGTGTCTGTGAGTTTCCTCCGGGTGCTCCGGTTTCCTCCCACAGTCTGAAAGACGCGCTGGTTAGGGTGCATTGGCCATGCTAAATTCCCCCTCAGTGTACCCGAACAGGCGCCAGAGTGTGGCGACTAGGGGATTTTCACAGTAACTTCATTGCAGTGTTAATGTAAGCCTACTTGTGACACTAATAAATAATAAACTTTAAACAACTGGGTCACATGTCTCTCAACAGAGGTGTTTATCTGGAATTCTCTGCTTTACTTGGTACAGTTCAAGACATAACCATTTGTAAAGCTCATGACGATATAGACTGACCATAGCCAGCCCCATGCTTCATTGTTATTGCACTATACAAATTTCCTGTATCAACTGATGGGTGGCCCACACTTTCTACAGCTCAACACTGGCAGGATCTGAGCTATCCTCTTACTTGGAGGGCCCAAGGGCCTGTTCCTGTGCTGGGGGGAATCCACTTGATTCCATTGCTGAATCCCACCTCTGACAGTCAACCTCTGCTTGTCACTGTTTCCCTTGAAGCTTCTATTGGAAGCTTTATCTCCCACCCCCCTGCACCCCCTCCCCGGACCGGCTTTCTCCAATCTCTTCCTCATCAGCTTCTCAAGGTCAGCATCAAATGACCGCTGCCCTCTCCACTCGCCCCACACAACATCATCTCTCTTGACCCGATTCCAATGCTTGTCCATCCCTCAAGCACCACAGTAACTCTGCTTCCACATCTATGGAAGCCCCAGTCCCTCTCTCCGGTTAGAACGCTCCCCCTACCTTTTGAAAACATTCCCCGAGTGGACCTTCCAGCCAGCTCACTGTTGGGTCTGACATTGCTGTAATCTGGCCTGTTATAGAAGCATGAGGTGGCGATGCTGGCGTTGGACTGGGGTGAACACAGTAAGAAGTCTCACAACACCAGGTTAAAGTCCAACAGGTTTATTTGGTAGCAAACACCATAAGCTTTCGGAGCGCTGCTCCTTCGTCAGATGGAGTGGAAATCTGCTCTCAAACAGTGCACAGAGACACAAAATCAAGTTACAGAATACTGATTAGAATGCGAATCCCTACAACCAGCCAGGTCTTAAAGATACAGACAATGTGGGTGGAGGGAGCATTAAGCACAGGTTAAAGAGATGTGTATTGTCTCCAGACAGGACAGCCTGCAAGTCCAGGAGGCAAGCTGTGGGGGTTACTGATAATGTGACCACAGGAACACAGCAACGTAATGCACAGTGACGGTGAGACTGCGGGCAGATTTCTCACATCGGTGTAAAGTTGGTCTCCCTGACTTTAGATTTATTTCTGACACTCTGATTGGTCAGGATTATAACCGTGATTTATAATTTACCAATGAGGCCAGCCCAACTGCAGGGAGCTTCCAGAGAACAGAAACAAACATCAAAAATTACCTTGGAAAATGTTGGATGTTAAATCTTTCCAGTCAATGAAGAATAAATGTGAACAGCGGGGACAGGTTTCTCCCGCCACAGCAATTCCTCTTCCAAAATTATTCCTCTTCCTCTCTCTCTCGATTCACTGCTTCCCCCCTTTCCCCCCGCCCCCCACCCCACCCCACCCCACGCCACCTCCCCTTCAATAGGGACAGATCGATGATCTTCACCCGGTCTTCATACGGCACTGGTCACGGAGAGGTGTCAGTGGGAAAACCCATTGTCCACTCCCTGCCCATTGGAACACACTTTGCTAGTCGATTAATGCACCAACTCGCATCTTCAATTCAACGTGGGAATTCCATCCCTGGCAGCTCGGATTTAGGTTTGGGCAGGTTTCCTGGCTATCGAGTGGCTGTTATCCTGAGGGTGTTAAACCCAATTGGGGAAAACCACAAAAAGACATCCATGCATCCTGCCCAATGGACTTTAGTCTGAATATCCCTCCTTATTGTGACCTCATCTCCATCACTGCCCAGCAAACACCTAAGGCATAAGCACAAAACATCTTGGTTGGCTGCTTCACTCAGACTCTGTGTTTTAGCATAAGTAAGGGTATGTACTCCAGCTCAACTCCTGGCACCCCTTCCCGGATCTCAGAGACTTGGAACACAGATCGATTCATGAAATACTGAACAGGTGCACACACAGGAACTGACTGAATCTCCCAAACATGGGCTGTGAAGGCCAACAGGCTTTTGGAACTAAAGTAACTGGTTAAAAACTGTAAACACTTTCTTACTACAGACAAACGCAATGATTCATCTGTGATAGAAAATAATGCTTAGAGTGGACATGGGGTAGATGTTTCCATTAGTCGGAGGATCCGAGGGCACAGCCTCAGAGTAAATGACGACCCTTTAGATGAGGAGGAATTTCTTCAGCCAGAGGGTGGGGAATCTGTGGAATTCATTGCCACAGAAGCCTGTGGAGGTCAGGTCATTGAGTGTATTTAATACAGAGATAGATAGGCTGTTGATTGGCAAGGGGATCAAAGATTACGGGGAAAAGGCGGAAGAATGGGGTTGAGAAGCCTATCAGCCATGATTGAGTGGCGATGGGCTGAACGGCCTAATTCTGCTTCCATATCTTATGGTCTAACGTTTAGCAAGAGGCCAAAAAGTCAGAAAATCTGGCTGAAACCAATAAGTAGCAAGAACTACAGCAATGACATCATGGAGCTGTGATGGCCAATGACACAAAGACAGACGTCAGAATTTGGACTAAACAAGCAATTTTAAGTCAGAGTTTAAAAAGCGCCAAAAACTGACATTGATTTGAGGACATTTACCTTCTCTGAAAACGTACTGAGATTCTCACTACAAGAAACTACGGCCAGAACTAAACGCGTCGTGGGCAGATGCGCACCCAACCCAGAAGCGGGCAAAAAGGCGCAAGAAGACGTCAGACACACATTCCAAAATCATCGCACAGTCGCGTGATATTTCAGTTGGAAGGTGCGAGCAGGAGTGGGTTACATATCCACTGACAATTAAAACGCTCATTAAGCTCATTAAAGGGTTAATGGAGTGAAATTTGACATTGCCCATGCGAGTTTTGGGTCGACACACACGCAAGCAGCCAATCCACATTTGTCAAATTGTTACCCAAGGATGGGATCAAAGGAAGAATGATGTGGAGATGCCGGCGTTGGACTGGGGTAAACACAGTAAGAAGTTTAACAACACCAGGTTAAAGTCCAACAGGTTTATTTGGTAGCAAAAGCCACACAAGCTTTCGAGGCTCTAAGCCCCTTCTTCAGGTGAGTGGGAGTTCTGTTCACAAACAGAACTTATAAAGACACAGACTCAATTTACATGAATAATGGTTGGAATGCGAATACTTACAACTAATCCAGTCTTTAAGAAACAAAACAATGGGAGTGGAGAGAGCATCAAGACAGGCTAAAAAGATGTGTATTGTCTCCAGACAAGACAGCCAGTGAAACTCTGCAAGTCCACGCAACTGTGGGAGTTACAAATAGTGTGACATAAACCCAATATCCCGGTTGAGGCCGTCCTTGTGTGTGCGGAACTTGGCTATCAGTTTCTGCTCAGCGACTCTGCGCTGTCGTGTGTCGACCTTAATGACCCTGGGTACTCATTGCCAGTCAAAGGAAGAAGACAGGGACATCGACAGGGTGAGGAGGCAGGAGTTACCGAGAGCTTCCTCTTGATTTACTGGACTAATTTCCGACAGTTTCTCCTGAGCGTTTTGCAGAGTTTAACTTGTTGTTGGAACTCTCCAGTTTTGTAAGATATTTGTGAACATTTCAACCCACTGGAGCCTCCAGTGCCTGGGTCAGTCCAGCCACCAGCGCAGCCACCTCTGCCCAGGTCCTCGTGGTCTGGTGGAGTGCCCTCCTCCTGTCATCCCATGGTAGGACATGACCCTGGGTACTCATTGCCAGTCCCAGAGACCACAGGCGGTCAGCAGTGAGGTGTGGAGCTCAGTGCCCACCAACACTGGCAGCCTGCCGTGCCCACATGGTGCAGAGGCCAACATCAGGCCCAATTGTCAATGGTGTCTTGGCCATGTCCGTGGCCCGTCCTCCCAATCCCTCTTCCTTCAGCTGCCTGGCCTCCGTTCATTTTCCTCCCGGGTCACTGGTCAGCCCAGCCTTTGCCAAGTTCCTGCCATCACCACGGGACCCACGCACGGCCACAATTCACCCTGGCCAGCCTTTAATTGACGGTTTCTTCCCCTGGCAAGATTACACGCTCGCTGACCGAAATCGGATAAAATCTATCCGTAATTCACTGAGCAACACCTCATAAGAAATCAGTAATTTGAGGGATTCTGATTGCTTCCTTATCTTGGTGATTCGGAAACATGAGACAGCAGGTGCTGATGTTTGTGCTGATAATAATCTTCAAGACATCTGCAGCATTCACGCGCCATGAAGTATCACGGACAGATGTTTAAAACAGACGTACAATGCCAAGGTGGGCACAGTGTGTGGGCAAAGGATTAGCTGCCTCGTTGGACCGTTATAGCTCAAGGGACAGTATGAAGCAATGAAGCCTACAAAATTCATCACCAAACTCCGTGGCCTGGGCCTCGGCTCCTCCCTCTGCGACTGGATCCTGAACTTCCTAACTCACAGACCACAATCAGTAAGGATAGGCAACAACACCTCCTCCACAATCATCCTCAACACCGGTGCCCCACAAGCCTGTGTTCTCAGCCCCCTACTATACTCCTTACACACCAATACTGTGTGGCCAAATTCCCCTCCAATTCGATTTTCAAGTTTGCTGACGACACCACCGTAGTGCGTCGGATCTCAAACAATGACGAGACAGAGAACAGGAATGAGATAGAGCATCTGGTGAACTGGTGCGGCAACAATGATCTCTCCCTCAATATCAGCAAAACAAAGGAGATTGTCATCAACTTCAGGAAGCGTAGTGGAGGGTATGGCCCTGTCTACATCAAAGGGGTCGAAGTAGAAAGGATCGAGAACTTCAAGTTTCTAGGTGTCCAGATCACCAACAATCTATCCTGGTTCCCACATGCCGACACTATAGTTAAGAACCAACACCTCTACTTTCTCAGGAGGCTAAGGAAATTTGGCATGTCCACTACGACTCTCACCAACTTTTACAGATGCACCATAGAAAGCATTCTTTCTGCTTGTATCACAGCTTGGTATGGCTCCTGCTCTGTCTAAGATCGCAAAAACTACGAAGGGTTGTGAACAAAGCCTAATCCATCACACAAACCAACCTCCCATCCATTGACTCTGTCTACACTTCCCGCTGCCTCGGCAAAGCAGCCAGCATAATTATGGACCCCACGCAACCCGGACATTCTCTCTTCCATCTTCTTCCGTCGGGAAAAAAAATACAAAAGTCTGAGGACACATACCAACCGACTCAAGAACAGCTTCTTCCCTGCTGCTGTCAGACTTTTGAATGGACCTACCTCACGTTAAGTTGATCTTTCTCTACACCCTAGCTATGACTGTAACACTACATTCTGCACCCTCTCGTTTCCTTCTCTATGAATGGTAAGCTTTGTCTGTATAGCGCGCAAGGAACAATACTTTTCGCTGTATACTAATACATGTGACAATAATAAATCAAATCAAAATCAATTGCAGCTCAAGCTGGATTATGAAGCAATTGTAGCGATATATTTCCAAATCAGAAATGCTGTGTGATTTAGAGTGGAATTTGCAGCTGGTGATGTTCCCATGTGTCTGCTGCTCTTGTCCTTCTCGAGGGTGGTGGTCATGTGTTTGGAAGGTGCTGTTGAAGGAGCCTTGGTGAGTTGCTGCAGTGCGGATGGTAAACACCTGCTGCCACTGGTGCAGGTTTAAGGTGGTGAATGGGGTGCCAATCAAATGGGCTGCTTTGTCCTGAATGGTGTTAAGTTTCAGGCAATTGGTGAGTATTCCATCACACTCCTGACTTGTGCCTTGGAAATGGTGGACAGACTTTGGGGAGTTAGGATGTGAGTTACTCGCCGCAGGATTCCCAACCTCTGACCTGCTCTGGTAACCACAGTATTTATATGGCTAGTCCAGTTTCTGATCAATGGTACCCTCCAGGATGTTGATAGTGGGGGATTCAGTGATGGTAACCCCCAGGATGTTGATAGTGGGGGATTCAGTGATGGTAACTCCCAGGATGTTGATAGTGGGGGATTCAGTGATGGTAACTCCCAGGATGTTGATAGTGGGGGATTCAGTGATGGTAACTCCCAGGATGTTGATAGTGGGGGATTCAGTGATGGTAACCCCCAGGATGTTGATAGTGGGGGATTCAGTGATGGTAACTCCCAGGATGTTGGTAGTGGGAGATTCAGTGATGGTAACTCCCAGGATGTTGGTAGTGGGAGATTCAGTGATGGTGATGCCATTGAATGTCAAGAGGCGATAGTTGGATTTTCTCTTAGAGAAGGGCGAATGGTGTCTGTCCAAAAGGCGAAGTTCCCAATTTCTGCTTTTTATTCAGTTCCTCTCATTAGATCTCCTTTTGCCTCGCTCTTTAACCATTCATCCTCTGGCCACCTCACCATCTCTACACCAGCCAGGCACTGCCGAAACCCTCCCATTTCTTTCTCAGTGCTGCTGGCCTGTGGAAGTTGCAGTGATGGATTCTAAAGCTGGTGTTCCTCTGACACCGACTGCCTGATCTCCTGACTGTCCCCACTGATTCAGATTTCCATGGTGTTATTGGGTGGACAGAAGGTCGTTAGTGGACAGAAAGCAAAGGGTTAAAAGAAAACAGAGATAGATCATCGAATGGAATCCCTACAGTGCAGAAGAAGACATTCAGTCCATCGAGTCTGCACCAACTCTCCGACAAAGCATCTTATCCAGGCCCACCCCTGCCCTATTCCCGTAACCTCATCTATTTACCCCACCAAACTTTACATTTTAGGATGCTAAGGCCAATTTAGCACAGCCAATCCGCCTAACCTGCACGTCTTTTGGACTGGGGAGGAAACTGGAGCACCCGGAGGAAACCCACGCAGACACGGGGAGAATGTGCAGACTCCACACAGACATTGACCCAAGCCAGGAATTGAACCCCGGTCCCTGGCGCTGTGAGGCAGCAGTGCTGACCACTGTGCCACCGTGCTGCCTACTAGATTGATAAATCATAATTCAGAACATTAAAATAAAAATCAAGTATAAAATAAAACGATTACACAATTATGAGCATTCGAATATGCAAATAATGACAAAATCTTGCCAAATGCTATTTTTGGCAATGAGTTACCTACAAGTGATAGATCTTTATGTTGTATATGCTGGGCATTGCCAAGTTACCAAATTCCATATGTTGTTTCTGGTGAGCCAAAGAACCAAAACAACACCGACAATTTCACAGACTAATTTCCCCACAGGGATTCCCCACCAGACACAAGAGGCAGACACATGTGCACACAGTCACTGAACTGGAAAGGTAGGGATCTCATCCACATTGAACTTAGTTCATCTACAGATCATTTACCCCTTTTGGGGAAATGTGTGAGAGATCAGAGGATGAATCCCCGTCACAGAATGTCACACCAAGCACAGACTGTCTGGAACAGACCAAGGGTAAAACTCAGCAAAGATTACTGATCCGATTCACTTCCTGAAAAAGCAATCCTGAATCACAATCCAGTTTCCTGCTCTAACACTGCATCGCTCATTTAAACTGCTTTCAATCTGCAATGGTTACACAATGTTTCAAATTCTGCAAATCACTTACTGCAAACTCAGGTTTCTCACTCCGAGAGGCAGAGGGTCAGACACATTTCACTGATTCCTCATCCGCCATTGCCACTGATTCCCCAGAGAAAAGTGAACAGGATTCTGTCAAACTAACAGACTGAGAGTGTGAGGGAGGGAGAGACAGACAGAGTGAGACAGACAGAGTGAGAGACAGAGTGAGGGAGTGAGAGACAGACAGTGAGAGACAGACAGAGTGAGAGACAGAGTGAGGGAGTGAGAGACAGACAGTGAGAGACAGACAGAGTGAGGGAGTGAGAGACAGAATGATGTGAGCGATTCGTTTTCTGCACCAACTTCCCCGGATATCTAAAGACAAAAGGATTTATTTGCAGAATTGCCCATTGCAGTAAAAGCAGCGGGTGGGGGAGGAATGTGCAAATAAAGCGGAATCTTCTCCGTGGCATTTCCTCCTCTGATTCCAGACTGATTCCCCACCCCACCCCCCCCCCCAGTCCCCCAGGGAGAGTGGGGACCCCCTCCCCAGTTATGAATCAAAGCAGCAGAGGGAGCAGAGCCCCGGACACAGGGGGCTGGAGCAGAGACTCTGCACTTATTCAATGAAAGCATCAAACTCACCCACAGCCCGGATCCCGCTGCTGCTCTCTCTCTCTCTCTGGATCTCTCGATCTATCTGGATCTCTCTCGATCTCTCTCTCTGGATCTCTCTCTGGATCTCTGTCTCTGGATTTCTCTCTGGATCTCTCTCTGGATCTCTGTCTGTAAATTCTGTTTTTCCGGAAGAAGTTGGAACGTTCAAGGAAAGTGTAACAAACAGAAGGGGCGGGGCGAGCGCTGCTGCAGCCAATCAGAGCGCAGCAAGGAAATTGTTACACTGTCCCGACGACCAATCAGCGAGCTCGCTGCAATCCGGCCCCGGGGAGGGAATCCATTGGTCAATGTTGGGAGAGAGAGGGATCTGGGATCTGGTGTGATCTGATGCTGTGATGAACTTTGTAACTTTAACCTGGTGTTGTTAAACTCCTTACTGTGTTTACCCCAGTCCAACGCCGGCAGCTCCACATCATGAACTTTGTGAGCCAGGCTGGAATCTCAGTGTGAAGAGTAGTTTCATTGCTGTGTATGTGAGCTCCAGGCTCACTGACCCAGTCACAGGCTCTGTGAGTTCACCCACCCCAGCAGCTGGGAAAGGGGAATCCAGGCTGGAGCTCTGGAACAGGAGTGAGGGATGGCTGGAACTGGCAGAGTTGTTGCCTATTGGATGAGGTGTTAACCCCTATTCCAGTGGGACACAAAAGATCCCACGGTACCAGGTGCGGAGGAATAGGAGAGTTTGCCTCATGTCCCGGCTAACATTCGGCCCTCCGCTCACATCATCAAAGCTGCTCAACTGGTCATTTGTCTACCTGCTTTCTGTGGGAGCTTGCTTTGCACAAATTGGCAGCTGCCTCTGCCTCAGGTTTCTAGATCACCAAACACCTGTCCTGGTCCCCCCATACTGACACTATAGTTGAGAAAGTCCACCAATGCCTCTACTCAAGGACCCCATGCATTCTGGACATTCTCTCTTCTGCCTTCTTCCGTCAGGTAAAAGATATAAAAGTCTGAGGTCACGTACCAACCGACTCAAGAACAGCTTCCTCCCTGCTGCCAACAGACTTTTGAATAGACCTACCTCATATTAAGTTGATCTTTCTCTACACCCTAGCTATGACTGTAACACTACATTCTGCACTCTCTCCTTTCCTTCTCCCCTATGTACTCTACAAACGATATGCTTTGTATAGCATTGTATAGTATTTGCAAGGAACAAGTCTTTTCACTGTATCCCAGTACATGTGACTATAATAAATCAAAGTTAAATCTTCCCATTTAGGGACAACCGTTCAAAAGTAATTAATTGACTTTGAAATGAATTTTTGGAATAGATTGGTGCTTGATGGCCAGCACAGACATGATGGGCCAAAGGGCCTCCTTTCTGTGCTGGACTCTATGATTAGGGATATCCTGGGGATGTGAGAGATAGTTTCTTTGCAGCACAAGCTTTTGTTGTTTAGTTTAAGCTCCTTATACAGATTATACAATCTATCTTCACTCATGCATCAGGTGTTTTTGAAATGTAGGGTTTATAATTACTCCTTTTTTTAATCTTAGTTTTTGCGTGTCTCCTTGCTGGTTTTTATTTGACTTAAATTTCCCTCTTGTGGTTTCGGTGTCTATTTTCTATTAGTTGGCCCCATTCCTGTTGCTGGTTTACTGCAGTCGGAGCCTTGCCTTCAGTTTTCTCTTGGCTTCTGACTCCTTCGGTTTCCATTCTGCCTCGACTCATTTCTAATTCACATAACACCCGGTTAAAGTCCAACAGCTTTTTTTGGAATCACGAGCTTTCGGAGCGCTGCTCCTTCATCATGTGAGTGACCCACCTGATGAAGGAGCAGGGCTCCGAAAGGTTGTGATTCCAAATAAACCTGTTGGACTTTAACCTGGTGTTGTGAGACTTATCACTGTGCCCACCCCAGTCCAACGCCGGCATCTCCACTTCATTTCAGGAACAAGTTGAAGCCAACTTACAATTTAGGATCAAAAAGTGTCAAACTCTTCACTCCCGAGGCTCCTGGCTGCAGTTGGATTCTCACTCCCTGATCCCCCATTACAATAGGAACAGAGGAATAGGAAATTTGGCATGTCAGCTACAATTCTCACCAACTTTTACAGGTGCAGCATAGAAAGCACTCTTTCTGGTTGTATCCCAGCTTGGTATGGCTCCTGCTCTGCCCAAGGTCGCAAGGAACTACAAAAGTCGTGAATGAAGCCCAATCCATCACGCAAACCAGCCTCCCATCCATTGACTCTGTCTACACTTCCCGCTGCCTCGGAAAAGCAGCCAGCATAATTAAGGACCCCACGCACCCCGGACATTCCCTCTTCCACCTTCTTCCGTCGGGAAAAAGATACAAAAGTCTGAGGTCAGGTGCCAACCGACTCAAGAGCAGCTTCTTCCCTGCTGCTGTCAGACTTTTGAATGGACTTACCTCGCATTAAGTTGATCTTTCTCTACACCCGAGCTATGACTGTAACACTGCATTCTGCACTCTCTCCTTTCCTTCTCTATGAACGGTATGCTTTGTCTATATAGCGCGCAAGAAACAATACTTTTCACTGTATCCCAATACCATGTGACAATAATAAATCAACTCAAATCAAATCAAAATCAAAGGAGGAGGCCAGCCAGCCCCTCCAGCCCACTCCACCATTCAATAAGATCATGGCTGACCTGTGGCCTAACTCCATGTACCCGCCCTAAGCCCATATCCCTTGATACCCCCGCTCAATAAAAAAGTGTCTCTTTTAGAGTTACTCCTAACAATTGAACCAGCATCCACTGCCTTTTGAGGAAGAAGGTTCCAAACCTCCACCATTCTGATTTGATTTGATTTATTATTGTCATATGTATTAACATACAGTGAAAAGTATTGTTTCTTGCACGCTATACAGACAAAGCATGCCATTCATAGAGAAGGAAACAAGAGAGTGCAGAGAGTAGCGTTACAGTCATAGCTAGGGGTGGAGAAAGATTCTTGTAGAAGAGTTTTCTAACATCTCTCCCGAATGGCTTGGCCCTAATTTTTAGATTATGGCCCCTAGTTCTAGAGCCTTTGACTAGTGGAAACAGTCCATCCAACAGTCTATCCTTATCCACCCTGTCCTTCCCTGGAAATGGCTGGAATGCTTCCTATAACTGTCTCCATGCCACACATTCAGGCTCTGTTAACCCAGTGGCTCATTCACTCCAACTTCCCATTGGTTTGACCCATAGTCTTTGAGCTGAACCAGCAGGGATGGTGTATCGGCAGGTTTGGACACAAGAAGGAATCTCTGTGCTCCAAGGCAGGCTGAGGAAGCACCCACATTCATAATGTTTAATAAACTTTGTCTCACATGGAACAGGAGTTAATCAACAATAGAAGCGGAGGATGGGAATGGGAGTGTTTTTACACAGTGAGTCTTTCTGATCTAGAACACACTGCCTGGCAGGGTGGTGGAAGCAGATTCAATCATTTTCAAAAGGAATTGGATGAATATGATAAAGGGCTATGGGAAAGAGCAGGGGATTAGGACTAATTGGATAGCTCTGTCAAACACAGTAATGATGAGCTGAATCCTGCGGTGCTGTGTGATTCTAAGAAGATCATAAATTCAGCATGAAATAGTAAGCGCAGAAACCTGCGTTGGGTTGGTTTAATCCAAACTGCAAGTGCGTACACTGCAGCTCCACCTTGTGCCGAAGTTTGAATGAACTTCCTCCTCCTGTCCTGCCAAGCTCAGGAATTCCACATTCATTAGAAATCATTCAAGGTGCAGGAACCTGTTTTAGGACAAGGTTGGCAGCTATTCTGAACCCATCAATAACCGGGAGATCCCTCATTGCATTTCTTTTTCAGTTTGTCAACACATTCAGAAAGAGTTAAGAATCTCCCACATTCTGTCAATTCTTTCTCTCTTGCAGTTGGTTATATTTTGCGTGTCTTTTTTCCAGCAAAATTAAAACATTAAAAGTTGAAAGCTGTTACAATTTAACTCGTGAAGTTACACAGCCGAAGCAATTCCTCATATCTTTGACTAATTCTTCCCTAAGAGTCACATTCTCACTGCTGACCGTCAAGGGCATTCGCCACTGTGCAGGAACTAAGAGCTTATTCATTATAGTAGATGTGTGGCTGCTTTTTGCACCAACAAAAGCTACATTAATTCATGTTATTTATCTTCTTTCTCACCCACACCTGCTCATGGCAAGCACATGCAAACATGATATATACATGATACACAGGCATGTAAAACGTTTACATATCTAAAAAATACATATATTTACAAGTAAAATTTGGGAGCAATCTTCATGTGGAATATGTTTGAGTTTCATTTTATTCATTCCTGGGACATGGGCGTCGCTGGCTGGGCCAGCATTTATTGCCCATCCCTAGTTGCCCTTAGAGGGCAGTTGAGAGTCAACCACATTGCTGTGACTCTGGAGTCACCTGTAGGCCAGACCGGGCAAGGACGGCAGATTTCCGTCCCTAAAGGACATTAGTGAACCATATGGGCTTTTCCCAACAATTGACAATGGTTTCATGGTCATCGGTAGATTCTTAATTCCAGATATTTTTCTTGAATTCAAATTCCACCATCTGTTGTGGCGGGATTCGAACTTGGGTCCCCATTAGCTCATATCTTTGACAAATTCTTCCCCAAGAGTCACATTATCACTGCTGAATGTCAAGGGCGTTAGCCACTGTGCAGTCGAACGATAATACCACTAGGCCATTGCCTCCCTCTGAGTTTTTGATTTGGGCAGAGTGGGATGGATACAATAAACTCCTATCGTTCATGGAACTTCTTGGAAAATGTTGCAAATGGCAAACATATTTTATAACGGCAGCCAATTAGATAGGTTCCAACCATCCAAAGATTTGATACGTTTAGAGAATAAAATACAATAAAAACAACATAAAGTTGTCCTGCTGCTTAACAAAATAATAAATATGTATTGTTACACTTATTCTTATTATAAGTCTCTCCGACCCTTAATCTACCTTCAAACTGCCTAATATACCTCATTGTCGATCCATTACCCCTGGCCAGCACGCCAGTGTAGAATCAAGCCTCCACCTGATATTGACAATTTTTTGGCAAGTTTCATCACTTTTTTAGGATGGTATAGAGTCACTCGTTTTTCAATAATGGTTCAATAACTCAGAGATTGCCCAGATACCGTACTGTTCACACCAGTGAAATTGTAACAACTACAAACATGCACATGCAAACACCCCAGTAAGTGAGCTGGCAGATGAAGCACATTCACACACACACTCACACACACTTACACACACACACACACACTCACACACTCACTCACTCACACACACTCACTCACACACACTTACACACACACACACACACACTCACTTACACACACTCACTCACACACACACTTACACACACACACTTACACACACACACTCTCTCACACACACACACTCACTCACACACACACACTTACACACACACCTACACTCACTCACACTTACACACACACACACTCACACACACACACACACACTCACTCACACACACTCACTCACACACACACTTACACACTCACACACACTTACACACACACACTCACACTTACACACACACTCTCACACTCACTCACACTTACACTTACACACACACTCACACTTACACACACACACACTCACTCACACACACACACACTTACACACACTCACACACACACTTACACACACACACTCACACACACACACTCACACACACACTTACACTCATTCACACTTACACACACACTCCCATACACACACACTCACACACACACTCACACACACTTACACACACACACTTACACACAGACACACACACATACTTACACACACACACACAGTTACACACACACTCACACACATACACTCTGACACACACACACTCACACACATACACTCTGACACACACACACACTCACATACACACACACACCCTCACACACTCTCTCACACACACACTCACGCACACTCACACTCGCACACACACACACTCACACACACTCACACACGCAGACAAACACACTCAGACACACACACTCACACACACACACTCACACACACACACTCACTCACACACACACCACTCACACACACACTCACACACACACACACTCACACACACACACTCTCACATACACTTTCACACACACACACACACTCACGCACACACACACACACACTCACACACACACTCACACATGCACACACACACACTCACACACCCACACTCACACACCCACACTCACACACACTCACACACACACTCACACACACTCACACACCCACCCTCACACACACACACACACTGCGCATCTTCTAGTCCAAGAAATATCCTGCTTTGTTAATGGTCATTTCGACACTTTTTGTGTCTTTGACATTTTCTCCAATTCTCTAATTCTTTTCTCTGAAAGCTGTGGCCATGCGAACGTTAGGCCTGCAATCAGTGGGATGGTTTACACAATGTTTCACACAGATAAGCAAATTCGCCAACTGTGATGATGTGAATTACAGCACTTTCCTGCGTATATGTTTCTGTATCTACACAGTGTATATTTTTGTCTATGTATTTACTGTGTCCATATATTTACTCTACTTGTTTCCTATATATTTGTGTGTACATATTTTTACTGTAGATATATTCTGTATAGATATTTCTGCGTGTGTATTTACTGTATACATTATGTATAAACCAGAGATAATTGTTACTCTCTGTATTTTTCTGTATATATATTTCACTGTATCTTTGCTGGATATATTTCTGCGTGTGTATATTTACTGTATATTTGTATTATGTCTGTATCAGTTAGTATATTTTACTGTATATATTTCTGACTACGTAACCTATATATTTTTCTGTATCTGTGCATATATTCTGTATTCTGTATATAAATTTTTAGTGTCTGTATTGTATATATTTCTGTGCAATTATAGTGGATATTTTACTGTTTATATTTCACTGTACATACATTCTGCATATATAACCTCCCCCCCCCCCCCCCCGCCCCTCCCCCCTCCCCCCCTCCCCAACTCTTCCTGGGGAATGGAGCTCCAGCCTCTTCACGTTTCCCTGATATTTCTGTTATTTCACTTGGTTCCTTTCCCGGATGTATCCGCTCGGAGATGGATAAACACTGTCTGTATTTGCTAAGTGAATAGATATTGTTGTAAGATAAGCTGTGTGGTTTGAGTCCTGCCATAAGACAAGCCTTGCTCCCACTTCATTGTTTAACACAACAACAACAACCACTTGCATTTAAATAGCATCTTCATGCAGTGTTAGCAAACAGAATTTGGCACCGAGACACCTATGGAAATATTGGGTGGAAGTTTCCCGCCCCGCCCGAGCGGGAATCGGAGCAGGTGGGACTTCAATCATGCAGAGGTCTGATGGCCTCGAGTGGGATGTTCCGGTCTGGGGACAAGTGCAGCTGGAAAATCCCACCAATTAGATCAGGTGACCAAATATCGGGTCAAAGAAAGAGGTTTACAGAGAGTCTTAGGAGGGCGAGACGGGGGAGGGGGAGGGGAAGGAGGGAGAGGGGGAGGAAGGAGCGGGAGAGAAGGGAGCGGGGGAGGGGGAAGGAGGGAGAGGGGAAGGGAGAAGGAGGGAGAGGGGGAGGGAGAAGGAGGGAGAGGGGGGGGGGGAGGGGGGAGAGGTGGAGGAGGGAGAGATGGAGGAGGGAGAGATGGAGGAGCGAGAGAGGGAGGAGGGAGAGGGGGAGAAGGGAGAAGGGGGAGAAGGGAGAGGTGGAGGAGGGAGAGGGGGAGGAGGGAGAGAGGAGGAGGGAGAGGCAGGGAGGGAGAAGGGGAGGAGGGAGAGGCGGGTGAGGGAGAGGCGAAGGAGGGAGATGGGGAGAAGGGAGAGATGAATGAGGGGGGAGATGGAGGAGGGAGAGAGGGAAGAGGAGGGAGAGGGGGAGGAGGGGGAGGGGAGGAGAGGGAGGGCAGGAGGGAGAGGCAGAGAGGTTCATGGAGGGAATTCTGGACCTAGGCTCCAGGCAGCTGAAGGCACGGCTGCCAATGGTGCAGCATTCAAACTGGGGATGTTCAAGAGGCCGGGATTGGAGGAGCGCAGAGATCTCAGAGCACTGTGGGCGGACGGAGAAGGTCACAGAGACAGGGAGGGGTGAGCTCATGGAGGGAGTTGGAAACAACAGGAAAGATTCTTTAACCCAGCCCCGTGGGCCGGCAGCTCCAGTTTAATGGCCTCTCTCTGAATGTGTGTCGCCAGAGCTGGTGACTCAACCCTTCCCCATCACTCATGCTGATTGGTTGCTTGGCATCCTCACTGCGGGGACAGGAGACATGACCAGACACAGACACTGCGGTCACATCAAAGCTATTTAATTATTGGTGTCACAAGTCAGCTTACATTAACACTGCGTTGAAGTTACTGTGAAAATCCCCCAGTCGCCACACTCCGGCGCCTGTTCGGGTCAATGCACCCTAACCAGCACATCTTTCGGACTGTGGGAGGAAACCGGAGCACCCGGAGGAAACCCACGCAGACATGGGGAGAACGTGCAGACTCCACCCAGACAGTGGCCCAAGCCAGGAATCGAACCCAGGTCCCTGGCGCTGTGAGACAGCAGTGCTAACCACTGTACCACTCACCGCGTGTCACTTACTGTGTATTTGGGATGATCAGAAGCAGGTTAAACAGGACGGGAGCGATATCTCTGTGATTTATTTCCACCTGATTTCCGGCGTTGTCAGTTCTCTTGGGGATGGGGCAGTTAAAGCAGCATCTTTAACAGAAACAGGTTAAATCAGACCCTGCGCCACATCCAGCATCACAAAGAGGATTGTATTTGAGTGGGGTTGGTAACACTCTGCCAAGTCTGTCCGCCAGCACATTCTGTGCCTTCTGGATAAGGACGTTTCAGAAAAAGTTCAAATTCTTTGCCACAAGTTCAATGTCAGAATGAGATTTTCTCCCAAAGCCTCCGGTTTCAGAGTTATTGTGTACAGGAAATGGACTGCTTCAATTATATCCTTAAATTCCATTCACTTCCATCAACAACAACAACTTTCATTTAACTAGCAACACAAACACCTCAAAGATACCTCGTAATTCTAGATGACGCAAAAAGAATTGGTGGATGGGAGTAGTTAGCTTGAGAATTCGACACTGATATGAACCCTGGGGCATTTCCTCACGGAGAACATTCAATGGGCCCAATCGGCGATCTCCGCTGCCATCCGGGGAACCAGAGAGAGCCAATCAAACCATGTGCCAATCAGACAGTGGCAACAGCTGTGGGAGTGGGGGCTTCCACTGGATTTGAGACCCTGGGGACAGAAGTGTCGCCCACTGTGAGCTGCCAGCCGGTGCACATCCCGGTTCCGCACACATGAGGACAGCCTAAACCGGGATGTTGGATTTATGTCACATTATCAGTAACCCCCACAGCTTGCCTCCTGGACTTGCAGAATCTCACTAGCTGTTCTGTCTGGAGACAATACACATCTCTTTAACCTGTGTTTAATGCTCCCTCCACCCACATTGTCTGTACCTTTAAGACCTGGCTGGCTTTATGGATTCGCATTCTAATCAGTATTCTGTAACTTGATTTCTGTGTCTGTGCCCTGTTTGAGAGCACATTTCCACTCCATCTGACGAAGGAGCAGTGCTCCGAAAGCTTATGGTATTTGCTACCAAATAAACCTGTTGGACTTTAACCTGGTGTTGTGAGACTTCTTACTAAGACTCGATGGACCAAATGACCTCCTTCTGCACTGTAGAGATTCTATGATTCTAATAAGCCTTCCTTCATGGGAAACTTTACTTGTAATTCGATAGGCATCTCTTGAGATTCCACTGCACTTGCGAAATTAGCATAAAAAATACATTTCATAATTTAGTTCTTGTTTTTTATTTCTCTTTTTTTTAATCCATAGGATCTGTAATGGGAAATGACTCTAAAGGACAAACTCCTAAATTGCGACAGTAGGATTTTAGTTAGAAAAATACAAAGATATCACACTGACAGCTGGAACTTTATTCAAAGAACATTGCATACAGATTTGCAATAACTGTTCATTTCAGAGTATGATAGTCGGTACTTTAAATTCACAATATAATCAGATTATTAGATTAGAAATTATTGTGATAAATTACATCACAGTGGGTTAAATTACATAATTTAAACAAACAAGATATCAATAATCAGGAGTCACATCAACAAGTGCAAACTATCATTGTCCTTTCCACCTTTTGAGCAGTTTGAGGTGATTGAACAATGCTGAGTTGCAGCAATATTGTTAAAATCAGAGGGAGTTTATAATTGCTCAAATCCTAAAAACAATATTTCTGTGTGCTCTTTTCTCTGGCTTCTTGTGCCAATCCTCACCGTGTCCGATAATCTTCCCCGGGTGAGGATCTGTACAGGGCCGCGGTCTCTTTCCAGGTCTTACCGCTGTGTCTTACTTTAGCCGGATGTACAGGACGGAGCGCAAGAGAGAAAGGGCCTGGTGTCACCCAAATGTGAGGGGGCACCAGGGGTGAGCATGCCAGTTCTAGCACTGGCAGGGAACGGGTGGGGTAGGAGTGGAACGGAAAGAAGAAGCTGGCGTTAAGCTATTACTTGTGTGCTGTAGGCTGTCGCGCTGAACGCGTTGCATTGTTTTTGGTCTTTCTGGCGATGTGAACATTGTAAGAAGTCTCACAACACCAGGTTAAAGTCCAACAGGTTTATTTGGTAGCAAATACCATAAGCTTTCGGAGCGCTGCTCCTTCGTCAGATGGAGTGGAAATGTGCTCTCAAACAGGGCACAGACACAGAAATCAAGTTACAGAATACTGATTAGAATGCGAATCTCTAAAGCCAGCCAGGTCTTAAAGGTACAGACAATGTGGGTGGAGAGAGCATTCAACACAGGTTAAAGAGATGTGTATTGTCTCCAGACAGAACAGCTAGTGAGATTCTACAAGCCCAGGAGGCAAGCTGTGGGGGTTACTGATAATGTGACATAAATCCAACATCCCGGTTTAGGCCGTCCTCATGTGTGAGGAACTTGGCTATCAGTTTCTGCTCAGCGACTCTGCACTGTCGTGTGTTGTGAAGGCCGCCTTGGAGAACGCTTACCTGAAGATCCAAGGCTGAATGCCCGTGACTGCTGAAGTGCTCCCCCACAGGAAGAGAACAGTCTTGCCTGGTGATTGTCGAGCGGTGTTCATTCATCCGTTGTCGTAGCGTCTGCATGGTTTCCCCAATGTACCACGACACCACACAACCCTGCCACAGCAACCTCTGCAAGACGTGCCGGATCATCGACACGGATGCCATCATCTCACGTGAGAACACCATCTACCAGGTACACGGTACCTACTCTTGCAACTCGGCCAACGTTGTCTACCTGATACGCTGCAGGAAAGGATGTCCCGAGGCATGGTACATTGGGGAGACCATGCAGACGCTACGACAACGGATGAATGAACACCGCTCGACAATCACCAGGCAAGACTGTTCTCTTCCTGTGGGGGAGCACTTCAGCAGTCACGGGCATTCAGCCTTGGATCTTCAGTTAAGCGTTCTCCAAGGCGGCCTTCACAACACACGACAGCGCAGAGTCACTGAGCAGAAACTGATAGCCAAGTTCCGCACACATGAGGACGGCTTAAACCGGGATGTTGGATTTATGTCACACTATCAGTAACCCCCACAGCTTGCCTCCTGGACTTGTAGAATCTCACTAGCTGTTCTGTCTGGAGACAATACACATCTCTTTAACCTGTGTTGAATGCTCCCTCCACCCACATTGTCTGTACCTTTAAGACCTGGCTGGCTGTAGGGATTCGCATTCTAATTAGTATTCTGTAACTTGATTTCTGTGTCTGTGCCCTGTTTGAGAGCAGAGACCACTCCATCTGACGAAGGAGCAGTGCTCCGAAAGCTTATGGTATTTGCTACCAAATAAACCTGTTGGACTTTAACCTGGTGTTGTGAGACTTCTTACTGTGTTCACCCCAGTCCAACGCCGGCATCTCCACACGACGTGAACATTGACAGCAGAAGCAGCATTTGCCACCTAGACTAATCCGAGGGACTCGCTCAGCCATTTCCGAGGACAGTTCAGAGTTAACCACATCACTGTGGGACCTGGAGTCACATGTAGGCCAGACTGGGTAAGGAGGGCAGATTTCCTTCCCTAAAGAACATTAGTGAACCAGATGGGTTTTTAAAAATATGATAACCCTGTACTCCTGTGGTCATTCTTACTGATACTAGCTTCCTATTTCCAATGGTTAGTCATTGAATTTAAATCCCACCGCTGTCATAGAAGCTGAACTCACGCCCCTGGGAAATCGACCCATCCTCTGGATTACTAGCCCAGTAAGGTGGTCACTAAGCTCCCATTCCCTATCTGTGCTGTGCGAGGGAGGGATGAGAATTGGCCAGGCCCTATTGTTCCAGCTGAAGTATAAAGTCATTAAGTAACAAACATGTATAAAGCAAAATACTATCTTTAAAATGAAAAGATCAGTACAAAAAAACTATTACATTCATCCCAACTAAACATTCTGTTGTAGTATATCACATTTCTTTAGGAATGCAAATATGAAAAGATTTTTGTTCCTCTTTATCTTCCTTTCTCACTACAGAGGAAATGGTTTACAAGATTAGATTAATTCAGCAAATAAAGTCTTGTTGCCTTCGTCAGTAAAATTACACTCCTGCTACATTCCCTCAAGAAATTAGTAACAAAAGGCTACAACCTGCTTCGAATGAAGGTGAGTGTGAACGGTGGCCCGTGTGTAGCGAAAGCAAGTTCTTAACAGACGAGTCAAGAATTGTTCCTGGATCCCAAAGGGACAAGTTTTTAAAAAGATACTTGATGTCAGTCCTTGAGATAATGGGCTAGGCTGACAGACAAACCTGACGATGGACACATACCCCTGTTTTGCAGATCTTTATGTACAGGTTTATGGCACAAAACTGTGTTGCAAAAATGTCTTGCAAACAAAAGCTGAACATAAAAGTGGCGAAAGTTAGTAAGACTAACAAGTGTGACTGCCAATTATTGAATAACTCCCCAAATTCAGTCTGGAAACATTAAAAACTATTCTGAAAATTATCCTGGTGGCTACATTGCTGAATATTTTTAATTGGCGTTATAACCTTTACCAGGGGCTTTTACAAAAGGAAACAATTTTCGCTAAGATTTGGATGAATAGATTTGAATGAGGGACACTCACTGATTCAGGCCAAAATAGTTTATATAAAAAACAGCAACTGAATCTCTTGGAAGCCTTTGCCTTGTTGCCTTCTTTACATGCAGATCTTCTAGCAGTCAATTGTTGAAACGCACCCTCAGAAAGCCAGTCCCACCAGGCACTGAGCTCCGCTAGCCTCAGATACAAAGGCAGAGCCAGTGGGGGAACCTTGTTCTGTACAATGTGCTGCCAGGGGATACCAGAAGCTTGCAGCAGCAACTCTGCACTGCTGCATATTAAAGTGGCACGCAGGGTAGCAAAGCTCTTTGCTTTGTTAACCATTTTCCATTTTTTTGTTGCGTTATTTTTGCTTCGTGGGAGTATCTCAGAATCCCTACAGTGCAGAAGGAGGCCAATCGGCCCATCGAGTCTGCGCCGACCACAATCCCATCCAAGCCCTATCCCCGTCACCCCACATATTTATCCAGCTCATCCCTCTAACCTATTCATCCCGGGATACTAAGGGGCAATTTTAGCATGGCCAATCAACCTAACCTGCACATCTTTGGACTGTGGGAGGAAACCGGAGCACCCGGAGGAAACCCACACAAACATGGGGAGAACGTGCAAACTCCACACAGACAGCGACCCAAGCCCGGAATCGAACCCGGGTCCCTGGCGCTGTGAGGCAGCAGTGCTAACCACTGTGCCGCCGTGCCGCCCATTAACATTTCTCTTTGTGTCAATTGTTGGGTCAAAATCCAGCTGTAGACAGCTCAGGATGGGTTTGAAGAGGCGTGAAAACAAAGAGAGAGAGAGAGAGAACACTCTAAGGCACAGGGCTTAGGAACAGGTCAAAACAAAATTTCCAGCATCTGAAACGCACTTTTATCTGAAAAATCTTTCGGCACTGCTGTAACACTATCAGGTAATGATATAGAGGATATTGTACATGGCAATGGAATACTTTCAACTGTGAAAAATTAATAATTGACACAAGAACATATGAAGCCTCCTATTTTCTCTGTTAACAGGAAGAGGTACATTGCAAGAACATTTTATTCTTTAGACAGTGAGGTTAGATAGGGAAAAATAACAAAAATATTAAATTAAATCGAAGTTTTTAAACACTAAACTTTGCTGAAATGTCACTGGCTGACCGAGGTCCCAGCCAGTTACCCCTTGTTTTTGGAGTTTGTTACTGATGGGGGGGGGATCATCACTGGGGGGGGTTTCTTTCAGGACTGATGTGTGAATTTTGTTTGAAGCATTATGGAATGATCAGTCTGTGGATGACAAAGGCAGTGATACCAACAAAACATATCAGCAGGTTCAATAATCAGAAATCAATATCACAGGAGGTTATTTTCCCCGCACAGCTGTACGAGGATGAACCGGGTTCCTGACACAGGTAGAAGTTGTTTATCTTGGATATTTTGATGAATTTACAGTGTCGATTCTTTTGGTTCTGGGTCGCTGTTATGGGCGGGAGGCGGGAGCTGCGTGCTGTCGATGACTAGTGGGGATGTTTCTTCCTCAGTTCCGGGGTTAGCCACAGCATCAACTTTCACATCTGTTAGTTCCATCTTCCCCGCATCCAATTCCTTCAGACTGGTGTAGTGAAGGATTGCCGCACCCAAAGCATCGCCTTCAACATTAACCACTGTACAGGTCCGGTCCCTGGTACATAATCAGAGCAATCATTCACAATGTGCTGGCCAACTCCCACACCTCCAGCTAGCTCACTCCCTCCCGATAGGGGGGAACTGTCCCTCTCAATTCCTCACTCCCTCTGGATGGTGAACAATGTCGAGCCTGCACCAACTCTCTGACAGAGAATCTTACCCTGTCCCACCACCCCACCCTATCCCATGGCCAATGCAACCTAACCCACACATCTTTCTGACTGCGGGAGGAAACCGGAACACCCGGAGGAAACCCACGCAGACACGGGGAGAATGTGCAGTCTCCACACAGACAGTGATCCGAGCCGGGAATCGAACCCAGGTCCCTGGCGCTGTGAGGCAGCAGCGCTAACAACTGTGCCACCCCTTTAACATTGCCACTGATGTTGAGCCGAGATTAACACTTTTATCAAGTGAGTTCTCAGTTTTTAGGGAGTTCAATTTCCATTTAGGCAGTATTTCTGGAATATTCCCGAGTTTCCAGTTATTCTGAGTGATACAGGATAATAAATAGAAAGTCACAAACTCAGGCAAATAAATAATTCTACATTTAAATATTGTTTAAATTATATTTTCTATTTTTTAAAAAAGTTGATGATTTGGACAGTGGAGAGATCTGAGGCACTTACACTAACCAGTCGACTGCTAATATCAGGGACAGGTCATTGGTGGGAAGTCCAATAGCTTCCAGAATAATGGCTATCGTGAGAACACCTCCCGCTGGAATCCCTGCCGCTCCCACGCTGGACGCTGTCGCAGTCACTCTGTAATCACAACAAACAGTAATGTCACTCCCTCACCTTGCATCCTGTTCCTTTACAGTTGGCCATTCTGCCCAAATGGCCCATACTGGGAATTATGCTCTACATCAACCTCCTCTCAGCCCCTCTTCATCTCCCCCTATTTGCATATCCTTCGATTCCTTTCCCTCCCCCTGCTTTCCCCTTCAATGTATTCATACGATTCACCTCAACCACTCCCCATGGGAGCGAGTCCCACATTCTCCCCACTCTCCATGGGAGCGAGTTCCACATTCTCACCACTCCCCATGGGAGTGTGTTCCACATTCTCTCCACTTCCTGTGGGAGTGAATCTCATATTCTCCCCACTCCCCATGGGAGTGTGTTCCACATTCCACTTCTTGTGGGAGTGAATCCCACATTCTCACCATTCCCCATGGAAGTGTGTTCCACATTCTCTCCACTCCCCGTGGGGGTGAGTTCCACTTTCTCCCCAATCCCCATGGGAACAAGTTCCACATTCTCACCACTCCCTGTGGGAGCGAGTTCCACATTCTCCCCACTCCCCTGTGGGAGTGAGTCCCACATTCTCCCCACTCCCTGTGGGAGTGAGTTCCACATTCTCCCCACTCCCTGTGGGAGCGAGTTCCACATTCTCCCCACTCCCTGTGGGAGCGAGTTCCACATTCTCCCCACTCCCTGTGGGAGTGAGTTCCACATTCTCACCAGTCTCTGGGTAAAGAACTTTCTCCTGAATTCCCAATTGGATTTTTAGTGACTATCATATATCCGGTTCCTAGTTCCGGTCTCTCCCAGAAGCAAAAACGTCTAAAAGCTCCGATCAGGTCACCCCTCGGCTTCTCTGTTTTCGAGAAAAGAGCTCCAGCCCCCTCAGTGTTTCCTGATCTCTCAATTCTGGCAGCTTTCTGCTTTAATCCATCGATTATTTCAAACAGTGACACAATTGCATTTATGTACCAGAATGCAATAAAATGTCCCAAGAACAAATGTCCCATTGGCAGCAGTGTGTACTATCTACAAGATACACTGCAGCAATTCACCAAAGATCCTTAGACAGCACCTTCCAAACCCACGACCACTTCCATCTAGAAGGACAAGGACAGCAGATATATGGGGACACCACCACCTGCAAGTTCCCCTCCAAGCCACTCACCGTCCTGACTTGGGCCAAGTGTGGCTGGAAAATCTCACCCAAAGAGTAAACACAGAATTAGCTTTCAGACAAATGAGCCGCGATTACTTCAAACTGTTCTCCTTGATTCCATGTCAGAACTGGTTCATTTCCACATCGCGATTCTCCTCCCCAACCGCCCCCCCCCACTCATACATCAGCCTGTCCCATCATCCATCACAAAGACTATTTCCATCTTTGTAACATCACCCACTGTTATATATTTAAGTGGCTGCATGATAGCTTTAAGAGCAGGTCACATGATTTGATAGTGATGTCATTGGGGTGTCATTGGGTCAATGGTGGAGTAATTAAAATCGGGAATGTGCGGAGGTCAGAGTTAGAAGAGTGCAGATTTCTGGGGAGGTTGGAGGAGATTGCGGAGATAGGGAGGAGATTGCGGAGATAGATTGCGGAGATAGGGAGGAGATTGCGGAGATAGATTGCGGAGATAGGGAGGAGATTGCGGAGATAGGGAGGAGATTGCGGAGATAGGGAGGAGATTGCGGAGATAGGGAGGAGATTGCGGAGATAGGGAGGAGATTGCGGAGATAGGGAGGAGATTGCGGAGATAGGGAGGGGTGAAGCCATAGCGGGGCCAAGGCCATGTGCCAGGCTGGGAGCTCAGGTAGGTCAGCGGGCATAGGCTGATGGGTCAACGGGACTGTGTGGGAGTAAGGATAGAGGCAGCAGCGATTATCATCAATTCAGAGCACATTTATTATGATTATTACTCATAAAAAATCTCTTTTCAAATTAAGGGCCCTTTTTCCTGTCTTGAAGTTAATTATTACTGAGACAGGGGGTGGAGTGAGTTAATACATTGATCTTTCACCTCCATGACTGCTCAGGATGCAAACTGCAGCAATGAGCTAATTATCATAGAATCCTACAGTGCAGAAGGAGGCCATTCGACCCATCGAGTCTGCACCGACCACAGTCCCATCCAGGCCCTATCCCCATAACCCCATGCATTTAGCCTCGCTAGTACCCCTGAGACTAAGGGGCAATTTAGCATGGCCAATCCAGCCAACCCGCACACCTTTGGACTGTGGGAGGAAACCGGAACATCCGGAGGAAACCCACACAGACACGGGGAGAACGTGCAAACTCCACACAGACAGTGTCCCAAATGAAATTGAACCCGGGTCCCTGGAGCTGTGAGGCAGCAATGCTAACCACTGTGCCACCGTGCCACCAATTATCAAGTATCTCAATCAGAGTCATTAGCAAAAGGACCAGAGGGAGAGATGGGGAGGAATGTTTTTTTTACACGGTGAGTTGTTGTGATCTGGAAGGTGCTGCCCGTAAGGGCAGTGGAAACAGATTCAATAATAACTTTCAAAAGGGAACTGGATAAACATGTAAAGAGAAAATGTTTGCAGGGCAATGGGGAGGCGTGGGATTCATCTAAGAGCTGGTACAGGCACCATGGGCCAAATGGCCTCTTTCTGCATTCTATGATGTCAATAAAATAAAATGACTTCATAATCATCCTGAATTGGCAATCTGACTTATAGAGCTATATCAGGGCCTGAGGTGGACCTGGGAGCATTTACACTGGTTTAACAAAAGCTGCCTCTCTGTGGGTGAAGTTAAGGGAAGGTGTGAGATAGAAACATAGAAACTAGAAGCAGGAGGAGGCCATTTGGCCCTTCGAGCCTGCTCCGCCATTCAATTTGAACATGGCTGATCATCAAATTCAATATCCTGATTCCCTCTCCCCCCATATCCAAAGAACAAAGAACAGTACAGCACAGGAAACAGGCCCTTCGGCCCTCCAAGCCTGTGCCGCTCCTTGGTCCAACTAGACCAATCGTTTGTATCCCTCCATTCCCAGGCTGCTCATGTGACTATCCAGGTAAGTCTTAAACGATGTCCCTCGATCCCTTTAGCTCCAAGAGCTATATCTAATTTCTTCTTGAAATCACACAACGTTTTGGCCTCGGCTACTTTCTGTGGGAGTGAATTCCACACATTCACCACCCTCTGGGTGAAGAAATTTCTCCTCACCTCAGTTCTAAAAGGTTTGCCCCTTATCCTCAAACTATGACCCCTTTTCACGCTATGAGATGTGTGAACGCAGCGTAGAGCAAAAGCTTTCTGACAGTAAGGGGTCCCAGGGTCAGTTATTTATGCAGCATTATGAGAAATTTAATTAGGTGAAATGAGAACATGGTACTCACATAATTGTAAAGATCTGTCCTGCGTCCAAGGTGACTCCATTCAGGTTCGCAACAAAGACAGCGGCAACGCTCTGAAATATGGCAGCTCCATCCATGTTGACCGTAGCTCCAATAGGAAGGACAAAGCGAGAAATCCTTTTATCAATTCCATTATTTTCTTCCACACACTTGATCATTGAAGGGAGTGTGGCTGAGCTGGAATATATCAGATAGAGTTAATAAAACCCTTCCACAACCCAAACCTACCCTCTGCCTGGGGCCTACGCTCTGAAATTCCCTCCCGGTAACAACAACTTGCATTTATATAGCCCCTTTACTGTAACAAAACATCATGGCTGGAATTTTACCGCCCCGCCCCCATCGGAGCGGGCAAGGGGCGGACAATGGAAATGTCTGTTGACCTCAGGCAGGATTTTACAGTTTTGGGATGAGCGAGACCATAAAATCCCACCTCATAAGTTGACGACGGGTCATCCAGACTCGAAACGTTGGCTCTATTCTCCCTCCACAGAGGCTGTCAGACCCACTGGGATTTTCCAGCATTTTCTGTTTTTGTTACAGATTCCAGCATACTTTTCTTTGTTCTTTCCATTCTGTTACCTCAGCTGCTGTTCACCCTCCTCCTCACACCCATGTTCCTGCTATCCCATCCCTCCCCGAATTCCTCCCCACCGCCCTCCCTCCCCGAGGCCTATTCACATTCTGTCATGCTCTTTGACCGGGGCACTAAGTCCCCATGTGCAGACTGACCAGTTCTACTGCACTCTCTCCCTCTTACCTGGTTACAATAACACCACTTTGCAGCGATGCTTTGGTTGCAAGGTTTTGTATGACCATCCTTTCAAATGTGAAGCTTTCATCCCAAGAATACCCAGCTAAGCAAACACTAGCAACGGGTGAGTAAATTCCCCATTAGTGCAGCGTCCATTAGGACATCAATTATGTCAATCCGTTGATTAATGAGAGTGACATCTAGTAAATATTAACAATTCTCTCTTCGCACCTGTTGTGGAAAAGCCCATCGCTCATCCTTATCTCACAGGGTGCTGACTCAGAGATCCCTGAATTCTACAAAATAATAAACAGCACCTTGTTCCCAGGCCAGAAATCCTGCTTTTCGTCTCAATGTTCAGGAGACATTTTGCAATTCCTCTTTTGCCAAGCTGCAGCAAGTTCACATCTCAACAGTTTGGTGCAAATTCACCATCTGTAAAATTCCCAAGATGGTCAAGTTGACTGAATCCGGAAAATGTAAATGTTCATCTCTGTAACATTCCGCTTCTGTCCCTGTCTCAAACTGCAATTCACATTTCCATCACCGTGACAATCCCAGCTCGCCTGGACGGCTGCAACTCCAACAACACCCAAGAAGCTCAACCCCTTCCAGGATAAAGCAGCCCCGCTTAATTGGCACCCCCTCCACTACCCTCAACATCCACCCCCTCCTCCAGCACCGCACAGTGGCAGCCGTGGGTACCAGCTACATGATACGCTGCATGACCTCACCAAGGCTCCTTCAACAGGACCTTACAAACCCACAACTGCTACCATCTAGAAGGACAAGGGCAGCAGACACATGGGAACACCCCCACCTACAAGTTCCCCTCCAAGCCACACACCATCCTGACTTGGAAATATATCGCTGTTCCTTCGCAGTCACTGGGTCAAGATCCTGGAGCAGTAAGTACAGGGATTTCAGCGCTTCAAGAAGGCAGCTCACACCCAGTTGCTCAAGGGGCAATTAGTGAGGGGCAATAAATGCTGGTCTAGCATTTTGCTCACATCACAATAAATAAATAAATAACTTCTTGGCTGTTCTCCTAGTTAACCTTCCCTTCCCCATTCTGAGAGTAAAACCTTCAGTTAAACCATAATTCCACAATCTGTACTCTCTCTTGAACTCAATGCAATATAACCTTACCTCCCCTCCACCTGTGCGTCAATTTATTCTTGTCATCCAATTATCCTGTGATCTCAACCCACAAAACCGAAACAATTTTCGACTCAGATTTCCCAGTCTACGACCTCCATGCTCCAACTCCAACTGAGGGTGGCATGGTGGCACAGCTGGGTTCAATTCCTGACTTGGGTCGCTGTCTGTGTGGAGTTTGCACATTCTCTCCGTGTCTGCATGGGTTTCCTCTGGGTGCTCCGGTTTCCTCCCACAGTCTGAAAGACGTGCTGGTTAGGGTGCATTGGCCGTGCTAAATTCTCCCTCAGTGTACCCGAACAGGTGCCAGAGTGTAATGACTAGGGGATTTTCACAGTAACTTCATTGCAGTGTTAATGTAAGCCTACTTGTGACACTAATAAGTAAACTTTAAAATTCTGATTTTCTCTTCACATTTCGACATTATTGGCCAACTTTTCATGCAACAGGCCCTGATCTTTCACAAATCCGCTTCATTTTGTTGTTTCATTTCACCTCCCAAAAGCCTGTCAAAAACCTATCCCTTTTGAACACCCGTAACCAGGTACCCCTGGCGACTGGGCCGTCCAGTGGCAAGTGTTTGAGTGGAAGGAGTTTGGAAGAATGAGGGTTTTACTCCGCTACTGAAAACCTGCCTCTGTGGCCAAGCTTTTGGACAGGTGAGATCTCCGAATTGGATTGTGTTTTGAGGTTGCAGAACTTGGTAATCTCAGCAGCTGTAAACAGAAACACCGTTCCCCCAGTGTGGATGACAAAACAATAAAAAATCTCTGACCTGGAACATGTTCCAAAGGCTGTTGTTAACGGTGTGACGATGCCCAGTAGAAACTTGTACGGGTTTTTGCGAGTAAATGCCAAGTAGATCAAGGGAAGGATAATTCCTCCATGGATGAAATGTCCCAGTATTGATGCAAGAACATATTTTCCCAAACTGGCGAACAGGGAAACAACATTCTCCATCTCCACTATCTTGCTGGCAACCAGAAACAGGATTCCAATCGGTGCGTACCTGTTCAAAACAAAACAATCGTCAGCCAAACACAACAGGGTCGTGAATGAAGCCCAGTCCATCACACAAACCAGCCTCCCATCCATTGACTCTGTCTACACTTCCCGCTGCCTTGGAAAAGCAACCAGCATAATTAAGGACCCCACGCATCCCGGACATTCTCTCTTCCACCTTCTTCTGTCGAGAAAAAGATACAGAAGTCTGAGGTCACGTACCAACCGACTCAAGAACAGCTTCTTCCCTGCTGCTGTCAGACCTTTGAATGGACTTACCCTGCATTGAGTTGATCTTTCTCTACACCCTAGCTATGACTGTAACACTACATTCTGTACTCTCTCCACTCCTTCTCTATGAAAGGTATGCTTTGTCTGTATAGCGCGCAAGAAACAATACTTTTCACTGTATGTTAATACATGTGACAATAATAAATCAAATCAAGTTTTAAAAAATGAGAAACTTCCTTTGATGGTACACAATTTACAGAAACATAGGGGGCAGGGTTATGGATCCACATCAGTCACCTTCCCCTCCATTTACAGAGTACCTTCCTTGGCCTTTGGTTCAGTAAAAATATATTTACACAGTTTGAGGACACAGCTTAGCTCTATCTTCTGTTCGCATCAGTATAAGTCCCTTAAACATTCACTCCCTCCACCACCAACGCTCAGTAGCAGCAGTGTGTACTATCTACAAGATGCACTGCAGCAATTCACCAAAGATCCTTAGACAGAGCCTTCCAAACCCACGACCACTTCCAACTAGAAAGACAAGGGCAGCAGGTACCTGGGAACACCACCACCTGCAAGTTCCCCTCCAAATCACTCACCATCCTGACTTGGAAATATATCACTGTTCCAGCAATATCGAGACTGATTATCGTGTTCACACCAACAGGTGGTTTCTCTAATCCTCTCTAACTCTGAAATAAACAGTGGAAATCTACAATTCTTGGGGGAGATATGGGCGTATGTGGTTGGGTGTGTGGTGATGGGGGAAGGGGGTCTGGGGGTTTTGGGGGGGTGGGGGGGGGGTGTGTGTGGGAGAAGCACAGGAAGTGGCGGACATTTCTGCTTCTCCTGTGAGGCAGGAAGTGGAGTGGCCATTCAGCCCCTTGAGCCTGTTCACAGTTCAGTGAGATCACCGCTAATCTTCAATCTCACTTCCACCTTCCCACAATAACCCCACATCCTATAATTCCCTTTGGACCCAAAAACCTATCATCCTCTGTCCAGAATAGACTCAAAAACTCCGTGACCATAACCCGCAGGACTCAAAATAGCAAAGATGCACAACTCTCTGACTGAAGAAATTTCTCCTTCTCTCAGTCCTAAATGATCGCCCCCCCAAGACTGTGCCCCCTCCCCCTCCCCCCCGAAGTGTTCTAGATACCCCATCCAGGGGAACAGCTGCTCAACATCTGCCCCATGATGCTCTCCAAGAGTCTTCATTGTTTCGGAGACTTTAAGCTCGTTCTCTTTAATCTCTCCGCACTACAGAATCCCTCAACTGAGAGGCAAATCAAAGCAACTTTTGTTGTTCTCCCTCGGAGGGAAATATACTCTTCCTGAGGGACAGACATCAAGATGAAACTGAGTGTCTGGCTGATTCGGCAATGTGTTAAAGATACTGGTCTGACTGTATTCCCAGCGTTCTGTGTGGTGAGGAATCTATCACAGCTCAGGTCCTGAGATAAAATAACACACCAAGCCCCGATGAGATATCAGAGTTTGACCTGAGCGTTTAAGGATGATCTCACCAGTTTGGGATTGCATCCCTATTGTCCGGGATTTAAAATTAGTTAAATCAGTGGGAGGGGGGGAGGCGATGGTCTAGTGGTATTATCGCTGGACCATTCATCCAGAAACTCAAGCTAATGTTCTGGGGACCCGGGTTCGAATCCCGCCACGGCAGATGGTGGAATTTGAATTCAATAAAAAATGTCTGGAATTAAGAATCTACTGATGATCATGAAACTATTGTTGATTGTCGGAAAATCCCATCTGGTTCACTAATGTCCTTCAGGGAAGGAAATCTGCCGTCCTTACCTGGTCTGGGCCACATGTGACTCCAGAGCCACAGCAATGTGGTTGACTCTCATCTGCCCTCGGGCGATTAGGGTTGGGTAATAAATGCTGGCCAGCCAGCGACGCCCGTGTCCCACGAATTAATAAAACAGGACAATAAAGCAGGAGCTAAGAGTTCTACTCTATTCTAACTTCATTCCATCCTTTTCCTCACCTTGAACCTGTTTTCCACTTAGAATCATAGAATCCCTGCAGTGCAGAAGGAGGCCATTCAGCCCATCGAGGCTGCACTGACAACAATCCCACCCTTGGATTTGGAGTTATAATCTAAGACTGGGGGAGGCTTGCAACTCTCCATAATCGTAGATCCTTCCAAACGGCACCGCACTGAATAACTCACCACATAATCCAAGTTACCAAGATCATTGTAGCATCATTAAAGGCATTAAAAAACCGAATCAGCTGCTCCCCATCGGGGCCAAGCTTTCTCAGAGCTATCCCAAAGGTCATTGCAAAGAGGATCAATCCCAGGATATTCATCCCTTCCACCTCAGTGCCAAAGGGGACCTGGAATCATAAACACAAGTACAGGGCAGAGAAATAAACAGGCGACATGGTAATAAAGGCAACAATCCTAATCGTCACGCAGACAAGGAGAAGTTTAAACTGACTCATTCCTGTTGTTCTGAGTGAATTGCTTTGTCCATTTTTAAAAGATTTCCCCTTCACAGAGCCAAAACATTGGGCCGAATTTTCCGGCCACACCCCGCCCCGAAACTGGAAAATCCCACCCGAGGTTTGCATGGATGGTCCGCTGCCCCGCCCGCTACGATTCCCCTGGTGGGCGGGATGGGAAGATTCAGCCCGTTAGCTGTTGTTTCTCTCTCCACAGATGCTGCCTGACCTGCTGAGTATTTCCAGTTTCTGTTTCTTCATTCCCTGTCACCACTTGATTCTTACCGTACGGGTAATAACTTTATTCAGTTCACAAGGTGACAAATAAGATCTAGCACCATGCACCCAACTGCCAATCAGCAAGTTCCACCCCAGTCTTTATTCTAATTGCATATTAACCGGGTGTGTTAGTTGTATTCAGGTGATGGGCATTAACTAGAGATTGACTGGTGCCCTTACATAGAGTCAGAGAGGTTTACAGCATGGAAACAGGCCCTTCGGCCCAACTTGTCCATGCCGCCCTTTTTTAAAAAAAAACCCTAAACTAATCCCAATTGCCCGCATTTGGCCCATATCCCTCTATACCCATCTTACCCATGTAACTATCTAAATGCTTTTTAAAAGATAAAATTGCACCCACCTCTACTACTACCTCTGGCAGCTTGTTCCAGACACTCACCACCCTCTGTGTGAAAAAATTGCCCCTCTGGACACTTTTGTATCTCTCCCCTCTCACCTTAAACCTATGCCCTCTAGTTTTAGACTCCCCTACCTTTGGGAAAAGATATTGACTATCTACCTTGTCTATGCCCCTCATTATTTTATAGACTTCTATATGGTCACCCCTCAGCCTCCTACGCTCCAGAGAAAAACGTCCCAGTCTATCCAGCCTCTCCTTATAACTCAATCCATCAAGTCCCGGTAGCAACCTAGTAAATCTTTTCTGCACTCTTTCTAGTTTAGTAATATCCTTTCTATAATAGGGTGACCAGAATTGCACACAGTATTCCAAGTGTGGCCTTACCAATGTCTTGTACAACTTCAACAACACGTCCCAACTCCTGTACTCAATGTTCTGACTGATGAAACCAAGCATGCCGAATGCCTTCTTCACCACTCTGTCCACCTGTGACTCCACTTTCAAGGAGCTATGAACATGTACCCCTAGGTCTCTTTGTTCTGTAACTCTCCCCAATGCCCTGAGTAAGCCCTGCCCTGGTTCAATCTACCAAAATACATCACCTCGCATTTGTCTAAATTAAACTCCATCTGCCATTCGTCATCCCACTGGCCCAATTGATCAAGATCCCGCTGCAGTTGGAGATAACCTTCCTCACTGTCCACCATGCCACCAATCTTGGTGTCATCTGCAAACTTACTCACCATGCCTCCTATATTCTCATCCAAATCATTAATATAAATGACAAATAACAGTGGACCCAGCACCGATCCCTGAGGCACACCGCTGGTCACAGACCTCCAGTTTGAAAAACAATCTAGGAGCAGACTGAATCTGTGGTTGTTGGGTTTGGAGGTGCATGCTTGCAATGTGTATCTCTGCAAATAAAAGTTTATTAATGTGTAAAGACCAGGCTCTGGTTCTGTCCTTCACTGCCTAGCTAACCAAGTTCTAACGTCTCTTACCTTTTCATATGTACTGTTTCCAGATGTTGTATTTTCACCTGGAGCAGATGTTAACACCCATTTGTAATCTGTCGCATACTGCAAAACGAAGGTTGCATTAGACTTGTCCCAGCACATAGATCAGCACAAACAGAAACATAGACACTAGAAGTAGAAAGAGGCCATTCGGCCCTTCGAGCCTGCTCTGTCATTCATTTTGATCATGCCTGATCATCGAATTCAATATCCTGATGCCCCCTTCCCCCCATACCCCTTGAGCCCCAGGAGCTATATCTAATTTCTTCTTGAAACCAGGCAATGTTTTGGCCTCAACTACTTTCTGTGGGAGTGAATTCCACACATTCACCACCCTCTGGGTGAAGAAATTTCTCCTCACCTCAGTTCGAAAAGATTTACCCCTTATCCTCAAACTATGACCCCTAGTTCTGGACTCCCCCCACCATCGGGAACATTCTTTCTGAATCTACCCTGTCTAACCCTGTTAGAATTTTATAAGTTTCTATGAGATCCCCTCTCACTTTTCTAAACTGCAGTGAATATAATCCAAACTGACTTAGTCTCTCCTCACATGACAGGCCTGTCATCCCAGGAATCAGCACATTCAGCAAAATACATTTCCCCAGGAACGTCAGTACACCAACCCCGACACATCAACACTAAAAGCAACTAAAGTAGGTATCATTTCACTCAGTGAGGTCTTGTGCTCACCACAACGAAGTCACTTTTAACAATGTGCGTTACAATGGCACCAACATGAAGGACTTTCCTTTTGTTCATTATCTGAAAGTTTAGAAACTATCACTGCGATTTAATTCACCCAGCTGGAAGAAATCTTTTCCCAGTGTTGTTTTGAAACATTGACGTGCTGTTTCCCAACCTTCGACGGACATTTAGCAAAGATTCCATTTTGGAATTAAAAACCTTGCACTTGCGAGAAATGTCACCAAAATCTAAAGTTTAGTTTGTGGATCTGGGAAATGTAGATTGAAAAATGAAGTAACAGCAGTCACAGCTTTTAATCTCATACCCATCGGGACAGTTTGCAAGAATACCAACAGCGAAGGGAACAACAATTTATACTTCATGGGAAGAGAGTGCTGATTGGGTGGCAAGTGGACTCTGATTGGTAGCAGCATTGCCATGGAGAATGCACCAGGGAACAGTTAACTGCAAGCTCTTATTTAAATGCAAACTAGGCAGAGCGACTCTGATTGGTCAAGGCATTGCCATGGGGAATGAATCGGGGAATGACTGAGCCAAGATTTTGTTTAGTCGAGAAAAGCACAAAGTGTGGACATGTTCCTTTTGTCTGCAAGGGACAGGGCCCTGTGTGTGCAAATATCTAGCACACCTAAGTGAGCCACACTGCGAGACTGACTGATAACCCGAAATATTTCCTAGCACAAATCAGGATTGTTTAGTAAGTGTTTCCAATCACGGATCTATTTCAACTCGCATTGAATTTGCCCGAATGTTTGAATGGAGTGAAACTCACCGATCGGAAAGCTGCAGCAACAAGATTTGATGGAATCAGGTTTCTGTAACAAACAGAAGATGCAATCTCTCAACAATCAATTCATTAACTTGACATGGAGAAAAATAAACAGTAACTTCATCTCAGATAAGAAGTGGAACCAGGAGCACTGGCGAGAATAATCTTTATAATGTCTGATTCTAGTCTGCCTGGTTTTTCATCACTTGTTGGGGACCAGTTCGGAAACTCCAAGGTATATTCTGAAGTTAGCCTAGACTCCAACTATTATTGATTTTGGCATTAGTGTGAGCAGAAGGTATTTCACTCCAGGTATGATTCTATTAACCCACTAGAAAGCTTTTATTAAAACAAACTTTATTTAACAACACAGATAGAATATAATAAAAAGAATTAGCACAATCTTCACCTATTAAAATATTTAAACATGGCAAGGTATAATTCTTAACAGCTAGCTATCTCTATAATTCCAATGTAAGCAATATCCTCATAGATAAAAATCCCTTTTCAAAATCAGCACCGAAATGCTCAGAATGCTACGTTTCCCTCCTTTTATCCACTCTGGGCAGTCACAGAGAGACACCTGTCTTCTGACTCCCGTACAGCAATTTGCAGAGAAGGATATATCCTCAAACAGCAGAACGTCAGAAAATTAAACCGAGTCTCTGGCAGGTCTCAGTCACCAGACTTCAGGGAGGGAAAGGGCTACTTTTCTCTGCAACCTGCAAGCAGCCACTGACTTGATTTTTCCGTGTAAGCCTAACTCCACCCTGCCACATGATTTTCCTGTCAATCAACCTAATCAAACCCTACTATGCAAAATCCCAAGGAAAAACACGAAAATTAGCCTGGACTAAAAGAAACATTCCAGCAATTAAAATCAATTATGCTGCTGCAGTAACAACAGGGACTGCCGGGTGCAGACAAAACGGCATCGAAATTAAAGCAAACTGCTAAAACGGATCCTGCACAAGAAACATGACCCAAACACATTTCTTAAAGGCACAGTATCCTCACTATTAAACTGCACCATTCCATTATTCCTGACACTATTGTTGTTTGCTACATTGTTTTTCCGTGCTGAATTTTCTAAATTTGATGTGCAGGAGGGGATTTTGGGAAATGTGCAGATCCTGTCAAACTCTGAAATGCATGTTTTCTGCTGGAATAATCCTTCACGGTGTATTTTGTATTATCTAACTGAACTGGTGGTAGCTTCATTAGCGACGCTAGTGTGAAGCTGAAACATTCTAGCCCAGGACAGGATCCTGGACCAATCCACTATCTGTACTGGATTAGGTGACCCCACCAGATCTCTCCACCATTTTCTCCTCCATCAGGACATTCCTTAAAATCTTCCTCCCAGAAGCATTCTTTCTGGTTGTATCACAGCTTGGTATGGGGCCCCTGCTCTGCCCAAGACCGCAAGGAACTACAAAAGGTCGTGAATGTAGCCCAATCCATCACGCAAACCAGCCTCCCATCCATTGACTCTGTCTACACTTCCCACCGCCTCGGAAAAGCCGCCAGCTTAATTAAGGACCCCATGCACACTCTGGACATTCTCTCTTCCACCTTCTTCCATCAGGAAAAAGATACAAAAGTCTGAGGTCACGCACCAACCGACTCAAGAACAGCTTCTTCCCTGCTGCTGTCAGACTTTTGAATGGACCTATCTCGCACTAAGTTGATCTTTCACTACACCCTGGCTATGACTGTAACACTACATTCTGCACTCTCTCCTTTCCTTCTCTATGAATGGTATGCTTTGTCTGTATAGCGCGCAAGAAACAATACTTTTCACTGTATGTTAATACATGTGACAATAATAAATCAAATCAAAATCAAATCAAAGAAAGAACCGTGTGGAACATATTCTTATTTTCCCCGTTTCTCCTTCTGGGAAGCCTTTGATCACTTGTGGTAATATTTCCCCTGAGGCTTGATGTCAAATTCTGTTTGGGAATCACTCCACTGCACCGCAGGGGCTATACAAATGCAAGTTGTTGTTGTTTCACACAAGGTGGGACATTTACATGCTCAGAACTCAGAGACAGGTTGTCCTGTCCCTCCCTGTTTTCACGGCGTTTTGGACAGTTTAGCGACATCGCTGGAAATGTTTCCTTATCTAAAATGTCGGTAATTCTCGCTAAAGTTTGATATTTGGCAAACTGCAGCAGACACTGACTCAGCTGAAGATATCGCATCCTCGCTGGTTACAGTTCCAATGCTGTCTACAGCACGTCCCCAAGTCACCAAAACAGCCAAATCAAATCCAACACTCACTCAACATCACAAACGCACACTGCAGTATCAATGTAAGGCTACTTGTGACACTAATAAATAAACTTTACTATCACTTTTAGTGTTACAGCCATGATCAACGAACTGTAAATTGAACTAATTGGATTACTAATCCAATTAACTAATATTCCATTCAGACACTGAGCATTAGGTCATTCACTCAGGTACAGTGTTCAAGAATTTACAGACAGAATAAAGTGCATCAAAACTAGTATTTCATTTCCCATTTCGCAGGCAGCTTTTGTCAGAGACCAGAGAATAATTAATCTCTGGGAACATCTTTGCACATCCTGAGATCTCAGTCCAAAAGCAGAAGGAAACTTCTGCAGCTTTTGGTAATTTGCCGCAGTCCATGAGGGGCTATAGATGCCTCTCTCTGTTAGAGAGAGAGAGAGGGGCGAATGGTTATAGCCTGAGGGGCAGCACACTGCATCAATCCTAGGGTAAGGTGAGGAGGCAAAACCGCAATGAACTACAGCAGCTGGCACAGGGATCAAACCTGGACTCAAGGGGCGGGAATTTATGGCCTCGCTCGAGCAAGACAGGAAAATCCCACCCGAAGTCAATGGGCATTTCTGTTGTCTGCCCCTCGCCCACTCCAATTCTGTGGCGGGCAAGCGGGGCAGTAGAATTCCAGTGCTGGTGTCATTCTACACAACACTCGAACCAATTCCCACTTGTTTATTCTGGTGTTTTGCTTCTGCCACTGTTGCTTCTACTTCTTCCTATTTATGTCAGCAGTTGGTACAGGGTCAGTTTCATAGAATCATAGAATCCCTAAGTGCAGAAGAGGCCATTTGGCCCATCGAGACTGAACCAACTCTCCAAAAGAGTATCTTACCCAGGCTCTATCCCGTAACCCTACATATTTTCCCCACCAATCCCCCTAACCTAGACATCCTTGGACACCAAGGGGCAATTTAGCATGGCCAATCCCTCTAACCTGCACACCTTTGCTCCAGAGGAAACTGGAGCACCCGGAGGAAATCCGCTTGACCCTCACTGGCAGACAATTCCCAACCAGCCACAGCTTCTGCATTCAATTTGTCTTCACTAACCGCTCCAATCAGCTCGGGAAGTGAGGAGCCTCTGGGATATATTTACATTTATTTTCTGAAAAAGCAGATTTCTTACCCACACTTTATTGGAATTCCCGATGGGCTAAATGTTCCCATGGCTCTCAGGGCCCCGAAGCCAGAACCATGTGTGGCTCCTGTGCCCACTCCTGTTGTCAAGGCGTCCTCTGGTGCGTCTTCACACAAGGTGGGTTCCTGATTTGCCACCACCTCGTTCAAAGCCTCAACAATGCTGCCACCATCCGGACTCAGCGGGAGTGCGGGCCCAATGCTGGTGGGTTTAAAGATGGCCCCTGATTGGGGCTATCTCCGCCATGGTGGATTATCAATCCCCATGGCAACCTATCCAGGGACAGGACAGCCTCAAGGAGCCGGCCTGAAGACCAACTCTCTGAATTTCAACACTCCATTCTATCCCATCGCATCCCATCCCCATCCCACCCCCCATCCCAAACCGGAAACTCCTACTCATCCCAAACCCCATCCCCTGCCCATCCCACCCTCCACTCCACCTCCCCCCCCCCCCCCCCCCCCCCATCCTACACTCCATCTCATCCTCCTTCGCATTCCCCATTCCAAACCCCATTCCCAGCTCATCACATCCCATCCCAAAACGGAAACTCCTCCCCATCCCACTCCCCTCCCCACCCCATCCCACTCCCTCCACCTTTGTGGCAAACCTCAGCCCCAAAAGCATGTGATCAAAAGCCCTGGACAGATGTTCCAGCTTCTCGCTGGTTCTGTGGGAAAGCTGACAGAATGTCAATATCCATCAGGCAGTTGTTATATGTGTGGAATGAAAATATTTAGATAATAAATGTGTAACATCACAGACCAAAGATTTCTCTAGCCCCCTGTGTCCCTGCCTCCACCTCTCCCTGCTGAAGGTGCAGACTGCGCTGGGGTCCAGTTACCCCGGCCCCTGTCTGTTAGCCAGATTTAAACAGAGGTGAGCAGGATGGATTCACAAAATCACAATGCACTTTTCCCAAAATGTATCTGGCTTGCATGAGTGAATCTATCAGAGGGCAAACCTTTTCCTGTTACAGACACTCAGCATCACAGTCTAACAGTGTGAAATCGAGGTTAGTCACCATGTAGTGAGAAAGTATCTGTACAATTCACTCCCACGCTGCAGTAATGATATCCATCGAGGGTTTCCGCCTAGGTTTAACCTCCCAGTCAGGACAGATTTTAAACAGGAGCAAATGTAGAGATATATTCTATGTTGTAACGATAAGAAAAATTCCATTCTGGATTTGACGTTTCTCTGGGTTAAGCTGCAGTTCGGCTTATTATTTTAAAGTGTATTCATTTATTAGCGTCACAAGTAGGCTTACATTAACACTGCAATGAAGTTACTATGAAAATCATCCAGTCGCCACACTCCAGCGCCTGTTCGGGTACACAGAGGGAAAATTTAGCATGGCCAATGCATCCTAACCAGCACGTCTTTCAGACTGTGGGAGGAACCCGGAACACCCAGAGGAAACCCACGCAGACACGGGGAGAACGTGCAGACTCTGCACAGACGCAGTTGGTGGGATTTTCCGGCCTGAGGTCGAGACCTTTGCATGGTCCATGTCCCGCCCACTACGATTCCCGTGGTGGGCGAGACGGGAAAATTCCACCCGAGGAGATTCTTGCAATTTAATGATCCAATTTTGCGTTGTGTATTATTACTGCATCAATGAAGTCTCTGCTGTCTTTAACATTTAATACTGTTTAAAATTGGTACGTTTTCCAGACAAAAAGTTAGACTGGAAGCCTTGATCAGAGATCGTTGTTGAAAGTGTGATTGAATAAAGAAACTTAATGGGAGCCAATTTTGTTTAGTTATTCTCGCATTGAATGTGTGTGGCGCTGGCAAGACCAACATTTGTTACCCTTTCATAAATGCCCATGAACTGAGTGTCCATATCGGGGGCAGTTAAGTGTCACTTAATGAAATTACTGTGAAAATCCCCTAGTCGCCACACCCCGGCGCCTGTTCGGGTACACTGAGGGAGAATTTAGCATGGCCAATCCACCCAACCAGCGCGTCTTTCGGACTGTGGGAGGAAACCGGAGCACTCGGAGGAAACCCACACAGACACGGGGAGAATGTGCAAACTTCACACAGACAGTGACCCAAGCCGGGAATCGAACCCAGGTCCCTGGCGCTGTGAGGCAGCAGTGTTAACCACTGTGCCACCGTGCTGCCCCGGGTCCCTGGCGCTGTGAGGCAGCAGTGCTAACCACTGTGCCACCGTGCTGCCCCGGGTCCCTGGCGCTGTGAGGCAGCAGTGCTAACCCACTGTGCCACCGTGCTGCCCCGGGTCCCTGGCGCTGTGAGGCAGCAGTGCTAACCACTCTGCCACCGTGCTGCCCCGGGTCCCTGGCGCTGTGAGGCAGCAGTGCTAACCACTGTGCCACCGTGCTGCCCCGGGTCCCTGGCGCTGTGAGGCAGCAGTGCTAACCACTGTGCCACCGTGCTGCCCCGGGTCCCTGGCGCTGTGAGGCAGCAGTGCTAACCACTGTGCCACCGTGCTGCCCCGGGTCCCTGGCGCTGTGAGGCAGCAGTGCTAACCACTGTGCCACCGTGCTGCCCCGGGTCCCTGGCGCTGTGAGGCAGCAGTGCTAACCACTGTGCCACCGTGCTGCCCCGGGTCCCTGGCGCTGTGAGGCAGCAGTGCTAACCACTGTGCCACCGTGCTGCCGACAGCAGAATTGGGGAACTAGAAATAACAATTGCAGTTTTTTCACTCAGCTATTCCATTAAAAATATTAACTCAATTCTCTGTATTACTTGTTTGAGAAGCTCTTTCTAAGTCCAAACAAAAACTAGAAAGTGAAGCTGCAGCTCCCGGTGTGACAGGATCAGTCTGTTAAATATTGAGTTGCGATGTGGAATGGGAGCTGCCACACTCTGGTCTGTCACTCTGAGCAGTTTGTCTTCTCAGTGTTTACTGTGTGTTGCTCTGACTCAACAAATGTGACTACACTGTGCCCACTTTACAGATATATCAGCAGCAATGCTGGGGACAGGATCCTTAATCTTTCACCACACTGACTGCAGCGGCTCAAGAAGCTGGTTCACCTCTCCCTTCCTGAGGGGTAATTAGAGGGTAGACAATAAAATCTAGCCTCTCCTGCTATGCCCACGTCCCAAACAATGCTTTAGGAGTGAGTCAGGTGTGGGAGGAAAGAGAGGTTTGCCCGCTTTCAGTCTAAGACTCAAAGTGAGGTGATTTTCCATCGAACGCCAAGTTGCCTGCACGGTGAACCCTCAGGTTACGACCTTACCTGGTCCCCCAGAGACTAGAAATGAGGCCTGGAATAGGCCATTCAGCCCCTCGAACCTGCACTGCCACTCAGTAAGATCACGGCTGATCTCTCTCAGCTCCACATTCCTGCTCTATCCCCGTTTCCCTCCATTCCCTTAGTGTTCCAATACCATGCCATCTTATTCCTGAATATACTCAATGACTGAGCACTCAGAGTCTTCTGGGCTGGCGAATTCCCTCCGAAAGGAATAGTCAACCTGGCAATATTATTGTCCCAAACTTATGCCAATTCCTCAAGATCGGAATTATTAACTGGCGTCAGGTCATCCTCACGAAATGGGAAAGAGATATTAGGACAGGTGACCAAAACCTCGCTCATGAGGGCGTGTCCTACCGGAGGAGAAAGAGGGATGGAGATATTTAGGGAGGGAATTTGAGAGCTGAGGGGAACTGAAAGTCGGGGATGAGAGAGACACAGAGTTCTTGGAGAATGTACGGCTGGAAGAGGCTACAGAGGTCATGGAGGTTACAGAGGTCATGGAGGTTACAGAGGTCATGGAGGGCTTCGAAAACTTGGACGAGAATTATAAAAGTGAGATTTCGGCAGATCAGCCTGAATATTTTGTAAGCTAAAAGTTCAACTGATTCCTGGAATGGCAGGACTGATATATGAAGAGAGACTGGATCGACTGGGCTTGTACTCACTGGAATTTAGAAGAATGAGAGGGGATCTCAGGGAAACATATAAAATCCTGATGGGACTGGACAGGCTAGATGCAGGAAGAATGTTCCCGATGTTGGGGTAAGTGGGGTAAGGGGTCACAGTCTAAGAATAAGGGTTTATTTAGAATCACGAGCTTTTGGAGCATTGTTCCTTCTTCAGATGAGTGGAATCATTCACCTGATGAAGGAGCAGTGCTCCAAAAGCTCGTGATTCCAAATAAACCTGTTGAACTTTAACCCTGGTGTTGTGAGACTTCTTACTGTAAGAATAAGGGGTAAGCCATTTGGGCCTGAGATGAGGAAGAACTTCTTCACTCAGAGAGTTGTGAACCTGTGGAATTCTCTCCCACAGAAAGCTGTTGGAGCCAGTTCATAGAATCATAGAAACCCTACAGTGCAGAAGGAGGCCATTCGGCCCATCGAGTCTGCACCGACCACAATCCCACCCAGGCCCTACCCCCACATATTTTACCCACTAATCCCTCTAACCTACGCATCTCAGGACTCTAAGGGGCAATTTTTAACCTGGCCAATCAACCTAACCCGCACATCTTTGGACTGTGGGAGGAAACCGGAGCACCCGGAGGAAACCCACGCAGACACGAGGAGAATGTGCAAACTCCACACAGACAGTGACCCGAGCCGGGAATCGAACCCGGGACCCTGGAGCTGTGAAGCTGCAGTGCCAACCACTGTGCTACCGTGACGCCCAGTTCATTAGATATGATCAAGAGGGAGCTGGACGTGGCCCTTGTGGCGAAAGGGATCAAGGGGTCTGGAGAGAAAGTGGGAGTGGGATATTGACAGTGTATGATCAGCCATGATCATATAGAATGGTGGGGCAGGCTCGAAGGGCCGAATGGCCACCTCCTGCTCCTATTTTCTGTTTCTAACGTTCCAGCTAAAGATCCAGCCAAACGGAATCACTTCAAGTGACGCATTTTCAACTCTGGGTTATCATTTACATTTGATGTTAGCACAGCACACAACTGCTGATGCCAAACTCACTCTCTAACCATGGAGAGTCTGCTGACTCTGCTGTTTTCACATCAGTTGCATCCAGGTTGGGTAGTAAGTGAACGGAATCAGTTTGCCAAGACAGGTTTCAGCATCCCGTGTTCATTCCGAGCAGAGTTCATGGCTGCCCCTTTGATCAGGGTTTTCACTAATGATCGAGGCCACTGTCTCGTCTCTCTAACCCTCCCCAGATTTCCAAATTCGCCACCCAGTCACAGCTGTTAACACACTGAAGGAGAATGAACTGACATCTAGTCAGAGATGAAAGGGTTTCTGAGGCAGGCCGCCAGAGTCTGCACAGGTTCAGCCACTCTGATCAAATGGATCTTTTTAATGAGATGTGATTTCTGGGACTAATGCGGAAGCCAATTAGATTCTCTCTGAGTCGCTGCAGGGCGCTGCCCTGGGGGAATCTGCTCTCTCTGGTGATGAGCCTGGTGATGGGAGGGGTGTTTCATTGGGTAGGGTGATGATGGCGTACAGGATACCTTCCAACATCCCACCTCCAAACACATCCAGCTCTGGGTGGGAAGGGGTCCATTGTTGACCTTCCTGTCACCAACCGAGGTCACTAAGTGGCCAATTAGTCACCATTATAAGAGGCTCATCCAGCCGCCACCCCTTGTATTAGCCCAGCTGTGGGGGAAGGGGGGGCCTGTCGCCACATGGGGAAACCCGTGTGGGCTGCTTGCCACCTCTGAGGGTCTCTCAAAGGGACTGGACAGTGGAGCACCACCCACCACCCCATGTGGAAAAGGTCACGTGTGGAAAGGTTCACTTGTGGAAAGGTTCACGTGTGGAAAGGTTCACGTGTGGAAAAGGTCACGTGTGGAAAAGGTCACGTGTGGAAAAGGTCACGTGTGGAAAAGGTCACGTGTGGAAAGGTTCATGTGTGGAAAAGGTCACGTGTGGAAAGGTTCACTTGAGGAAAAGGTCACGTGTGGAAAGGTTCACGTGTGGAAAGGTTCATGTGTGGAAAAGGTCACGTGTGGAAAGGTTCACGTGTGGAAAGGTTCATGTGTGGAAAAGGTCACGTGTGGAAAGGTTCACGTGTGGAAAAGGTCACGTGTGGAAAGGTTCACGTGTGCATAATTCTAATAAGAAAGGCCTAAATTCAAATTAGTTTGAAAAGAACTTCAATCCAAGTACAATCTCAAATCCAGATATCCAAAAACCAAAGATGTCTGAAAACTTGACATTTTTATTAGCACAGACACAAAGAGAATAGGAGCAGGAGGAGGCCATTCGGCCCTTCGAGCCTGCTCCACCATTCATTACGATAATGGCTGATCGTCCAGCTCAGTAGCCTGATCCCCCGACCCCTTCCCCCCCATATCCTTTGATCCCCATTGCCTTAAGTGTTAAATCTAGCTGCTTCTTGAAAACATACAATGTTTTGGTCTCAACTACTTTCTCTGATAATGAGTTCCACAGGCTGACCACACTCTGGGGGAAGAAATTTCTCCTCATCTCTGTCCTAAACAGTTTACCGTGTATCCCATCTGGGGGTCGGCGAGCTCAGTTGGCTGGACGGCTAGTTTGTGCAGAGCAACACAAAGGTTCAATTCCCGTATCGGAGCTGAGGTTATTCATGAAGTCTCCGCCTTCTCAACCTCACCCCTCGCACGAAGTGTGGTGATCCTCAGGTTAAATCACCACCATGAGTCTATGCTCATCTGGGACTATGGCACCTTTACCTTGTATCCTCAGACTGTGACCCTTGGTTCTGGACTCCCCATCATCAGGAACATCCTTCCTCCATCTAGTCCATCCAGACCACCCTGTCTAGTCCTGTCAGAATTTTATAGGTTTCGATGAGAGTCCTCCCTCATTCTTATGAACTCCAGTGAATATAATCCTAATCGACTCAATCTCCTCATACGTCAGTTCCACCATCCTAGGAATTAGTCTGGTAAATCTTCTCTGCACTCCTTCCAGAACAAGGACCTCCTTCCTCAGATAAGGAGACTAAAACTGAACGCAATGTTCCAGATGTGGCCTCACCAAGGCTGAATATAATTGGAGCAACACATCCCTGCTCCTGTACGAGAATCCTATCGCTATGAAGGCCAACATGCCATTTTCCTTCTTTACCGCCTGCTGCACCTGCATGCTTACCTTCAGCGACTGGTGCACAAGGACACCCAGGTCTCATTGCACATTCCCCTCTCCTCATTTATGGCCATTCAGATAGTAATCTGCCTTCCCGTTTTTGCTACCACATTAATCTATGTTAAACTGCATCTGCTATTCATCTGCCCAGTCACTCTGCCTGTCCAAATCACATTGGATCATCTCTGCACCCTCCTCACAGCTCACCCTCCCACCCAGTGTGTCAACTGCAATGATTGTATTTTAATTCTTATTAAATGAGAAAAGAGAAGACTGAGTGGTGACCTGATCAAGGGCTTTGAAATGATGAAGGGGGCTTAATAGGGAAGACATAGAGAAGATGTTTCCACTTTTGAGGGCAGTTTATAAACACCGGTCACTATTGATCCAGTGCGGAACTCAGAGAAATGTCATTACACAGGAAGAGGCCACTCAGCCCCTTGATTCTGTTCCACAATTCAATGAGATCATGACGGATCTGTCTTTGAATACAATGGCTCCCAACCTTTGATACGTCACTGCATGCCTCTACACGATAAAATAATTGAGGCACACCCCCTAATCCCTCTTCCCTTCCTGAGAATTTGTTTGTACCCGCTCCCTGTCATCACGCCTGTTTTATTTTAACCTTTCCCTGTCTCTCTTGTTTCTGATGTGGAGATGCCGGCGTTGGACTGGGGTAAACACAGCAAGAAGTCTCACACCACCTGGTTAAAGTCCAACAGGTTTATTTGGTAGCAAAAGCCACACAGGCTTTCGGAGCTCCAAGCCCCTTCTTCAGGTGAGTGGGAGTTCTGTTCACAAACAGGGCATATAAAGCCACAAACTCAATTTACAAAATAATGGTTGGAATGCGAGTCTTTACAGGTAATCAAGTCTTAAAGATACAGACAATGTGAGTGGAGAGAGGGTTAAGCACAGGTTAAAAAGATGTGTATTGTCTCCAGCCAGGACAGTTAGTGAGATTTTGCAAGCCCAGGCAAGCTGTGGGGGTTACAGATAGTGTGACATGAACCCAAGATCCCGGTTGAGGCCGTCCTCATGTGTGTGGAACCTGGCTATCAGTCTCTGTAAGAAGTTTAACAACACCAGGTTAAAGTCCAACAGGTTTATTTGGTAGCAAAAGCCACAAGCTTTCGGAGCCTTAAGCTCCTTCTTCAGGTGAGGTTCACCTGAAGCAGGAGCTTAAGGCTCCGAAAGCTTGTGTGGCTTTTGCTACCAAATAAACCTGTTGGACTTTAACCTGGTGTTGTTAAACTTCTTACTGTGTTTACCCCAGTCCAACGCCAGCATCTCCACATCATGACTACTATCAGTCTCTGCTTAGCGATTCTGCGTTGTTGTGTGTCGTGAAGGCCACCTTGGAGAATGTTTACCCGAAGATCAGAGGCTGAATGCCAGTGACTGCTGAAGTGTTCCCCCGACTGGAAGAGAACACTCCTGCAGTCACGGGCATTCAGCCTCTGATCTTCGGGTAAGCATTCTCCAATCATCAGGCAGGAGTGTTCCCTTCCAGTCGGGGAACACTACAGCAGTCACAGGCATAAATAACTAACCCCGTCAATTATAGAATAGAATAGAATCCCTACAGTGTTGACCTGGAGGGGGAGGGGTTAAAGTGTAATCAATAGTAACCCCATCCCACCACCAATTCTACCCACTTTTGGGTTTTAACAGAGGGGGGAAACAACCTCTCCCCATGGAGCAGTTTGACAATTTTAATATTTATTTATTTATCCACCATTTCTAATTGAAAACCTTGGAGAACCTGGGAGATGAGGGAAGGTGAGGGCTGGTGGATCCAGTGCACCTCCCTCACTACAATCCCACGACTGGAAAACTCCCCCCTGAATCCCCCTAATTCCTCAATGCCTCCAACCTCACTCACACTGATCGAGACCCAGGCGCTGATTGAGGCAGGGACCTACATCGATATCGAGATAGATCGTGCGGCCATGCCAACTCGATCCCCCCCACTCTGAAATCCCACCAGTTCCGAGTTATCCTCTCCAGACAACCCCTGAATCATAGAATCGTTACAATGCAGAAGGAGGCCATTCTGCCCAACGAGCCTGCAACGACATCAATCCCACCCAATCCCCATAACCCCACAGATTTACCCTGCTAATCCCCCTGACACCAAGGGGCAATTTATCATGGCCAATCAACCTAACCTTCACATCTTTTGGACTGTGGGAGGAAACCAGAGCACCCGGAGGAAACCCACGCAGACATGGGGAGAATGTGCAGACTCCACACAGACAGTGACCCAAGCCGGGAATCAAACCCGGGTCCCTGGAGCTGTGAGACAGCAGTGTTAACCCATTGTGCCACCTGGAACAATGAGATTCTGCATGTCTGGGAGCCCCTGTCATTTCAATCAACTATTTCATCAGACACGGGAAAGCCCATCGATTTAGCACAAAGAGCATTAACTCACACCAGCCCTTGGAGGATGCTGTGGACCACCCACCACCCGCCTTTTCACTGAATGTGTCAACTTTTAACTGCATCTCGCTGACTAACATGAACTGTTCAATAGAATGATATGGGTGGAGGCCATTCGGCCCATCATGTCTGTGACAGCTCTTTGAAAGCATTATCCAGTTAGTGCCATTTGCCCGGCTTTCCTGCACCTCTCTCCTTCCCTTCTTGCTTATGTACTCTATGAACGGTATGCTTTGTCTGTATAGCGTGCAAGAAACAATATTTTTCACTGTGTACCAATACATGTGACAATAATAAATCAAATTTATCCCTGTTCGGAACGACTCTCTGTGTGGAGTCTGCACATCCTCCCCGTGTCTGCGTGGGTTTCCTCCGGGTGCTCCGGTTTCCTCCCACACTCCAAAGATGTGTGGGTTAGGTGGATTGGCCGTGCTAAATTGCCCCTTAGAGTCAGGGGATTAGCAGAGTAAATACATGGGGTTACGGGGATAGGGCATGGATGGGATTGTGGTCAGTGCAGATTCGATGGGCTGAATGGCCTCCTTCTACACTGTAGGATTCTATGATTCTAAATCAACTCAAAAAAAACACTCCCCCCGGAGCTCCTCAAAGGATTTCTTCACCAGAGTTTTTATCCAATTCCCTTTGGAAACTTATGATCAAATCTACTTCTATCACCCTGATTGGAACAAGTCACTGTGTAAAAATAATTCTCTTCATCTCTCCACCCCCTCCCCGCCCCATGCACCGCCCCCCCCTGCACACCACCGCCCCCAACCCCCCCCCACAGCCCCCACAGCCCCCCCACCCACCGCCTCCCCCCCCCCACCCACACCCCCCAGCCTCCCCCACCACCACCACCACCCCCCCCCCCCCCCCCCCCCGCCCCCCACAAGCTTCTTTAAGCTTCTCCACTCACTGGCCAAAGGAGACACTTTCTCCTTATTTACCCGATCAAACCCCCTCCCTCATTCTGAACTCCTGGATTCAATCTCCCCCTGAACCCTCTCTGCTCCAGAGGGGCAGCTTCCTCTCATCCCAGGTCAGTAAACCCGACCTCTCCAATCCATCACGCAAACCAGCCTCCCATCCATTGACTCTGTCTACACTTCCCGCTGCCTCGGCAAAGCAGCCAGCATAATCAAGGACCCCACGCACCCCGGACATTCTCTCTTCCACCTTCTTCTGTCGGGAAAATGATACAAAAGTCTGAGGTCACGTACCAACCGACTCAAGAACAGCTTCTTCCCTGCTGCTGTCAGACTTTTGAATGGACCTACCTTGCATTAAGTTGATCTTTCTCTACACCCTAGCTATGACTGTAACACTACATTCTGCACTCTCTCCTTTCCTTCTCTATGAATGGTATGCTTTGCCTGTATAGCGCGCAAGAAACAATATTTTTCACTGTATCCCAATACATGTGACAATAATAAATCAGGTTTATTTGGTAGCACGAGCTTTCGGAGCGTTGCCTCTTCATCAGGTGAGTCAGGAGCAGCGCTCCGAAAGCTCGTGCTACCAAATAAACCTGTTGGACTTTACCCTGGTGTTGTGAGACTTCTTACTGTGTTCACCCCAGTCCAACACCGGCATCTCCACATCAATAATAAATCAAATCAAATCCTTTTCCTTCTACCCTCTGTACTCTATGAATGGTATGCTTTGTCTGTATAGCTTAAGAAACAGTACTTTTCACTGTATGTTAATACGTGTGACAATAATAAATCAAATCAGGTCGAATCTTCCTTACCTGAAGAGGTCCAGGAAAGAGTGTGTGGCTTCCTTGGAGGGCAGCGCGGTGCTGGAGGCTGGCACCCTGCTGTGCCCAGCCTGGCTGTGTTGCCCTGGTTTGATGAGCAGTCCCAGGGTCACCCCCAGTGCGGAGCCCAGGAGGGTGGTGAGGGCGAAGTAGAGGATGGCACTGCCCCCCAGCTTGCCCAGGGCCCGGGTGTCGATGCTGGCAGCCCCGGACACCAGGCTGCAGAAGACCACGGGCAGAATCACCATCTTCAGCAGCCTGAGCAGCAGCTCCCCGGGGAAGGCGAAGGAGATCAGCTGGCTGCGGGAAAGCTGCAGCCCCCGGACCGCCAGCCCCACCGCCAGCCCCAGCAGCACCCCCGACACGGTCAGGATCACCAGCCCGTTCCTCCGCAGCACAGACAGCAGCTTGGCCAGCCTGGAGGAAGCTGCTTTCCCCCGGACCTCAGCCCCACTCTGCAGCCTGGACAAGCTGCAGGCTGCCCCTCTCTGCAGACCGGCATGTCCATTCGCCACTGCCTCCTCTGTCTTCTCCATGCTGCCTGTGTGTGTGAGACAGAGACAGGGGAGTGCGCTTTATTCTCCCCGCTGTGGGAGGGGACAGAAGGGGGGAGGCACTGAGATGATGCAACTCCCTCTCAGCCTGCTTCTTATCCATCAGAGAGGCAGCAGGAGCTGTCCATGTACACACACCCTGCACACACACACACTCTGTGTACACACACCCTGCACACACTCTGTGTACACACACCCTGCACACACACACACTCTATGTACACACACCCTGCACACACACACTCTGTGTACACACACCCTGCACACACACACACTCTGTGTACACACACCCTGCACACACACACACTCTGTGTACACACACCCTGCACACACACACACTCTGTGTACACACACCCTGCACACACACACTCTGTGTTCACACACCCTGTACACACACCCTGCACACACACACTCTGTGTTCACACACCCTGCACACTCTGTGTACACACACCCTGCACACACACACTCTGTGTACACACACCCTGCACACACACACACTCTGTGTACACACACCCTGCACACACACACACTCTGTGTACACACACCCTGCACACACACACACTCTGTGTACACACACCCTGCACACACACACTCTGTGTTCACACACCCTGTACACACACCCTGCACACACACACTCTGTGTTCACACACCCTGCACACTCTGTGTACACACACCCTGCACACACTCTGTGTACACACACCCTGCACACACACACTCTGTGTACACACACCCTGCACACACACACACTCTGTGTACACACACCCTGCACACACACACTCTGTGTTCACACACCCTGTACACACACCCTGCACACACACACTCTGTGTTCACACACCCTGCACACTCTGTGTACACACACCCTGCACACACTCTGTGTACACACACCCTGCACACACACACTCTGTGTACACACACCCTGCACACACTGTGTACACAGAGGAGCTATCCATGTACACAGATCCTGCACATAGGCTGTGTACACAGAGGCAGCAGGAGTTTTCCATGTACATAAACCCTGCACACACACTGTGTACACATACCCTGCACACACACTGTGTTCACAGACCCTGCATACACACTGTGTACACAAATCCTGCACACAGGCTGTGTACACAGAGGCAGGAGGAGCTGTCCATGTACACACACCCTGCACACACACTGTGTAGTTATGATGTGGAGATGCCGGTGTTGGACTGGGGTAAACACAGTAAGAGTTTTAACAACACCAGGTTAAAGTCCAACAGGTTTATTTGGTAGCAAATACCATTAGCTTTCGGAGCGCTGCTCCTTCGTCAGATGGAGTGGAAATCTGCACACTGTGTACACAGACTCTGCATACATACTGTGTACACACACCCTGCACACAAACTATGTACACAATCCCTGCACACACACTGTATACATACACCCTGCACACACACACATTGTGTACACAGACCCTGCACACACACACTGTACACAGACCCTGCGCACACACACAGTGTACACCGACCCTGCACACACACACAAGTGTACACAGATCCTGTACACGTACACTGTGTACACAGAGACAGCCTCCCAGAGTCAGAACAGGATTTCAGCAACACTGCCCCCCAGACGGCTCCCAGTCTCCAGAAACAGGAAGGTTTGGAGATCGAAATATTCATGACCTGGGATGTGTTGGAACACAAATGGACAGACAGGCGAGAATCTTTACTTTCTAATCCAGCAGTTTGTAATGAATGGGGGGGAGAAAATCCCACACAAATTCCTGTATGATTCCCCTAAACGGGAAAACGCTATAACCTCAACTTGGGATTCAATATTGAACATGACTACAGGGTCTGTGTACAGTGTGTGTGTGCAGGACAGTTCCTGCTGCCTCTGTGTGCACTGTGTGTGTGCAGGGTGTGTGTACACAGTGTGTCACATTGAGAATTCAGTATCCACATCAGCCCGGGGGTGCTGACAGAATGTGGGACTCACTCCCACGGGGAGTGGGGAGAGTACGGGACTCACTCCCACGGGGAGTGGGGAGAATGTGGGACTCACTCCCACAGGGAGTGGGGAGAGTGTGGGACTCGCTCCCACAGGGAGTGGGGAGAGTGTGGGACTCGCTCCCACAGGGAGTGGGGAGAGTGTGGGATCTCTCTCCAGCAGGGAGTGGGGAGAGTGTGGGATCTCTCTCCAGCAGGGAGTGGGGAGAGTGTGGGATCTCTCTCCAGCAGGGAGTGGGGAGAATGTGGGATCTCTCTCCAGCAGGGAGTGGGGATAGTGTGGGATCTCTCTCCAGCAGGGAGTGGGGAGAATGTGGGATCTCTCTCCAGCAGAGAGTGGGGAGAATATGGGACTCACTCCCACAGGGAGTGGGGAGAGTGTGGGATCTCTCTCCAGCAGGGAGTGGGGAGAGTGTGGGATCTCTCTCCAGCAGGGAGTGGGGAGAATGTGGGATCTCTCTCCAGCAGGGAGTGGGGATAGTGTGGGATCTCTCTCCAGCAGGGAGTGGGGAGAATGTGGGATCTCTCTCCAGCAGAGAGTGGGGAGAATATGGGACTCACTCCCACAGGGAGTGGGGAGAGTGTGGGATCTCGCTCCAGCAGGGAGTGGGGAGAGTGTGGCATCTGTCTCCAGCAGGCAGTGGGGAGAGTGTAGGATCTGTCTCCAGCAGGGAGTGGGGAGAGTGTGGGATCTCTCTCCAGCAGGGAGTGGGGAGAGTGTGGGATCTGTCTCCAGCAGGGAGTGGGGAGAGTGTGCGATCTCTCTCCAGCAGGGAGTGGGGAAAGTGTGGGATCTCTCTCCAGCGGAGAGTGTGGGATCTGTCTCCAGCAGGGAGTGGGGAGAGTGTGGGATCTGTCTCCAGCAGGGAGTGGGGAGAGTGTGGGATCTGTCTCCAGCAGGGAGTGGGGAGAGTGTGGGATCTGTCTCCAGCAGGGAGTGGGGAGAGTGTGGGATCTGTCTCCAGCAGGGAGTGGGGAGAGTGTGGGATCTGTCTCCAGCAGGGAGTGGGGAGAGTGTGGGATCTGTCTCCAGCAGGGAGTGGGGAGAGTGTGGGATCTGTCTCCAGCAGGGAGTGGGGAGAGTGTGGGATCTCTCTCCAGCAGGGAGTGGGGAGAGTGTGGGATCTGTCTCCAGCAGGGAGTGGGGAGAGTGTGGGATCTGTCTCCAGCAGGGTGTTGTTCCTGAAGGGAGGTTCATTTCATGCTCGTTGCTTCTTTAACGCTCATCCCTGAGCTGCCTCCACTATCCTGTTAAATGTCAGGAGGCGTTTCCAAGATCAAAGTTGTTCCGAGCCTTCCGGAATACAAATGAGTTGGATTTCTATCTGCAGAGAGTTGTTTGGGACACTGCAGCTGAGGAATTTGAGATGAGTTGTGGTTATTGAGTTGTGAGGCTCCAGCCTTTTGCATCCACTATTCTGCAGATTATCTTCTCTGCGAATCTGCCTCTTGTTGTTGGCAGCGTATCTCCACTCTTAGTCCCACTGTTAAATGTGAAATAATAGTCCAGGTTAATTTTTTCCCACATCTGTAATAATTTCAAATGTCACAGCACAGAGTCAGGCCATTCAGCCCATCCTTATCCACTTCTGCTCCATAGAAACAGAGAATCCCTACAGTGCGGAAGAGGCCATTCGGCCCATTGAGTCTGCACCGAATCTCTGACAGAGTAATTTACCCAGACTCTCTCCCCCATCCAATCCCTGTAACCCACCTGTTTACCCCACTAATCCACCTAACCTGCACATCTTTGGACTCCTCCCACAGTCTGAAAGATGTGCTGGTTAGGGTGCATTGACCCGAACAGGTGCCGGACTGTGGCGACTAAGGGAATTTCACAATAACTTCATTGCAGTGATAATGTAAGCCTGACTTGTGACACTAATAAATAAACCTTAAACCCCACTTATTTACCTTGCTAATCCCCCTGACGCTAAGCGGCAATTTAGCATGGCCAATCAACCTAGCCTGCACATCATTGGAGTGTGGGAGGAAACCGGAGCACCTGGAGAAAACCCACGCAGACACGGGGAGAATGTGCAGACTCCACACAGACAGTGACCCAAGCCGGAAATCGAACCCGGGTCCCTGGCGCTGTGAGGCAGCAGTGCTAATCACTGTGCCACCATGCCACCCCAAATGTGACTAGTGACCCAGTAACACATCCCAAGGAGCTTTACAGGAAAGATTATCCTGTGCTAAGCCACATAAAAAGATTCATTCAGGCAGGTGATCAGAAACATGCGCAGACAGGTGGATTTTAAAAGATGAGGGAGAGATGGAGAGGTTTAGCAACTGTTTGTAATATTCTCTCTAGAGTCTGAATAAAGCACTATAAACTTTAATATTTATCTCCTTTGACTTAAATTCTACAGAGTCCAACAATCTATTCACTTTGTCTATTACTAAGCACACACTGGGTGTCTGCTTTGTGGAACACCTTCACTCAGTCTACAAGCGTGACCCCCTGTCATTTGCCATTTCGGCACAGCACCCTGCTCCCATGCCCACACGTCCATCCTTGGCCTGCTGTAATGTTCCAGTGAGGCAACAGCACCTCATCTTCCAAACAGGCATGTTATGGCCCTCCGGACTCAACATTGAGCTCAATAACATTTTACTGTGACCTTTCTCCTCCATCTTGATCACTTTTGCTTTTAAACATCCTGAATATTTTTTTGTTCCCAATGCAAAAACCTCCCCCTCCCCCTCCCCCACTGGGCCAGCTGTCCTTAAGTTTTGCTTCATCTTTGCTGCGATCTCCCCCAGCTCCCACGATTCACTATTCCAGCGGTTCCACCCCCTCTTATCCACAATCACCACTTTTCCATCTCTTTAGTTTTGAAGAAAGGCTCAGGGAGACTTAAAACGTGACCTCTGGTTTCTCTTCCTGCAGAAGTTGCCGGAACTGCTGAACTTTTCCGGTTTTCTCTGTTTTTGTAAAGTTTGTTTTTGGCTACTCTGCTCTGATTGGCTACATTTAGCATCAAGGGTGCTGAGACTCTGAGTTCTCTCTGGGCTTTGTGCTGAATGACTTGAATTCCATTCTTGGAGTGCTCCTGTCAACTGGGTTGTGACTTGTCCGGATTACATCCCATCTGCTGTCACTGCGCCCATTTACAAATCCCATCCACCTCATTCCGGGACTGATGGAATTCCCAACCTGGGAATGATCTCCATCCAGCCTTATCTTCTTGGATGGCACAGGTCGTGTCTGGGTCGGCAGAAGGGGCGGCACGGTGGCACAGTGCTTAGCACTGCTGCCTCACACCTCCAGGGACCCGGGTACAATTCTGGCCTCAGGTAACTGTCTGTGTGGAGTCTGCACGTTCTCCCCGTGTCTGCGTGGGTTTCCTCCAGGTGCTCCGGTTTCCTCCAAAGATGCGATTGGCCATGCTAAATTGCCCCTCACCGTCCAAAGATTAGGGGGATTAGCGGGCTTAATGCTTGGGGTTACAGGGATAGAGCAGGGGGTTGGGCCTGAGTAAGATTCTCTGTCTGAGAGTCAGTGCAGACTCGATGGGCTGAATGGCCTCCTTCTGCACCTTAGGGATTCTCGGATCTATTCTATGTTCCACACTAACCGGACCCCACCAGAAACCCTGCTTATCCTGACCGGAGCTGGTTTCCAGCTGTCGCTGTTCTGTTGCCACCAATGTATGATGTACACTGAGACTGCAAAGCTGTCTGTGTGGGAATTGAGTCAATGTGTTACCCTCGTTGATGGGACATATCTGTGGGCCTGGACTCAACTGCAACAACTACCACAGTTCTGATGACTTGCCAAGATTGGATGCTGCACATTGCACATGGCTGCTTGAGCAAGTTACTAAAGCACGGCAGAAACTCGGAAAGGAAGAGAAGCATGGGAAGGAGGAGGGCAGAAGGTAACAGTTTTGAGGTTGTAATTTGCAAGTCCTTTGCTGGAGGTTTTGTTGTGAGGTTCTGTAAATTTATCTCTTCATTCTGCTGCGTAAGTAGAAAGAATTGGCCAATTATTCAGTTCCTAGTATTTGTATAATTAATGATGATAAGAATTACCAAGGACAGGACTTGTTTTTAAAGCCAGTGGCTTCTCAATGACTGTTGAAAATGGATTTTTATAAGGAGGCAGAATGAATTGCCTCTCGATTAGAAAATTAACCTGCTTCCTTTCCCCTCAGTGAGGCCCTGACACTTGTCTCTGCGACTCCCCATCTGTCTGTCGGGATTCAGTCCCCCACGGAACAACTTAAACTCGCCATTGGAACACACATTAGCGGCAGCCTGGATTATACCGCTGTCTTTAAAGGCAAATCATCAATCAGTTCCCAAAGCATCCTGCGCCCTTTTGAACCAGATAACAGCTTGCAACTGAGAGTGGGATAATCTGAGGCGGCCACTTGCTCCAGTTCCATTATCATTCACTCCTTCCCAATGTCGATTGATAGGTGAGTTGACCAGGCTAAACTGCTTCTTGGTGTCCCAAGATGTTAGGGGGATGAGCAGGATAAATACTTAGGGTTACGGGGAACAGGTCTGGGTGGGATTGCCCCTTAGTGTCAAGGGGATTACATGGGGTTACAGTGATAGAGCTTGGATGGGATTGTGGTCGGTGCAGACTTGATAGGCCGCATGGCCTCCTTCTGCACTGTAGGAATTCTATGATTAATAGACTCGTCACTGAAGGTCACGGAGACTTGGGGCCAAGACATCACTCAGAATAAGATGGTGAATATTTGAAACAGAGAACAATACAGAAAAGGAGGCCATTCAGCCCATCGTCCCTCTGCTAACTCCTTCTTCCACCTTCTTCTATCGGGCAAAAGATACAAAAGTCTGAGGTCACGTACCAACCGACTCAAGAACAGCTTCTTCCCTGCTGCTGTCAGACTTTTGAATGGACCTACCTCATATTAAGTTGATCTTTCTCTACACCCTAGCTGTGACTGTAACACTACATTCTGCACTCTCCCCTCTCCTTCTCCCTTATGTACTCTATGAATGGTATGCTTTGTCTGTATTGCGTGCAAGAAACAATACTTTTTACTGTATACCAATACATGTGACAATGATAAATCAAATCAATGAAAGAATTGTCCAACAATTCCCATTCCCAACTAGTCTTTCTGATATCCCTGCAATTTTACCAAAATATTTATCCAATTGCCTTTCAAAAATTGTTATTGAACCTGCTTCCACTGTCCTTGAGGCAGTGTGTTCCAGATCACAACAACTCGCTGCCAAAGCCATTCTCCTCACGGTTCCCACCATTTTCCTTTTGCTAATTTGCTTCAGTTTGTGATTCCTGGTTACTGACTGCCCTGATGTGGAGATGCCGGCGTTCAACTGGGGTAAACACAATAAGGAGTCTAGCAACACCAAGTTAAAGCCCAACAGGTTTATTTGGTAGCAAACGCCACTAGCTTTCGGAGCACTGCTCCTTCGTCAGATGAGTGGGAGTCCCACTCTTCTGATGAAGGAGCAGTGCTCCGAAAGCCAGTGGCGTTTGCTACCAAATAAACCTGTTGGACTTTAACCTGGTGTTGTGAGACTACTTACTGTTCATAGAGAAGGAGAAGGTGCAGAATGCAGTATTCTCCGCTATCCCGTAGATTGACAAGACTTACATTATCAGCATTACAATCTGACACTGTCTTGATGCGGAAGTTAATATTTCAGCACTCTCACTTCAGTTTGGGTCATGTGACAAGCTTGAGGCTGATGCAACATTTCTGTTGTGTTGCTATAGTTACCTAATTTGGTAAAACTAAAGGAAGGTTGCTACAGTATGAAACCGATTAGCCACATTATCAGCCACAAATAACCCAGTCTGCTCAGAGTGCAGAATGTGAGGGGCAAAACGATCACTCCATCAAACTCTCCGAGTGGAATCTCATCGGCTGAAAGATTCGGAGACATCGGAACTAACTCTGTCGCCCCTACCCCACCCCAGAGGCAGCCAATAACAGGCCACCGCCTGGAGCTCCATCCAATCAGGGGTGATGTGCAGACTCCATGGGTATGAGGGCCAATCAGAGTGCTTGAAGCTGTGGGGTGGGTAGAACATAGAACACTACAGCGCAGTACAGGCCCTTCGGCCCTCGATGTTGCGCCGACCAGTGGAACCAATCTAAAGCCCCTCTAATCTACACTATTCCAATATCATCCATATGTTTATTCAATAACCATTTGAATGCTCTTAATGTTGGCGAGTCCACTACTGTTGCAGGCAGGGCATTCCACGCCCTTACTACTCTCTGAGTAAAGAACCTACCTCTGACATCTGTCCTATATCTCTCACCCCTCAATTTAAAGCTATGTCCCCTCGTGCTAGCCATCACCATCCGAGGAAAAAGGCTACTCTCAGGGTAGGTGCTGCTGACAAATGTGGGACACCACAGGGCTGCCACGACGACCAGGCCACCAGTGCGGAGGGGCAGCTATTGTATCTCTGAGCCAAAGACCCTGGGGAATGAGGGGGGGGGGGAATTAAAGGCCTTTCTGCCCATACCCTGTCCCACCATTCTGTTCTGGAGAGGCCACTTCCTGGTAACTGCTGCTTTCAGACCCAGCTGGGTGGATGGGGGGAGGTGCAGGGGGAGGAACGTGCAGGGGGGCTATCTGTTTGTCTAAAGATCCCAACAGCATCACCACTCTAAAGCCCAGGGGGCTGAGCTGTCACTGATTGGCTACCCACTGCTGATGAGCTGACCCTAGCCTCAGCAAGATCACTCAGAGACAGAGAGATGACCCCACACTCGGACATTCCCCACCCTCCCGCCGCCTGCAAGAGGTTGGTAAGATTCCGCCCTCGTCTCTGACATTGGAGCAGGAGAGAACTCTACAGCAAAAACTGAGAACCAACCTAAACACCGGATTAACCAGAGTGAATATTTAGCCCGGTGGCTCTGGAGCCTGGGAGAGCAGGGAGATTCTGGGCAGCTCTGAGCAATAACCTGGCAACGTCTACAGAGCAGCTGAAGCCTCACAGACGGGCAAGGTGGGTGAGTGTCCACAGCACCAGGGACAGAGCTGGCATCTCACCGTGGTACACTCGGTGCTGCCTGCTCCGGCTGGATGGATTGGGGAGAAGCCCCTTGCCAAGTGCTGGAGCAAGTGGCAGAGTCTGCAGCCTCTTGGCTCAGTGTCCTTTCACTCGAGCCAATCAGACACCACACTTCACTCATTCTCCCCGTCTCCACCAGACTGAGTAAATCAAACCCTATTTTTAATCCCATGGGCTGGTGTTTGAGGGATAACATTCTGCAATTCCATCCACTATTCCCCGAAAAATGAGCAATGTTGAGTTTTGCAGAGAATAATTTAAGAGGTTCACGATGAACATGGCACCATTAGACAGACTGTGGTGAAAAACAGTCACATCCATCAGACTGATACCTGTAAATAAACACTTACATACTAAAACACTTTTATAATTGTGTCATGGGGTGTTGGCATCGCTGGCTGGGCCAACATTTATTGCCCATATTTAATTACCCCTCGAGAAGGTGGTGATGAGCTGCCCTCTTGAACCCGCTGCAGTCCACGTGGTGTAGGTACACCCACCATGCTGTTCGGGAGGGAGTTCCAGCCAGCACTATCACATTGACCGTTATATCATATAATTTAGTGAGGAGGGGGCCTGTGATTATTAATCCATTTGAACAGGAGGTCCTTCCACCCGAGAATAGTGAAAATTGATTGAATCGGCCGAGGTACTGAGATTGGGATAAGGTTCCTCACTTTGAGGAAACCGGGCCAAAGATTGTTCAAAATGATTCCAAGGTTCAGGCTTCTGTCCAAACTCATTTGTATAATCACAAACGTACAACGGCACGGTGGCACAGCGGTTAACACTGCTGCCTCACAGTGACACGGTGACACAGTGGGTTAACACTGCTGCCTCACAGCGACACGGTGACACAGCGGGTTAACACTGCTGCCTCACAGTGACACGGTGGCACAGCGGTTAGCACTGCTGCCTCACAGTGACACAGTGGCACAGCGGTTAGCACTGCTGCCTCACAGTGACAACCCAGGTTCAACTCCGGCCTCAGGTCGCTGTCTGTGCAGAGTCTGCACGTTCTCCCCATGTCTGCGTGGGTTTCCTCCGGGTGTTCCGGTTTCCTCCCACACTTTAAAGATGTGCAGTTTAGGTGGATTTGGCCATGCTAAATTGATCCTCGTGTCAGGGGGGTTAGCAGGGTAAATATGAGGGGTTACGGGAGTAGGGCCCGGGGGGGATTGTGGTCGGTGCAGACTCGATGGGCCGAATGGCCTCCTTCTGTCCTGTTGGGATTCTATGGATTTCTATAAAATATTTCATTTCACAAACTGGGCAATGAACAGAATGTTTGTGACTTTTCCTTTGAAATGAAACATGTTCCTCAATTGATTGAAGAGTGGGAACTTGGTGTGGCTTTACCCAAAGAGCTGACAATGGTGGGGGTCACAGAAAAGAAACATTCCTAATGAGCGTCCAAATCTCCATCTCTAACCAGATTTGAAATAATCCAAAACGACGTCAAAAAGACTGCGCTGATCCTGTTAGTAGTTTCGTTCGTGTCCACTGGTCAGTATCTGAGTGAATGGACTGACTACAATCGGTAACACCAGCTGATGCAATGAAGCTAAAATGTTTCACAGTCTGATTTACATTTTTGTAGCTGCTTTCTCTGCAGTTCCTCTCACAAATCCAAAGCCACTGTGTGGCAGAGTTCTGTGACGTCCATTTTTAAATTTGTGAATGAATTTAATGAATTGCTGACAGTCAGGGAGTTTATATTAACCCCACAGGCAGAACAGAGGCTGCTGGATACAATCCCCAACACTGGAGACTGGCTGGCCTCAGAGCAGAGATCTTTCCAGAGCGCAGTTTCCTCCCATCAACCTTTCCAATATCTTGTTATTTGTGATCTTATTATCATGCTGCTGTATTTTATAACCATCCTTTGCTTCTGTTCAGCCACCCTGCCTGGGTAAGGCAGTGTGTATAATACATCAAAGATCCATAGCTTAGTGATATGCTAAATTCCCCTTCAAGCTCCATTTTCAAGTTTGCTGACGACACCACTGTAGTGGGTCGGATCTCAAACAATGACGAGACAGAGTACAGGAATGAGATAGAGAATCTGGTGAACTGGTGCAGCAACAATAATCTCTCCCTCAATATCAAAATGAAGGAGATTGTCATCAACTTCAGGAAGCGTAGAGGAGAACATGCCCCTGTCTACGTCAATGGGGATGAAGTAGAAAGGGTCGAGAGCTTCAGGTTTTTAGGTGTCCAGATCACCAACAACCTGTCCTGGTCCCCCCACGCCGACACTATAGTTAAGAAAGCCCCACCCACGCCTCTACTTTCTCAGACGGCTAAGGAAATTTGGCATGTCAACTACGACTCTCACCAACTTTTACAGATGCACCATAGAAAGCATTCTTTCTGGTTGTATCACAGCTTGGTCTGGGGCTCCTGCTCTGCCCAAGACCGCAAGAAACTACAAAAAGTCATGACTGTAGCCCAATCCATCACGCAAACCAGCCTCCCATCCATTGACTCTGTCGACACTTCCCGCTGCCTCGGAAAAGCAGCCAGCATAATTAAGGACCCCATTTCCCCGGATATTCTCTCTTCCACCTTCTTCCTTCGGGAAAAAGATACAAAAGTCTGAGGTCACGTACCAACCGACTCAAGAACAGCTTCTTCCCTGCTGCCGTCAGACTTTTGAATGGACCTAGCTTGCATTAAGTTGATCTTTCTCTACACCCTAGCTATGACTGTAACACTACATTCTGCACTCTCTCCTTTCCTTCTCTATGAACGGTATGCTTTGTCTGTATAGTGCACAAGAAACAATACTTTTCACTGTATCCCAATACATGTGACAATAATAAATTAAATCAATGACATTTTGAATCCTGTTAACATTCTCAAAACTTCTGAATAATTAATGAATATTAGTCTGGGAGGGAGATTTGTCCGATGTTTGATGCTGATTTTCAGAAATATCTGCTGCCTTATGCTTGGACACTGTGTCCTGACTGGTTATCGCAATATACCCACAACGTAATCCTCATCTTGGCAAAGGTAAAAAGTTATTTTCAACTTTAAGCTTCGATATAATCCCAGTTCATTTACACAATGAGGACATGGCTGGGCAGATCACACGTCACTCTCCATTACGTCCTCACTCACTGATCAAATTGTTGGCATTCGGGCAGAGATTAAATCGCCGCTTCCACAGACTCCATTTCCAAGGAAGGTCAATGACAGATATTCATTTATATAGCGCCCTGACAGACTCCAGCATGTCGCAAAGTACTTCATCAAACCCAATGAGAACCTTTTCAAAGTGTAAGCACTGCAGGAACACTGGAAACTCAGCAAGCAATCTGTACACAGCAAGATCCCATAAACAGCAATATGATAACAGCCAGATTGTCTGTTGTTGTGATATTGATTGAAGAATGGCTATTACCCCAAAGACATGGCGGCACTCCCTCAGCACTGACTCTCTGACAGTGCGGCACTCCCTCAGCACTGACGCTCTGACAGTGCGGCACTCCCTCAGCACTGACCCTCTGACAGTGCGGCACTCCCTCAGTACTGACCCTCTGACAGTGCGGCACTCCCTCAGTACTGACCCTCTGACAGTGCGGCACTCCCTCAGTACTGACCCTCTGACAGTGCGGCACTCCCTCAGTACTGACCATCTGACAGTGCGGCACTCCCTCAATACTGACCCTCTGACAGTGCAGCACTCCCTCAGCACTGACCCTCTGACAGTGCGGCACTCCCTCAGCACTGACCCTCTGACAGTGCAGCACTCCCTCACCACTGACCCTCTGACAGTGCGGCACTCCCTCAGCACTGACCCTCTGACAGTGCGGCACTCCCTCAGCACTGACCCTCTGACAGTGCGGCACTCCCTCAGTACTGACCCTCTGACAGTGCGGCACTCCCTCAGCACTGACCCTCTGACAGTGCGGCACTCCCTCAGTACTGACCCTCTGACAGTGCGGCACTCCCTCAATACTGACCCTCTGACAGTGCGGCACTCCCTCAGTACTGACCCTCTGACAGTGCGGCACTCCCTCAGTACTGACCCTCTGACAGTGCGGCACTCCCTCAGTAATGACCCTCTGACAGTGCGGCACTCCCTCAGTACTGACCCTCTGACAGTGCGGCACTCCCTCAGCACTGACCCTCTGACAGTGCGGCACTCCCTCAGTACTGACCCTCTGACAGTGCGGCACTCCCTCAGCACTGACCCTCTGACAGTGCGGCACTCCCTCAGTACTGACCCTCTGACAGTGCGGCACTCCCTCAGCACTGACCCTCTGACAGTGCGGCACTCCCTCAGCACTGACCCTCTGACAGTGCGGCACTCCCTCAGCACTGACCCTCTGACAGTGCGGCACTCCCTCAGTACTGACCCTCTGACAGTGCGGCACTCCCTCAGCACTGACCCTCTGACAGTGCGGCACTCCGAAATCTCTACCGCTCCGGAACTGCTCCTGCTCTGGAACCTTGTGTGCCCCGGACCCTCCCGCGCTCCGGACCCTCCCCTGTTCCGGACCTTCCCCCGCTCCGGAACCGTCCCCCCCCTCCGGGCCCTCCCCTGCTCTGGAATCTTCCCCCGCTCCGGACCCTCCCCCTCTCTGGACACTCCCCCGCTCCAGACCCTCCCTCCCTCCGGACCCTCCCCCTCTCTGGACACTCCCCCGCTCCAGACCCTCCCTCCCTCCGGACCCTCCCCCTCTCTGGACCCTCCCCTCTCCGGAACCTCCCCCTGTTCCCATTGGTTTTTGCAAGAAATGAGTTGGAGGAGTTGGAAGCTATCGGATGCCTGTTTCTCAGCGTGAGTGTGTGAAGTATTGGCATCATCGATACAAGTGCCAGGTAATCAGCGGGTGGCACATCCACAGGTTCCCCAGCGGGAGGCTGGGAAACTTTACTGTCTGGCAGCAAACGGTGAGGAAGACAAACGGTTCAGCGGCTTTCATTGCAAGAGGGCTGGGATACAGGAACAAGGATGTCTCACTGCAGCTCTACAGGGCCATGATGAGACCACACCTGGAATATTGGGCCCAATTCTCCCATCGCGACCCACAACTTTCCTGGCGTGTCCGGTCGGGAGAATCGCATGTCGGCCTTTTTCCAGGATTTGCGCATTCGCTGGGAACACATGCACATTTCCCAGAGCCAGAGAACAGTTGCCGGTCAGACCACGCTGGAAACCAGCTGGAAGAGAGGCAAGTCATCTGAATCTTTTTTAAATGTAGTTTAAATATATTTTGCATGTGATTATCAGGCCCGGCATGGAACTTGCCGATCCCGATAGCATCTCCCACCCCTCCAGGAGTACTTCATTCCAGCGGGGTTTAGAGTAGCTCCCCATGTTCGGGGAACTAGCGGGAGACCCCGCCGGAATGAGGGGAGGACAATCGGGGCCCCCAGGGGGTGGGGGGGGGGGGGTGGTGAACCCCTGGGCACGGGCACCCTGGCAATGCCAGCCTGTGCCCCCTGCACTGCCCAAGGGGCAAAGTGCCCATGCCCAGGGGCACCTTGGCACTGCCGATCGGGCATCGGGCAGTGCCAAGGGGGCAGGGCCTATTGTGGGCAGGGACTAGGGGGCAATCGGTGGGGGGTCCCACTGCCACTCTGCATTGGGATCGGTCTGGGATGGAGGGAGAGCAGCGATCGGGGCGGGCTTGCGGGGGGGGTGGTGGTCTGCTGGGCGGCGGGGGGGGGGGCGCTGGTCTGCCTCCCAGGGGGGGTCTGACCCGGGGGGGGGGTCAGCGGGGGGAGGGGGTTCTGTCAGGGTGAGGGGGGGGGGGGGATTGCCACTGCTGGGGGGAGGTGGGGCCTGGACATCGGGGCGCTCCGGGGTTGGGGGGGGTGTCAGGGCTGCCCCGGGAATTGGTGTGGGGGCCGTGATCGGGCCATGTGGGGGGGCTAGAGGGGCAGCACCGCGGGGGTCCCGGGCTGGCCAGCAAATGGGGAGTCTGACAGATCGGAGCCCCCTGGGATTTTTTATGAGATTCACAATTGTGATCTCGAGTGCGGAGATTCAGGTCTGAAGCTGCGCTGAGAACACAGTCATAACCTCGAACAGTTTTCCCACCAATTCAGCACTTTGGGAAAATCGCCTCCATTCTGTGCAACTTTGGTCTCCTTATCCTAGAAAATTTATACTTGCCGTAGAGGGAGGGCAGGAAAGGTTCATCAGACAGATCCCTGAGAGTTTGGGACTGTCCAATGAGGAGATAGTGAGGAGACTGGCCCTGTATTACCTGGAGCCTCGAAGAATGAGAGGCAATCGCTGGACTCTGGGGTGGTTCCCACAGATTGGAAAACAGCAAATGTGACGCCACTGTTTAAAAAAGGAGGTAGACAAAAGGCAGGTAACTATAGGCCGGTTAGCTTAACTTCTGTAGTAGGGAAAGTCCTTGAATCTATCATCAAGGAAGAAATACCGAGACATCTGGATATAAATTGTCCCATTGGTAAGACGCAGCATGGGTTCATGAAGGGCAGGTCATGTTTGACTAATTTAGTGGAATTCTTTGAGAACATTACATGTGCAGTGGACAATGGGGAACCTGTGGATGTGGTGTATCTGGGTTTCCAGAAGGCATTTGACAAGGTGCTGTACCAAAGACTGCTACATAAGATAAAGGTGCACAGTGTTACGGGTAATGTATTAGCATGCATAGAGGATTGGTTAACTAACAGAAAGCAAAGAATGGGAGTAAATGGGTGTTTTTCTGGTTGGCGATCAGTGACCAGTGGTGTGCCTCAGGGATCAGTGTTGGGACCGCAATTGTTTACGATTTACATAGATGATTTGGAGTTGGGGACCAGGTGTAGTGTGTCAAAATTCGCAGATGACACTAAGATGAGTGGCAGAGCAAAGTGTGCAGAGGATGCTGAAAGTCTGCAAAGGAATATAGATAGTCTAAGTGAGTGGGCGAGGGTCTGGCAGATGGAGTACAATGTTGGTAAATGTGAGGTCATCCATTTTGGTAGGAATAACAGCAAAATGGACTATTATTTAAATGGTAAAAAATTGCAGCATGCTGCTGTACAGAGGGATCTGGGTGTCCTTGTGCAGGAATCTCAAGGAGTTGGTTTGCAGGTACAGCAGGTAATTAAGAAGGCAAATGGAATTTTGTCCTTCATTGCTAGAGGGATGGAGTTTAAAAACAGTGAAGTTATGTTGCAGCTGTATAAGGTGCTGGTGAGGCCACACCTGGAGTACTGTGTACAGTTTTGGTCTCTTTACTTGAGAAAGGATATACTGGCACTGGAGGGGGTGCAGAGGAGATTCACTAGGTTGATTCCAGAGTTGAGAGGGTTGGCTTATGAGGAGAGACTGAGTAGACTGGGGCTATATGTCAGCTTAACATCTGGAGTAGGGAAGAAGAATGAGGGGAGATCTTATAGAAACGTATAAGATTATGAAGGGAATAGATAAGATAGAAGCAGGGAAGTTGTTTCCACTGGCGGGTGAAACTAGAACTAGGGGACATAGCCTCAAAATAAGGGGAAGCAGATTTAGGACCGAGTTGAGGAGGAACTTCTTCACACAAAGGGTTGTGAATCTGTGGAATTCCCTGCCCAGTGAAGTAGTTGAGGCTACCTCATTGAATGTTTTTAAGGCAAGGATAGATAAATTTTTGAACAGTAAAGGAATTAAGGGTTATGGTGAGGGGGCGGGTAAGTGGAGCTGAGCCCACAAAAAGATCAGCCATGATCTTATTGCTGTGGCTCTGGAGTCACCTGTAGACCAGAAACCAAAAGGGAAAACACTGGAAAATCTCAGCAGGTCTGGCAGCATCTGTAAGGAGAGAAAAGAGCTGATGTTTCCAGTCCAGACGACCCTTTGTCAAAGCTACAAAGCTAAAAGGCACAGAAAGTGGGAGATATTTATACTGCAGGGGGAGGGAATGAGAGATGAGTCATAGCCACAGAAACCAGGGGAAAGGCTGCTAATGGCAGCCCATAGAGAGAATAGAAGGTGTGAATGGGCAAACGGCAGAGAAGCTGAAATCAGAGGGTAAACTGTGATAGATGAAGATGTTGAGGGGGGGAGGGGGGTGGAAGATGGGACAGAGGTAGAATGTAGAAAAGGGGAAGGTGGGAGAAAGGCAAGGGAAGGGGGATGAAGCAGGGGGAAAGAGTGGGGGAAAAAAGTGGGTGGGGGGAAGAAAAATGAAGAAAGACAATAAAGAAATAAAAGGTCGAGAACAGAAAAAATAAAATAAAATAAAATGAAAACAAAGGGGGTCGAGGTGGGGTAGAGCTAATCATCTGAAGTTGTTGAATTCGATGTTGAGACCGGAAGGCTGTAAAGTGCCCAGCCGGAAGATGAGATGCTGTTTCTCCAGTTTGTGTTGAGCTTCACTGGAACATTGCAGCGGGCCAAGGACAGACATGTGGGCATGGGAGCAGGATCGTGTGTTAAAATGGCAGCAACCGGAAGGTCAGGGTCCTGTTTGTGCACAGACCGAAGGTGCTCAGCAAAGCGATCACCCAGTCTACGCTTGGTCTCTCCGATATAGAGGAGACCACATTGGGAGCAGCGACATGTAGGCCAGACCAGGTAAGGGCGGCAGATTTCCTTCCCTAAAGGACATTAGTGACCCAGATGGGTTTTCCCGACAATCGACAATGGTTTCATGGTCATCAGTAGATTCTTAATTCCAGATTTATTTGTTGAATTCAAATTCCACCACCTACCGTGGCGGGATTCGAACCTGGGTCCCCAGAACATTAGCTGAGTTTCTGTATTAATAGTCCAGCGATAATACCACTAGGCCATTGCCTCGGAGTTGGCAATATAGGGCAGTGGGGATGAGTGGGGGGCATGGGAGTTATGAGGGGCAATGGTGAGGTGGGGGCATGAGGTGGTATTAGTTGGCACGGAAGGGGCACGGGGAGTGTGAGGAGGGTAAGGGCTGGCGGGCAGTTTTCTGCTTTATTTATTTTTTTAGTAACATGAGCAAAAAGCAGGGACATAGAGGGGGGTCTTCGGCCCTGCCACCGCCTCGGGGCACCCCAGCACCCCAGCTGTGGATCTGACTCACACTCCCCACCCCAGCACTGTGGTTACAGGAGTCAGACTGTTTCCACTGACTTCACATCTGGCACCGCACCGAGGATCCGGCGCGCTCTATCCCAGTGACGGCCAGTTCCTTATAACACAGGGATACCTCCCTCCACCCTCCATCTCAATATTAAAACATGCTGAGTATACGACAGGGACACCGCTGTGCCCGTCAGTGAGTTCGACTCACAGCAAACTCCCTATTTTCACAGCAGAGAGTCTGTCTGAACAGCACACGATGTGGAGATGCCGGCGTTGGACTGGGGTAAACACAGTAAGAAGTTTAACAACACCAGGTTACAGTCCAACAGGTTTATTTGGTAGCAAAAATCACACAAGCTTTCGGAGGCTTAAGCCCCTTCTTCAGGTGAGTGGGAGTTCTGTTCACAAACAGGGCATATAAAGACACAAACTCAATTTACGTGAATAATGATTGGAATGCGAATACTTACAGCTAATCAAGTCTTAAAGGTACAGACAATGTGAGTGGAGGAAGCATTAGCACAGGTTAAAGAGATGTGTATTGTCTCCAGACAGGACAGCCAGTGAGACTCTGCAGGTCCAGGCAAGCTGTGGGGGTTACAGATAGTGTGACATAAACCCAAGATCCCGGTTGAGGCCGTCCTCATGTGTGCGGAACCTGGCTATCAGTTTCTGCTCAGCGACTCTGCGCTGTCGTGTGTCGTGAAGGCCGCCATGGAGAACGCTTACCCGAATATCAGAGGCCGAATGCCCGTGACCGCTGAAGTGCTCCCCCACAGGAAGAGAACACTCTTGCCTGGTGATTGTCGAGCAGTGTTCATTCATCCGTTGTCGTAGCGTCTGCATGGTTTCCCCAATGTACCATGCCTCGGGACATCCTTTCCTGCAGCGTATCAGGTAGACAACGTTGGCCGAGTTGCAAGAGTAGGTACCTGGTGGATGGTGTTCTCACGTGAGATGATGGCATCCGTGTCGATGACCCAGCACGTCTTGCAGAGGTTGCTGTGGCAGTGTTCCCACTGACCTGAAGAAGGAGCTTAAGGCTCCGAAAGCTTGTGTGGCTTTTGCTACCAAATAAACCTGTTGGACTTTAACCTGGTGTTGTTAAACTTCTTACTGTGAACAGCACACCACAGCAAACAGCGTACAGAGCCTACTTAAAAAGATTCTCTACAGCAAACTAAACTCATGACAAAAATTACAACATCTTCCCATAAAACTCCACGTCACTGCTTGCTATGGGAATAGAGCAGGAGGGTGGGAATAACTGGATCGCTTTTCAACACAGGCTCAATGGGCAGAATGGCCTCCTGTGCTGCAAATATTCCACAATTTCCCGTGCAAAATGCAGCCAGTGGAGGATAGTTACAAAAGGTGTGAATAAATTCAGGTCGCAGTCACTTTGCGCAGGGTGGGCTCCTGGTGTGATTGACTGGGGGAATTAGCCAACCATTTCCATCCAGGGTGGGGACAGAGAGAATTTCTCAAACGCCCAGAGCTTGGCTGCTCGCTCACCCCACCCAGTGGCTGCTCACTGTCAGTTCCTCTGGACTGACACAAAAGGTGAACAGATATCAAAGCAAAAGATAATTAAAACCAGAATTTATTTCTTAGGTAGCGGCTCAAATTATTTAACAAGGGGTGAATTATGAGGACAGGTTACATTGACCAGAATCAGGTTAAAGTTTACTTATTAGTCACAAGTAGGCTTACATTAACACTGCAATGAAGTTACTGTGAAAATCCCCTAGTCGCCACAGTCCAGCGCCTGTTCGGGTACACTGAGGGAGAATTAAGCATGGCCAATGCACCCTCACCAGCACGTCTTTCAGACTGTGGGAGGAAACCGGAGCACCCGAAGGAAACCCACACAGACACGGGGAGAACATGCAGACTCCACACAGACAGTGACCCAAGCTGGGAATCGAACCCAGGTCCCTGGCGCTGTGAGACAGCAGTGCTAACCACTGTGCCACCGTGCCGCCCATGTAACTTCTGTATGTTTGTAAATTCTGTAAGGCTATTGAAGCATTCTGTACTCTTTTAATAGTTTTAGTTAATCTGTAGCAAACACAGACAGATGTGAATTCTATAAGATACTCAGATATCAATGAAATATTTAGGTTAAAGAGCTCAAATGTTGATTGCAGTGCGAGACTCCACACTACCTTATCTCAGAAAAGCAAACCACACAACTCCCAGAAGGCCTGTGCGTTCCCTCGCTGGGAATTCACAACATTGGATTCGAGAGAGACAGGGTGATGACCCAATCAATGATCATGCACCACCTAAACCAATCAGAAACTGATCCTGCACAGACCGAACCAATGAAAGAGAGACAGAGGGACAGAGAGAGAGAGAGAGAGAGAGGAAGAAAGAGAAAGAGAAAGAAAGAGACATAGAGACAGAGAGAAAGAGACAGAAAGAGATAGAGAGAGAGAAATTGACTGAATGAGAGACAGAAAGAGAGAGAGAGATTGACAGAGTGAGAGAGGGACTGAGAAAGATTCCATGTCACCGGGTCCCCCTGGTTGAATTGGGAGGCAGGAACTAGGCTAAGCAGCCTTGCTATCTCGCTCAATAAAACTTGCTGAATAAATGTTTCCTGAGTGACATCTCCTATTGTCTGAATGGTTAAATTTCAGAAAGACAAACTAATGTTGAATGAGTTCAGACTCACAGATTTGGAAGTTAAACACCCCAAAAAATCCTCACAGGATGTTAGCTATCTGAAGGAGCAGCCATGATCCCACATCCCTGCTGCTTTTTATCAGTAACTCATGAACATCTCTCTTTAATATTAATTAATTCAGTCAGCTTCCATCGCCTTTCCAGGTCGAATGTCCCAATCCCAGCGACTCTCCTCAACTCCCTGTTTCCCGGAGATTTTTAAATCTCTGATCTCTGGTTATTAACTCACTCCCAAAACACATTGTGTTTCTCTCTCTAGTCATTACCTCCTTCATCTTGAAAATGTCTCCAGAGTCACTTCTTAACTTCTGTAAGGAGACCAGACCGAGCTTTTTATAAAATTATGAGAATTAGGAGCAGGAGTGGCCAATCAGCCCATCGAGCCCTGCCTTGCCACTCAATAAGATCATGGCTGATTGGATTGTGATCTCGACTTCACTCTGCTGTCTGTTTCCCGTGACCCTCGACTCCTGTAACAATTAGAAATCTGTCTACCGCGGCCTTGAATGAACTCAATGACCCAGCAGCCTCCGCTACCCCCTGAGGGAGAGAATTCCATACCCCGACCACCTTCCGAGAGAGAAAATTCCTTCTCATCTCCAGCAAAAATGCGAGACGTCTAATTTTTAAACTGTGTCTCGTCTCCCCACAAGGTGATGTCCTTGCAGTATTATCGCTAAACTATTAATCCAGAAACTCAGTTAATGTTCTGGGGACCCGGGTTCGAATCCCGCCACGGCAGATGGTGGAATTTGATTTCAATAAAAAATGTCTGGAATTAAGAATCTACTGATGACCCATTGTCAATTGTTGGAAAAACCCATCTGGTTCACTAATGTCCTTTAGGGAAGGAAATCTGCCGTCTTTACCCAGTCTGGCCTACACGTAACTCCAGATCCACAGCAATGTGGTTGACTCTCAACTGCCCCCTCTGAAGTGGCCGAGCGGGACACGTTCAAGGGCAACCAGGGATGGGCAATAAATGCTGGTCGGCCAGCGACGCCCATGTCCCATGAATGAATTTTTAAAATCCTCTTAACAGCCACCCTGTCAGGTCCCCTCAGGATCTTGTATGTTTCACTAAGATCACCTCTCACTCTCCTAAGCTCCAGCAGATGCAGGTCCAATTTGACAAACCCTTCCCCATAAAACAACCCCTTCATCCCAGGAATCAGCCGGTGAACCTTCTCTGAACTGCCTCCAATGCGAGTCAATCCTTCCTTTGGTCAAAAGATGTAAACTATTGACAGTATTCCAGGCACTGACGGCCTCACCAGTGGCTGCAGGAAAGCAGCAGCCAGGAGGTTTTTGTGCTGGGAATCTTTACCCTGAAGTTGCCGACAATCGGCGCCGTTTGCAGAGTGAGTGCTGCACTGGCTGCATGAGGAGCAGTATTTGGTGACAACACCAGAGGGCGATATTGGGCCACATCTCCACCGCACACCAGAGTTTAAATTGGGAATCTTCAGAATTCTGATCTGATTTCCTAACCATTAACTGTCTGTATTTTTGAGATATATCTGAATGTGTGTTTCTAGTCCCACACCCTTTGCCTCGGTGTTTGTTTATAACCTGTTAAATAGCACAGTGGTGGGATGGTGGCACAGTGGTTAGCGCTGCTGCCTCACAGTGCCAGGGTCCCGGGTTCAATTCCCGGCTTGGGTCAGTGTCTGTGTGGAGTTTGCATGTTCTCCCCGTGTCTGCATGGGTTTCCTCCGGGTGCTCCGGTTTCCTCCCATAGTCTGAAAGACCTGCTGGTTCGATGCATTGGCCGTGCTAAATTGTCCCTCAGTGTACCCGAACAGGCGCCGGAGTGTGGCAACTGGGGGATTTTCACAGTTACTTCATTGCAGTGTTAATGTAAGCCTACTCTGACTAATAAATAAAGTTTACTTTAACTTTACTTTGAACTTTCCCCAGTCCTGACCAGCCTGAAACATTAACTCGATTTTCTCCCCACAGATGCTCCCTGCCCTGTTCAGTGTTTCCGGTATTTTCTGTTAATTCACCCTGCGTCCTGGTCTCTCCGGCTAGCGGGAACAAGTTCTCCAAATCTACCCCATCAAACCCTTCGAAAAACACTGCCCTCCAATGAAAAGTCCGATCAAATCTTTCCTGTCAGGTATTGGTTGTCACATCCACACAAATTTCCTCCCGTGCCACCAGATCCCGTTTATAGGAAGCAGAATAGGTCACCGTACTCCAAGCATGCTCTGACCATGGTTCCCCACAAGCTCTGCACCCAGGCTGCAACTGGCTGCATTGGAGCTGCCGCTGGCTGCATTGGAGCTGCCACGTACCTAGGCTGCAGCTGGTTGCATCGTAGCTCCAGTTGGTTGCATTGGAGCTGCAGGTGGTTTTGCATTGGGGTTTCAGCCAGTTGCATTGATGCTGTAGCTGGTTGTGTTGCAGCTGCACTGGCTGCATTGGAGCTGCAGTGTGATCCTCTTTGAGCTTGTATTGCGCTGGAAACGATTCCATGTCCAGGGGGACCTCAGGTTCATTGGGGGGCTTCAGTTCCCTGTTCCCACCACCATCACCTCCGGGTTCCAAACCCAGAAATCATCCCAACTTCAACTGGGAAGTTGGAGGGAAAACCCAGCCCATAGAATGGAAAAGAAAGGAGGTTTTATCAAGTTATACTGGATCACTGCAGGTCCAACAACAGCCAAGAAGCGCGACATCATCCAGTACAAAGCAGCCCTGCTTGATTGGCACCCTATCCACAAACATTCACTCCCCCCACCACCGATACATGCAGTGTACAGCGCGCAAGAAACAATACGTTTCCCTGTATACCGATACAATAATAAATCAGATCAATTAAATGAATAACATCATCAATGATTTAACAGAAGACTTCTGAGGGTTTATTGCACCGTTGGGTTACAATTTAGGATAAAAGGGAGATGGTGATTTGCGGAGAGATTGCTCCTGATAACATTCACCCCTCACCAGACATGGACTGTGAGGTCTGGGGCTAGAGTTTATGATGTGTGCCCCTGTGGACATGATGAGTAGATCTGATTTGATTTATTATTGTCACATGTATCAGTATACAGTGAAAAGTATTGTTTCTTGTGCACTATACAGACAAAGCATACTGTTCATAGAGAAGGAAAGGAGAGGGTGCAGAATGTAGTGTTACAGTCATAGCTAGGGTGTAGAGGAAGATCAACTTAATGCAAGGTAGGTCCATTCAAAAGTCTGACAGCAGCAGGGAAGAAGCTGTTCTTGAGTCGGTTGGTACGTGACCTCAGACTTTTGTATCTTTTTCCCAACGGAAGAAAGTGGAAGAGAGAATGTCCGGGGTGCGTGGGGTCTTTAATTATGCGGGCTGCTTTGCTGAGGCAGCGGGAAGTGTAGACAGAGTCAGTGGATGGGAGGCTGGGTTTGCTTGATGGATTGGGCTTCATTCACAACCCTTTGTTGGTTCTTGGGCAGAGCAGGCATCATGCGGTGAGCTTGAATACATCAGCACTGGGAGCTGTTTATTGAAGGTGTTCACTCATTCAGTCACGTCTGAGACTGATGAACACACTGGGCGGAGCTAATGATGTGGAGATGCCGGCATTGGACTGGGGTGAACACAGTAAGAAGTCTCACAACACCAGGTTAAAGTCCAACAGGTTCATTTGGCAGCACGAGCTTTCGGAGCACTGCCCCTTCCTCAGGTGAGTGGGAGTTCTGTTCACAAACAGGCCATATAAAGACACAAACTCAATTTACAAAATAATGGTTGGAATGCGAGTCTTTACAGGTAATCAAGTCTTAAAGGTACAGACAATGTGAGTGGAGAGAGCGTTAAGCACAGGTTAAAGAGATGTGTATTGTCTCCAGCCAGGACAGTTAGTGAGATTTTGCAAGCCCAGGCAAGTTGTGGGGATTACAGATAGTGTGACATAAACCCAAGATCCCGGTTTAGGCCGTCCTCATGTGTGCGGAACTTGGCTATCAGTCTCTGCTCAGCGACTCTGCTATGTCGTGTGTCGTGAAGGCCGCCTTGGAGAACGCTTACCCGAAGATCAGAGGCTGAATGCCCGTGACCGCTGAAGTGTTCCCCAAAAGGAAGAGAACACTCTTGCCTGGTGATTGTTGAGCGGTGTTCATTCATCCGTTATCGTAGCGTCTGCATGGTCTCCCCAATGTACCATGCCTCGGGACAGCCTTTCCTGCAGTGTATCAGGTAGACAACGTTGGCTGAGTTGCAAGAGTATGTACCGTGTACCTGGTAGATGGTGTTCTCACGTGAGATGATGGCGCACTCACATTGTCTGTATCTTTGAGATTTGATTACCTGTAAAGACTTGCATTCCAACCATTATTTTGTAAATTGAGTTTGTGTCTTTATATGCCCTGTTTGTGAACAGAACTCCCACTCACCTGACGAAGGAGCAGCGCTACCAAATAAACCTGTTGGACTTTAACCTGGTGTTGTGAGACTTCTTACTGAGCTAATGGCCCAGGGGTCACCTGACCCATACTCTTAAAGGGATAGTCTTCACCCCAATCCCCAACATATTATATATACATATATCCCGGAATTGGCCTCCAATCCACAGTTCTGCTCAAGATTCCGGCCGGGAAGCAGCAATGTTGGATCAGGACAGCATTCGGGTCAACTGGTGAAGATTTTCCCAATGCTTAATGCTTTAACCAGTAGAGAGGCAGCACAGGGGGGAGCTGGGATGAAGCATTGGCCAAGAGGGTGGCAAGTGAGGGGAAAGGTTTCAACTGAGACAGAATCCATCCTGCTCCTACTCACAGCATCACCTTGCGTTCCCTAAGCACAGTGCAGAGCCCTGCCTGGCTGTGTCTGGGAGTGAATCAGGTACAATTCTGTCACCAGCTGGCAATGCCAGTCACCACACTGCACTAAACCTTCAGCTTTTAACTCCCTCAATCAGCACATGCTTCAGTAATTGTAAGATCCATTTCCATTCTCACTTTGATGTGGGGACAGTTACATTCAAACTCACAAACCCTCAGCCAGCTCCACCCTAACTCTGGCTCCAGCCGTGTCTGTTCCTCTGGACACTGCTATAATTCTGGGTTCTGAACACTTGCAGAGACGGTTGTCCTCAGACAGCCCGTTTAGACGCTGGCAGCACTCCTCCTCCCAGGATCAAAGGCAGCAGAAAGCAGACAGCAACAACACTCATTTTAAATCAGCAACAAACAACATCTCCCTACAGCGTTGTGGGTTCAACCTTCCCATCAACACCACACACACTCCCCTCCCCTCTCCCCCCTCCCCTCCTCCCTCCCCTCCCCTCTCCCCCTCCCCTCTTCCCCTCCTCTCCACCTCCCCTCACCCCCTCCCCTTCCCTCCTCCCCTCTCCCCCTCCCCTCCTCCCTCCCCTCCCCACTCCCCCCTCCCCTCTCCCCCTCCCCTCTCCCCCTCCCTTCTCCCCTCTCCCCTCCCTCTCCCCCTCCCCTCTCCCCCTCCCCTCCTCCCTCCCCTCTCCCCCTCCCCTCTCCCCTCTCCCCTCCCCTCTCCCCCTCCCCTCTCCCCTCTCCCCCTCCCCTCCTCCCTCCCCTCTCCCCCTCCCCCTCCCCTCCTCCCTCCCCTCCCCACTCCCCCCTCTCTCCTCTTCCCCTCCCCTCTCCCCCTCCCCTCCTCCCTCCCCTCCCCACTCCCCCCTCCCCTCTCCCCTCTCCCCCTCCCCTCTCCCCTCTCCCCTCCCCTCTCCCCCTCCCCTCTCCCCCTCCCCTCCTCCCTCCCCTCTCCCCCTCCCCCTCCCCTCCTCCCTCCCCTCCCCACTCCCCCCTCTCCCCTCTCCCCCTCCCCCCTCTCCCCTCCCCTCTCCCCTCCCCTCTCCCCTCTCCCCCTCCCCTCTCCCACTCCCCCTCCCCCCTCCCGTCCCCCCTCCCTCTCCCCCTCCCCTCCCCTCTCCCCTCCCCTCCCCTCTCCCCCTCCCCTCTCCCCTCCTCCCCTCTCCCCCTCCCCTCCTCCCTCCCCTCCCCTCTCCCCTTCCCCTCCCCTCTCCCCCTCCCCTCTCCCTCTCCCCCTCCCCTCCCCTCTCCCCTCCCCTCCCCTTCCCTCTCCCCCTCCCCTCTCCCTCTCCCCCTCCCCTCTATATTGCACCACTGGGTTACAGTTTAGGATAAAAGGGAGATGGAGATTTGCGGAGAGATTGCTCCTGATAACATTCACCCCTCACCAGACATGGACTGTGAGGTCTGGGGCTAGAGTTTATGATGTGTGCCCCTGTGGACATGATGAGTAGATCTGATTTGATTTATTATTGTCACATGTATCAGTGTACAGTGAAAAGTATTGTTTCTTGTGCACTATACAGACACAGCATACTGTTCATAGAGAAGGAAAGGAGAGAGTGCAGAATGTAGTGTTACAGTCATAGCTAGGGTGTAGAGAAAGATCAACTTAATGCAAGGTAGGTCCATTCAAAAGTCTGACAGCAGCAGGGAAGAAGCTGTTCTTGAGTCGGTCGGTACGTGACCTCAGACTTTTGTATCTTTTTCCCAACGGAAGAAGATGGAAGAGAGAATGTCCGGGGTGCGTGGGGTCCTTGATTATGCTGGCTGCTTTGCTGAGGCAGCGGGAAGTGTAGACAGAGTCAATGGATGGGAGGCTGGTTTGCGTGATGGATTGGGCTACATTCACGACCCTTTGTTGGTTCTTGGGCAGAGCAGGAATCATGAGGTGAGCTTGAATACATCAGCACTGGGAGCTGTTTATTGAAGGTGGTCACTCATTCAGTCACATCTAAGACTGATGAATGGAGTCCCACACTCTATTCATCAGTCTCACCGCACATCTTTGGACTGTGGGAGGAAACCGGAGCACCCGGAGGAAACCTACGCAGACACGAGGAGAATGTGTAACCTCCACACAGACAGTGACCCAAGCCGGGAATCGAACCCGGGTCCCTGGCGCTGTGATGATCGCTTGTGTTTGATGATCGCTCCCATGAAACCCGGTGGGATGGATTACTGTGTTTAAAAGGTGCTATATAAATGCAGGTTGCTGTTGTTGCCAGTAAGCCCCACAGACCCAGGCAAGCTCAGGACCTGCAGCAGGTGGGACACTGTAATGTCCCTCGCTGCCCCATGACAGTGAGGTACAGCCCCCAGTTCTTGAGGGTTACCTTGTGACGCCTGCTCGCTCTCTAACATTAGCTTCAGTGTGACCAAGTCGCACTCATGGGTAAATTCACCCAGCAAAGTAACAGGGAGGCTGCTCCCATACAAACGGAACCGCTTTACTGTCTGCACACTGACATTTCAGAGATTAATTTCATTGCAACTTGCAGACGATAGGTGGATGTATCTGAGCCAAATGCCGGGGAATTATCAGCTAATAAATCACACCCTGAACAAAAATTACCATGAAGCTTTCATGGAGCGCTGGGGTGCATTCCTAACTCTTGTCCCCACACGATTCCATTTATAATTTAAAATGCTGTGCTCTCGATAGAGGGAGCTTTTACTCAAACAGTGCAACTGCTACAAGCGGCTAAAACAGAGCCTGGTGGGTGGCACAGTGGTTAGCACTGCTGCCTCACAGCGCCAGGGACCCGGGGCAGCACGGTGGCACAGTGGATAGCACTGCTGCCTCACAGCGCCAGGGACCCGGGTTCCATTCCCGGCTTGAGTCGCTGTCTGTGTGGAGTTTGCACATTCTCCCCGTGTCTGCGTGGGTTTCCTCCGGGTGCTCCGGTTTCCTCCCACAGTCCAAAGAGGCGCGAGTTGGGTGGATTGGCCGTGGTGTATAGCTCCTTAATGTTTTTTTTATTCATTCCTGGGACATGGGCGTCGCTGGCTGGGCCAGCATTTATTGCCCATCCCTAGTTGCCCCATGAGAAGGTGGTGGTGAGCTGCCTTCTTGAATTGCTGCAGTCCATGTTCTGTGGGTTGACCCACAATGCCGTTAGGGAGGGAATTCCAGGATTTTGACCCAGCGACTGCGAAGGAACGGCGATATATTTCCAAGTCAGGACGGTGGGTGGCTTGGAGGGGAACTTGCAGGTGGTGGTGTTCCCATGTATCTGCTGCCCTTGTCCTTCCAGATGGAAGTGGTCGTGGGTTTGGAAGGTGCTGTTTAAGGATCTTTGGTGAATTGCTGCAGTGCGTCTTGTAGATGGTACACACTGCTGCTACTGAGCGCGGTGGTGGAGGGAGTGGGTGTTTGTAGATGTGGTGCCAATCAAATGGGCTGCTTTGTCCTGGATGGTGTTGAGCTTCTTGAGTGTTGTTGGAGCTGCAACCATCCAGGCAAGTAGGGAGTATTCCATAACACTCTTGACCTGTAGATGGTATCAGGGAGATTAGCAGGATAAATATATGGGATTATGGGGATCGGGCCTGGGTGGGATTGTTGTCGATGCAGAGTTGATGGGCTGAATGGCCTCCTGCTGTACTGTAGGGATTCTATGGCCTGACAGGATGCTGTCCGTCATGGCTGTAACTTTCCTGCCCATTTCCACCGCCATTGACATAAAACTTATTGAGAATTTACAGAAGGCTGAGTTTCCTATCAAATTTTAATTTCACTCGTAAATATTGCATCTTACATTGATTTACTTTATTCATCTGATTCCATCTCGGTTAGACAGAGAGCCTCATGTCACTAGGTAATCTAGACACCCAGCCTAACATTCTGGCTGTCGGTGCTTAAATCCCAAGGCAGTTGCTAAAACCTAAATTAAATTAATAAAGAAATCTGGAATTGAAAACTAATCTCAGTAATGGTGACCATAAAACCACTGTCGATTGTCATAAAACCTAGTCTCCTTTAGGGAAGGAAATCTGCCGTCCTTACCCGGTCTGGCCTACATATGACTCCAGAGCCGCAGCAATGTGGTTGGCTCTTCACTCCCTCTGAAATGGCCGAGCAAGTCGTTCAGGTCAAGGGCAGTTAGGAATGGGCAAAGAATTCTGGCCTTTCCAGTAACACCCACATCCCATGAAAAAATATATTTAAACAATATATTGGTAGACCTCGTGGCTAGCACATGTTGATGGTTATAGGGCTGTCCTCTGTACCCCAGGTGTTTTAATATTCTAATGGATGTCTGGGCTGACTGTCGAGAATACATAATAAGACTTGGCTGAGAGTCCAGAAATCCATTAGTCTATTGAAACAGCTGGACCCCAGGGAAAACATTGTTTGATTGACAGCTCTGGCTCTCTGATCTATGTTGTCAATTTCATGATATGTATTTACACCGGCGAACATTGCTGACTCTTGGTACGATTCTATGGAAACTGCCGACAATATTTACACACCCATCTCCATAATGTGATTGGCCAGATTGGGAATGCAGGGGACAAGGCTGTGACCTAAACCAGACCACACCGTTAAAAGCTCCGAGTGGAAATTGTAAACACTGGGAATGTGGTTGGGAATCTCGGAATAGGGTCCCAGCAGCCATTTTTAAAGATCCACAATGCCTGTGCGAAAGTCCAGCCTTTGACATTGATACTGTTACAAGCAGGAGAGAAACTACTTATTTCCCCTCACCCACTGTCCGTAAGCAGAAGATGGTCTGGATTATTTTCAAAGTATTCTGTGGGATGTTTCCCAATCAGGGGATCAGAATATTGGGTTCGATGATCAGCCATGATCATCAAAGTAAGTTGTTGGAAGATATTTTGAGAGACAGGATCTCCAGGCATTTAGAGACACAAGGACTGATTAGGGACAGTCAGCATGGCTTTGTGTGTGGAAAATCATGTCTCACAAATTTGATAGAGTTTTTTGAAGGGGTAACCAAGAGGGTAGATGAGGGCAGTGCGGTTGATGTTGTCTACATGGAGTTTAGCAAGGCCTTTGACAAGGTACCACATGGCAGGTTGTTGCATAAGGTTAAATCTCATGGGATCCAGGGTGAGGTATCTAAATGGATTCAAAATTGGCTTCCTGACAGAAGCCAGAGGGTGGTTGTACAGGGTTGTTTTTCAAACTGGAGGCCTGTGACCAGTGGTGTGCCTCAGGGATCGGTGCTGGGCCCACTGTTATTTGTCATTTATATTAATGATTTGGATGAGAATATAGGAGGCATGGTTAGTAAGTTTGTAGATGACACCAAGATTGGTGGCATGGTGGAGAGTGAAGAAGATTATCTCAGATTGCAATGGGATCTTGATCAATTGCGCCAGTGGGCTGACGAATGGCAGATGGAGTTTAATTTAGATAAATGCGAGGTGATGCATTTTGGTAGATCAAACTAGGGCAGGACTTATTCAGTTAATGGGAGGGAGTTACAGAACAAAGAGATCTAGGGGTACACTTTCATAGCTCCTTGAAAGAGGAGTCACAGGTGGACAGAATGGTGAAGAAGGCTATTCAGCATGCTTCGTTTCATTGGTCAGAACATTGAATACAGGAGTTGGGACGTCTTGTTGAAGTTGTACAAGACATTGGTAAGGTCACACTTGGAATACTGTGCACAGTTCTGGTCACCCTATTATAGAAAGGATATTATTAAGCTAGAAAGAGTGCAGAAAAGATTTACTAGGATGCTACCGGGACTTATGAATTGAGTTATAAGGAGAGGCTGGATAGACTGGGACTTTTTTCTCTGGAGCGTAGGAGGCTGAGGGGTGACCTTATAGAGGTCTATAAAATAATGAGGGGCATAGACAAGGTAGATAGTCAATATCTTTTCCCAAAGGTAGGGGAGTCTAAAACTAGAGGGCATAGGTTTAAGGTGAGAGGGGAGAGATACAAAAGTGTCCAGAGAGGCAATTTTTTCACACAGAGGGTGGTGAGTATCTGGAACGAGCTGCCAGAGGCAGTAGTAGAGGAGGGTACAATTTTGTCTTTTAAAAAGCGTTTAGACAGTTACATGGGTAAGATGGGTATAGAGGGATATGGGGCAAATGCGGGCAATTGGGACTAGCTTAGGGATTTTTAAAAAAAAGGGCAGCATGGACAAGTTGGGCCGAAGGGCCTGTTTCCATGCTGTGAACATCTATGACTCTGTGATCAAAATGAATGGTGGAGCAGGTTCGAGGGGCTGAATGGCCTCCTCCTGCTTCTCGATTCAATGTTTCAAATCTCTTGGTGTGTGAACTACAATGAACTAATACCACACAGCAAATTAGCATTATGATTAACTCAGAGGGTTAGTTTATTCTACATTCAGCAGCCTGTAGGAGGAATGTTCACAAACGCCCACTCCACACCCACACACCCCTCCACACACACACTCACACACCCACACACCCCTCCACACACACACTCACACACCCACACACCCCTCCACACACACACTCACACACCCACACACCCCTCCACACACACACTCACACACCCACACACCCCTCCACACACACACTCACACACCCACACACCCCTCCACACACACACTCACACACCCACACACCCCTCCACACACACACTCACACACACACACACACACACACACACCCCCCTCCACACCCACACACCCCTCCACATACACTCACACACACACACAGACACACCCACACACCCATCCACATACACTCACACACACACAGACGCACCCACACACCCCTCCACATACACTCACATACACACACACACTCACACACACACACACACACACACACACACTCCTCCACATACACTCACACACACACACACACACACAGACACACATTCACACACCCACACACCCCTCCACATACACTCACACACACACACAGACACACACACACACACATTCACACACGCACACACTCCTCCACATACACTCACACACAGACACACACACACACAGACACACGCACACACCCCTCCACATACACTCACACACACGGTCGGGGAAGGGATGATGGCGTTAGAAAAAAGAGTTTGATGACTATGGATAGATTCAGTGCAAGACCCACAGAAATGGATATTTGTTCATCTGCTTTTGGATTCTGGAGTTGGAATGCCACAAGAAGTTCTTTGCTGTAGGAGCTTGGGTTCAGCTGACTGAAGACTGGAGTTTACCGTTCGCTTTACTGTTGTTGTTGATACCAGAGCTGAAGCGGGCACACGGAGACTGGATCAGCAGACAATGATGAAAAACCTCCCAGCCGAGACAACCTGTCATTCTGTTCCTTGCTGCTTCGCTGGTTGGATGTTAAACAGCAAACCAAAAATGCAGGCCCAGATTCTCTGATCTTGTTCACCCCATCCCCGCTGCCAGCAAGAACAGAGTTTGACTCTCAACCACGACTCCATTCACTGCTGCGGGACTGGAGAATCCCAGCCCCGGGAGAGGTCGGAGATTACCAGCCGGGGGCGAGGTCGGAGAATCCCAGCCCCGGGAGAGGTCGGAGAATCCCAGCCAGGGGTGAGGTCAGAGAATCCCAGCCCCAGGAGAGGTCGGAGAATCCCAGCCAGGGGCGAGGTCGGAGAATCCCAGCCAGGGGTGAGGTCAGAGAATTCAGCCACAATGTTAAAACTGTGCAAAATGCCAGCGGCTTGGATCATGTGACTTGGCTCATTAATGGTTAATTGCTGCTTATTAATCAGATTCTGTGCTTCTGGCCAGAATTCCATTGTTTCACCTTCAGAAGCAGACGCGATGGCTCTTTGAATATCTTCTAATATAATGAGTTCCTATCTCTCTCTTATGGGATATTTCAGGTCAGTGAGAGTAGGGGGTGGGGGGTTTCAGTATGTCTGCACATCCTCCTTTTATTAATTACAAGTGCTCAGAACAATGAGGGGTGAGATTCCACAGGCTGAGTGAAGAATTATTTAACTCCAGAACAAAGGGTCAACCCTGTGATTATGTGACTTGTGTCAGTCATCTTTTATTAGCTCATTCAAAAGAACAATTTTTTTAAAAAAATAACGAAAGGATAAAGTTGTAGATTTCTTTACAGGTCATGGGGAACCGAACGCTCCACCATGCAATGGTTATTTGAGTTTCTTGTGGAGAGTTAAAGACACTGTGTCACTTACTGATATTTAAAATTAAACTGCATCCTGTCGTGTGTGATTGTGTACACCTCTCTAATAACCAGCACCTCTCCAATAACCAGCACCTCTCCAATAACCAGCACCTCTCCAATAACCAGCACCTCTCCAATAACCAGCACCTCCAATAACCAGCACCTCTCTAATAACCAGCACCTCTCCAATAACCAGCACCTCTCCAATAACCAGCACCTCCAATAACCAGCACCTCTCCAATAACCAGCACCTCCAATAACCAGCACCTCTCTTCCTGTCCATTTAAATCCCTCACATTTCAAAACCACAAATCTCAACAATTCTACTTGCTTTGCAAACATTTCTCCCATTTAAAAAACAAATCTATGGATCTATAATTTCCTTTTGTAGGATTTCTGAGGACTAATTACTGTGTTAATGAATTTTACTTAACTAAAGTTTTAAAGTGACAACGTCAAAGGCTTATGTTACCATCAGCTTAGTAAGAAGTTTAACAACACCAGGTTAAAGTCCAACAGGTTTATTTGGTAGCAAAAGCCACACAAGCTTTCGAGGCTCTGAGCCCCTTCTTCAGGTGAGTGGGAATTCTGTTCACAAACAGAACTTATAAGACACAGACTCAATTTACATGAATAATGGTTGGAATGCGAATACTTACAACTAATCCAGTCTTTAAGAAACAAAACAATGGGAGTGGAGAGAGCATCAAGACAGGCTAAAAAGATGTGTATTGTCTCCAGACAAGACAGCCAGTGAAACTCTGCAGGTCCACGCAACTGTGGGAGTTACAAATAGTGTGACATAAATTCTGATTCTAGGATCGCATGATAAAGACTCAGGAGGAAAAAAGCAGAAAAGCTTTTTTCCTCCTGAGTCTTTATCATGCGATCCTAGAATCAGAATTTATGTCACACTATTTGTAACTCCCACAGTTGCGTGGACCTGCAGAGTTTCACTGGCTGTCTTGTCTGGAGACAATACACATCTTTTTAGCCTGTCTTGATGCTCTCTCCACTCCCATTGTTTTGTTTCTTAAAGACTGGATTAGTTGTAAGTATTCGCATTCCAACCATTATTCATGTAAATTGAGTCTGTGTCTTATAAGTTCTGTTTGTGAACAGAATTCCCACTCACCTGAAGAAGGGGCTCAGAGCCTCGAAAGCTTGTGTGGCTTTTGCTACCAAATAAACCTGTTGGACTTTAACCTGGTGTTGTTAAACTTCTTACTGTGTTTACCCCAGTCCAACGCCGGCATCTCCACATCATGACTACCATCAGCTTATGCAGAGAGCAGACATGTCAGTGCACCCGAGTAGGGATGTCATGTTGCACTCCTTCAAGCTAACCACCTGTTAGGAACAGGCTAACTGCATAAAGAAACCATCTCCACCGCATTGCCCCTGCAGTATAAGCAACTCCCCCATTTCAGAAATCCTCCCCACTTCCATCCTTGGCTCAGACGGTAGCTGGAGAAGTAACAACAGGATCCAGGTGTCGAGGGCATGGGCTGGTGTTCCAAACATATACCATTTAAGCACCAACGCTTAACCATCCTAGGCTGAGGTGAAATAACCTCTGTTGTGTGAGAGGTTAATGATGAATGTTTCCATCGCCCAGTGAGCTTACTGCTGTTATCTACACGCTGACTTGCACAGAATTAGTTGCTATAGCATCCACCAATCAGAGATGATAACTGGTGTAAGGAGCAGGGAATTTTACTTTTATACAGGTTTACTTTTATATAGGTTTAAGGTGAGAGGGGAGAGATACAAAAGTGTCCAGAGGGACAATTGTTTCACACAGAGGGTGGTGAGTGTCTGGAACAAGCTGCCAGAGGTAGTAGTAGAGGCGGGTACAATTTTGTCTTTTAAAAAGCATTTAGACAGTTACATGGGTAAGATGGGTATAGAGGGATATGGGCCAAATGCAGGCAATTGGGACTAGCTTAGTGCTTAAAAAGTGGGCTGAAGGGCCTGTTTCCATGCTGTAAACCTCTGACTTTATGAGCCTTTGGCTGAGGCTGGGTTTTGGGAAGAATGTTGGGGTAGGGTTGAGATTAAGGTAGCTTTATTCTGCACTGTCCATACTGCCCCTGACAGGGAAGGTATTTGATGCTAGTCGTGGGCATCCCTCTGCATCTCTGAGTTTCCATTCTGCTTCACTAAACTATTTCCAGTGCCGGGCTCCTATTACCAGCGCAATTTGATTCTTTTGTTTGATGCAACTTTTCTGAACCTTTAATCAGGATTTTCTATCATGCTGCAGTTTCACACAGGTGCCAGGCAATGACCATCTCTATCAAGAGAGAACCTTATCATCTCCCACCCCCTTGACATCATCACTAAATCCCTCACTATGGGTGACCATTGACCAGAAACTGAACTGGACCCAGCCATATAAACACAGTAGCTACCAGAGCAGGTCAGAGGCTGGGAATCCTGCGGCGAGTTACTCACCTCCTGACTCCCCAAAGCCTGTCCACCATCTACAAGGCACAAGTCAGGAGTGTGATGGAATACTCCCTACTTGCCTGGATGGGTGCAGCTCCAACAACACTCAAGAAGCTCAACACCATCCAAGGTAAAGCAGCCCCGTTTGATTGGCACCACATCCACAAACATTCACTCCCTCCACCACCGACGCTCAGTAGCAGCAGTGTGTACTATCTACAAGATGCACTGCAGCAACTCACCAAGGTTCCTTAGACAGCACCTTCCAAACCCATGACCTCTACCACCTAGAAGGACAAGGAGCAGCAGATACCTGGGAACACCCCCACCTGGAGGTTCCCCTCTAAGTCACTCACCATCCTGACTTGGAAATGTATCACCGTTCCTGCACTGTCGCTGGGTCAAAATCGTGGAACTCCCTCCCTAACAGCACTCTAGGTGTACCTACATCATACGGACTGCAGCGGTTCAAGAAGGCAGCTCACCGCCACCTTCTCAAGGGGCAATAAATGCTGGTCTAGCCAGCGACACCCACATCTCAGGACCACATTTAGAAAAGAATGACTGATTTCAGGAAGAATTCTTGCAGACAGGGAGGCTCAGACTGAGGTTATCCATATCCCCAGTGCCAGGATGGAGTGGTGGGAAATCCTGGAGCCCTGATCTTGGCTTTAATACAATGTGTGAAGTCAGGTTGCCACATTATTCCGGGGTCTATAGTGCCACGTTTGTGTTCATTAACACCCTAAACTGCTTTGCTTCAACAGAAATAATAAGAGCGGCTTTGTATTCAGTGCTGACTTCTCTCACTCCTGCACACTATTAGTTGGTTGCTGGTGTGTTGCTTTTGGCCAGGTACCCTGGGCAGCCGGACTCTCTCACTGGCCTCGTGTTGACATCAGCAGCAATAGAAACAAATGATTGTTGGCGACTGGGAAGAGTTTGTGGCTGATCGGGAATCGACATGTCCACGGACAGAGAGAGTTTGGATTCTGGAGAAGGAGCAAATTCACTGTTTCTCGCTCTGTGAGAGAGTTACACTTTTGATTTGCTGAATATGGACAAGCCATCCAGCCTGACGGCATTGACATGCCATTGTTTAGGGAGTGGATTGGGAGAAACCATCCCCCTTTGTAAAGGATCGGGAACGAGAGGGCACAGGTATCGTGATTTGCAAAAGAAGCAAATGTGATATGTGAGAAGAAACTTTTTCACGCAGCGAGTGGTTGGGGTCTGGAATGCGCTGCCTGGAAGTGGGGTGCAGGCGGGTTCAGGTTAGGTGGATTGGCCGCGCTAAATTAACCCCAGTGTCACGGAATTAGCGGGGTAAATATGTGGGGTTATGGGAATAGGGCCTGGGGGGGGGATTGTGGTCGGTACAGACTCAATGGGCCGAATGGCCTCCTTCTGGACTGTAGGGATTCTGTGATTCGATGAATCGAGGCATTCGAGAGGTCATTTGCTGATTATTTGAATAGAAACAATGTGCCGGGTACGGGGAAAAGGCAGGGGAACGGCACTAAGTCCTGGTGCTCTTCAGCACTGTAACAATGCTGTGATTCTGTGATTATTGAGCAAATGAACCATCTCATCCTGCGGCCCACCCTTCAGAATTCCCCTTTCGCAGGAAAGTGTCTAAGTCGCTTTTAACAGATCTATTAGAGGAGGTGTTGATCTCTTCAGTGAGGCGTTGACATGGAACCCAATTTCCACAGCCGGTTCTGCACCTGCCCATCTCCAACCCATTTCAGCAGAGGCAGAGACCGTGGCCAATCGCATAGAGCGATCCTGAGAGGTGACAATCATTCACCAATGGGATTTAAGGTGGGAGCAGGAATAAGGCTGACAAAGGTCCTCTCCTTGTACTGAGCCCACCTGATGGAGCATCGAATTGCTTCCTCACAATTTGATGGTCGATTGCATCATATGACGCTGGACTCATCGATCGACAGTTCCGACGCGCCACAGCGAAAACCCGCACCATCCTCCTCAGAAGACAAACACGGGACAGAGTATCCTTCGTCGGTCATGTCCCGTGTTTGTCTTCTGAGGAGGTCGGTGCGGTTTCTCGCTGTGGCGCGTCGGAACTGTCGACCGATGAGTCGAGCGCCATATCCCGTTCTTACGAGGGCGTCTTTCAGCAGTGCATGTCTGTTGTGTTCCTCCCCGTCTGAGCAGATCCTGTGTATACGGAGAGCTGAGCACCACATTCTCCGTTCTCATTGGCTGTGACGTCAAGGCAGGAGCAACCGGAGAATCCCAGCCTCTATCCAGGTAGAGGACAGATTCACCTTAACCAAAACATGCAAGTTTTATAAAAAAATACAGCCCAAAAAGGCCAATGACATTACAGTTACAATTGCTGGAGTAGTGGGATGGGAGGGCTAGCACCGAGCTCGCAGGACAAATGGCCTCCTTCTGTGCTGTAACCATTCTATGATTCAATGATTATCCACACCATGCTGGAAGGAGATGGAGGACATGAAAGGCAGCAAAACAAGAGCGATGTGATTGGGACTGACATTAGGAGGAAATCCAAGTATTGGACAGGCCAAGTGAGAACCTGTGGAGCAAACTTACTGAGACTGGGAGGGAAGAGCTGGAGGATTTTCTCAATTGGAGGTGCACAGAATCATAAATAAGGAATCGGATTACGTCTCAGAAAGGGGAGTAGGAGGTTGGTTAGAGGGTGGTTAACAACAGCTAACTGATAAGAAAGCCCCAAGGTGATTGACTCCAGTTGTATTTGCCTCCCTGTTGCACGCACTATAGCACTGCGGTAATACATTGCCAAAAAGGCTCGTCCACTTCCATGTTCAGTCCTTGACTTGGGTTGTGTCAAGGAATCCCAGCCAAAGCCAGAGGACGAATGCTGCAATTGGTTTCAACGTCCTCGGACTGGGTAGGGAATGACTGGAATCTTGCTCCTGGTCGCTATCGGTACAGGAAGGTGCACCAGGGCAGGGACTGAATCTGGCTGAGATACAACCCACACCACCCTCTCCCCCTGGGTAGCACTTATACAGTGAATGGTAGGGCCCTGGGGGGTGTTGAGGAACAGAGGGACATAGGAATACAAAGAAATATTTCATTGAAAGCGCCGTCACAGTTAGACAGGGTGGTGAAGAAGGTGCTTTGACAAAGGGTCATCTGGACTCGAAACGTCAGCTCTTTTCTCTCCTTACAGACGCTGCCAGACCCGCTGAGATTTTCCAGCATTTCCCCTTTTGGTGAAGGTGTTTAGCACATTGGACTTTATCAGTCAGGGCATTGAGTATAGGAGCTGGGACATTGTATTATAGTTATATAAGTCGTTGGTGAGACCACACTTGGTACAGTTTTGGTCACCCTGTTACAGGAAAGACATTGATAAACTGGGAAGAGTGCAGAGAAGATTTACGAGGGTGTTGCCTGGAACTAGTGGTCCTGAGTGACAGGGAGCAGTTGGCCAGGCCAGGACTTTATTCCTTGGAACATAGGAGAATGAGGGGCGACCTTACTGAGGTGTATAAAATCACGAGGGGCATCGATAGGATGAACACACACTGTCTTTTCCCAGGGAAGGGGAATTGAAAACTAGAGGGCAGAGGTTAAAGGTAAGAGGGGAAAGATTTAAAAGGGGCCTGAGGGGCAACTTCTTCACCCAGAGGGTGGCGCGGATATGGAATGAGCTGCCAGAGAAAGTGGTTGAGGCGGGTACAATAGCGACATTTAAAAAGCATTCGGATAAATACATGGATGGGAACGGATTAGAGGGATATTGGGCCAAATGTGGGCAATTGGGACTAGCTGGGAGGGCAGCATGGTCAGCATGGAGTGGTTGGGCCGAAGGGCCTGTTTCCGTGCTGTATTGCTCTGTGACTCTATCTCGGAAGATTGCTAACACATTCAAACCTCACACACAACAGGCAACCAATTTGAATAGGAGCTGGAGGGAAGCCAGATCTGTACACTCCAGAGTGAGTTAGGAGGGGCGGGCGGGCGGTGGGGGGGGGGGGGTGGGGGGATTCTCAAATCACCTACACATGACATCAATCACACAGAACGTGTCACAATGCAGAACAACCTCAATTCTCACTCTCCCAAATGACTACTTGCTGAATAATCGGACATCCCTGTGTCTATGCAACAGATAAAATGCTGACAAGCCAGAAGGTGAGGTTACATTTCAGTTTTGCACTGAGCATTTTTTTTAAACTGAAAAAAAATACCCATAACTCTCCAGTGGAAAAAAAATCCAATTCTCCACTTCCTGATTCTCCACTTCCTGTTATGTTACAGGATCGCGGAATTCCAGCCAATGATTCCTGTGGAGCACCAGGATGGGCAAGTTGCCAAGAACAATAGGTTGTATCTACCCAGGTGTTCCATGTAACATACACTCCCAAGCACTTTGAAAAGTTACTAACTGCAATCCGAGAGAGCCAAGCGGGAAACTGAAATAAATATTGCAATGGATTTGCGTTTTGTAGAAGGAAATAATTTGTGTTTCCGATTGTGAGAGAAATCTGAAATTCTTCATCATCTTCCCAAAGCTCACTTTCAGGATTTGTGTAACTTTGACAATTTTCTTCAGCAATATTTTCAAATCCCCCCCTTCCAATCGAATCATAGAATCCCTACAGTGCAGAAGGAGGCCATTCGGCCCATTGAGTCTGCACCGACAACAATCCCACCCAGGCCCTATCCCCGCAACCCTACATATTTATCCCACTAATCCCTCTAACCTACACATTCCGGGACACTAAGGGGCAATTTAGCACGGCCAATCCACTTAACCAGCACGTCTTTCGGACTGTGGGAGGAAACCCACGCAGATACGGGGAGAACATATAGACGGCGCACAGGCAGTGACCCAAGCCAGGAATCGAGCCCGGGTCCCTGACGCCTTAACCTGGTGTTGTTAAACTTCTTGCTGTGAGGCAGCAGTGCTAACCACTGTGCCACCGCGCCGCTCCTCTCAAAGCAAAAACAAATATTGGAAAATGTTGTGACTTTGTGATTAAGTGCCGAACCAGTCAGCGTCGTAGAATAGTCGAGGTTTGCGCCCCAAACCTACAGGGGTACAGTTTTCCAGCTGCTGACACCCCTCAGCCCCCTCTCTCCAGGGAGGAAGCCCCACCTCAGACAGCTGCCAGTCACTCCAACTGGATTCAGCAGCAGTGTCCAGGACTGGGACAACCACCAGTCCCCATGAGTCTAACGCTCCCAGAGTCTAGGCCCAGGTAAGTGCAGAGGGTCTCACAACAGGGAGGGGAGGTGAGGGATGGGGAGAAGGGCTCTTACTGTGGAGGCAAGTGAAGGGAGGGGGTGGGGCATGCACTGGGGAGTCATTGAGTGGCCAATAATTGTTCTCTTAAGAATCTCAGTAGGGGTGGGCGTAAACCCTAGGCCCAATTGTAGACAGAACAAAGATGGATGGCAGGGTGGTGGGTGGCCCCAGTGGGGGATCGTTAGAGTCTACCCGAAGACTTCAACACAACTGTCCAGCCAGGCACCTCAGTGCTGTACTGGGGGAGAGCGGCAGTGTCAGAGGTGCTGTCCTTTGGATAAGATGTTAACCTGGGGACCCATGGAAGTAAGAGATCCCAAGGCATGATCTTGAAGTAAAGCAGGGTGAGTTCTCCCCAGTCTCTGAGTTTACAATGAGTAGACTTTGAGGGAGGGAATTTCCGGCCATGCTCACCCTCAGACCGGAAAATCCTACCGGAGATCAATGGACCTTTGCATGGTCAGCATCCCCCCCCACCACGTCTCCCCACCCACTACGATTCCCGTGGTGGGCGGGATGGTAAAATTCCCACCGGAATTTCCCAAAGTCCCAGAAAGGCATTGAAGTTACCAGGCTGTAAACAGTTGTGCTGTGATCTATCTAAGATGAGGAGTTGGACTCAGGAATTCCTTATCGGCATTTCTATCTGAATGTAAGGTTAGTGTTTCACATTGCCATGGAGAAGAGGGCAGGGGAAGCCATATTTTGAGATCAGGTTACAGGCTTCCCAAGTCAATGACTGTCACAGGCAAACAGACAGCAGTTTCTGTGTAGCCAGCAGGGGGAAGGGGCTGTTTGTCTTTGTGAGCTATCACATTGGGATGCGGGAGGGAGATGCTCTCAGGTTGAGGAGATGCATCATGCTGCCATCCAGGAATTCCGTGGGATTTGTCGAGCATAGCCAGGGGAAGAAAAATCATCAAAAGACGCTTTACTGTTAGTGGTGGATTAAAGAATCTCTCCACAAGCTGAGGAAAGGGCCTGGAGACAGTCACCCACAGTTACTACTCAATGAAGTGAGGAACTTATTCAGAGCTGGGTACAACCATGGGCTGTTTTCTATAAGGACTGTAATTCCATAGAGATATGGTGTGTGATAAGTATAAGAGGAGAATGTTCTTTTCTCTAGTTTAAAGTACAAGTTGCCTACAAAAGTTCAAACCCATCTGGTTCACTAGTGTCCTTTAGGGAAGGAAATCTGTTGTCCTTACCCGGTCTGGCCTACATGTGATTCCAGGCCCACAGCAATGTGGTTGACTCTTAACTGCCCTCTGAAATGGCCTAGTTCACCTCAAGGGCATTTAGGCAAATACTGGCCATTCCCACAAAGTCCACATCCCATGAAAGAATAAAGGAAAATAGTGTTTGGTCAATAGTGCTTTTAGTCAATTGTTACAGTAAAAGTAATAAAATAAGAAATCTGGACATGTCATTCTTTCAGCTATCAACTGGAAGTTTGAATGTCTATTTAAAGGTTATAGGTCTGCACCAGGATTGGGCCCAGTTTTAAGATGCAGTTAGGGTGCCATCGTGTTGGGTCAGGTGGTCTTGCAGGCCTGAAGCCTGCCTGTTTAATGGGGGGGGGCAGTTTATACAGATATCTGTAACTAATATTCCAATTCCAATTCATAGATTGGTTCAGCTGTCAGACAGCGTTACAAAGATGGATCAGAAATTGATGTTAGAAATGATTCTAAAACCAGGCTCAAAGTTAATTAATTTTTAAATTCTACAGGCCTTTCTGTTGTGCAGTAATACCCAGAATTCACAGCATAGGACAGGGCATTCGATTCGATTTGATTTATTATTGTCACATGTATTAACATACAGTGAAAAGTACTGTTTCTTGCGCGCTATACAGACAAAGCATACCGTTCATAGAGAAGGAAACAAGAGAGTGCAGAATGTAGTGTTACAGTCATAGCTAGGGCGCAGAGAAAGATCAACTTAATGCAAGGTAGATCCATTCAAAAGTCTGACAGCAGCAGGGAAGAAGCTGTTCTTGAGTCGGTTGGTACGTGACCTCAGACTTTTGTATCTTTTTCCCGAAGGAAGAAGGTGGAGGAGAGAATGTCCGGGGTGCGTGGGGTCTTTAATTATGCTGGCTGCTTTGCCGAGGCAGCGGGAAGTGTAGACAGTCAATGGATGGGAGGCTGGTTTGCTCCGTGTTGGTGTTACAGCTCCTCAGGAGCCGCCCCGCACTCTATCTTCACCTCACCCCATCAGCCTCTCCTTCTATTCTCCCTCATGTGTTTATCCAGCTTCTTCTTCAATGTATCTAAGAGGGAACTGGGAGTGGATAAACTCAAATCTTTGATGGTGTAAGTTAATATGATAGGTAAGCAAACAGACTGGGCTGCGCGCTTTGTGGGTAAGGGCTTTGGCTATAAAAGCAGGAAAGAACCGTCAACCCTCTTCCAACCTCTGGCCTTAGCCGGAGTATTGTGTACAATTTTGGGCACCACACCTCGTGAAGAAGGTCAATGCGCTGAGTAAATACAGGAAGAAGTCTCACAAAACCAGGTTAAAGTCCAACAGGTTTATTTGGAATCATGGGCTTTCGGAGCGCCGCTCCTTCACCAGGTGAGTCAGCGCTGCCAACATCCTGTGAATGAATAAAAAAACCCAACCAAGACATTGCTGGAGGGTTTTGCTGATGTGGGCTCTTCAGGTGTGTCAGGTTCACTGGTGACTGGCTGCAAATTCATTGAGCTACCCTATGCCCTTGCTCTGATCGGGGGGGTGACTTGAACTAAATCTATCCATTTTCCCAAACAATCATCAATCCTAATTTCCCGTTATCTGGGCTCGGTGTCACACTTAGATTTCGAATCGCTGCTGTGAAGCACCTTGGGATGTTTTATGAAGTGAAAGGTGCTATATCAATGCAGGTTGCTGCTGTTGTTGCAAGGGGTGTGGGAGCCTCCATCCCCTGGCCTTACCGTCTCTCCCTCAGCCTTTCAGAAGCATTGCCACTCAGTCCCAGCCTGGACTTACTGCCACAGCAGGGCCCAGGGGGCTGTACATCTCGCTAAGTGATCCAGAGAAGTGAAGATTTTAGAATAATTGTGTTCTAATTATGTCAGGCCGAGGAGCTGTGAGATTTCAGACCCCCCCCCACCCCCCGCCCCCCGGAATGGGAAGCTGCCTCTGACAACTCATTCAGAAAATAAGGTGACATAAAAAAACGTTTGGTGAATGGGGCAGAGGGCTGGATGTTACTCTCTCCCGCCAGCGACATGTAAAATCCAGGAGGTGGGTGGTCTAACGCTGTAACCACCTCCCCCCTCCCCCGCCGACCTGTCTGAAACTCGACACGGGTGGGGTGTTGGACAGCCCACCTCTATTGTGCCTATTGAGGGGTTCATTAATGACCACTTCAGGGCTTCATCCTGCCCCCGCCCCAATATTTTTCACAGGGAGATTCACACTGTGTGAGGTTGGCAGCTTTACCTGCTGTTGGGCAAGGGGGACAGGAGCCCCTTTTGAAGACCTGTCCCCCACCAAAGGTCATCCTGTTCCTTTTTACCCTCCCCCTGCCCTCCTCGCCTCACAATCCCCTTACCCCCCCCCCCCCCCCACACCTCCGCCACCTCACTGAGACCCCCAAGCCCAAACCCACCTGGGTTTCCCGTTGTGGTGGGAGCTGCTTGTAGTCCCAGCCTTGGCCACCACACCTGGGTGGTGCTTCTGGGCTGACGCATTGGCCGCTAACTCTCCTTGTCCTGGGATAGGGGGGGCAGGAGGGGGGTCTGGTCATCCAGGGAACAGTGCAGCTCCCCCGGTGTTAAATCAGGATTGTGGGTAGGGTGGCCAGGTGGGGGTCACGGTGCCCAGTGTGATCAGGAGATTGGAAATCAGTTTGAAGTTTAAAGTTTATTTGTTAGTCACAAGTAGGCTTACATTAACACTGCAATGAAGTTACTGTGAAAATCCCCTAGTTGCCACACTCCGGTGCCTGTTCGGGTACACTGAGGGAGAATTTAGCATGGCCAATGCACCTAATCAGCACGTCTTTCAGACTGTGGGAGGAAACCGGAGCACCCGGAGGAAACCCACGCAGACACGGGGAGAATGTGCAGACTCCACACAGACAGTGACCCAAACCAGGAATCGAACCCAGGTCCCTGGCACTGTGAGGCTGCAGTGCTAATCACTGTGCCGCCCTTCTGCAATCGCATTGCTAAGAAAAATCTGACCTTTTAATAGTTTGCAAAGTTTGATTGGAGCTCCTTTATAACACACTGATAAAGCCTTCCTGCTTTTGTAACGCTCCCTGTGCTGTGTTATAGTAACTCAAACTCAACACGGGTTGTGGGGCGGGGCGGGGGGCGGGGGGGTGGTGTTGGACAGCCCATTGTGCTCATTAACTGCATTCAGTTAATAGGCACAATAGAGGTTTGACGCATTGGCCGCTAACTCTCCTTGTCCCGGGATAGGGGGGCAAGGGGGGGGGGGGGGGGGGTCTGGTCATCCAGGGAACAGTGCAGCTCCCCAGTGTTAGCAGCCAATGCGTCAAACCTCTATTGTGCCTATTAACTGAATGCTGGACAGCACAAAGTCACGGCTAAATGTAGAAAGAGGAGAGAAAAAAGGTAAATACGTTTACTGTGAAAATGTCACCAGCTTGGATGGACACTGAATTCTGCTGTGGACCATCCTCACCAGCCTGCGGACCATCCTCACCAGCCTGCGGACCATCCTCACCAGCCTGTGGACCATCCTCACCAGCCTGCGGACCATCCTCACCAGCCTGTGGACCATCCTCACCAGCCTGCGGACCATCCTCACCAGCCTGCGGACCATCCTCACCAGCCTGCGGACCATCCTCACCAGCCTGCGGACCATCCTCACCAGCCTGCGGACCATCCTCACCAGCCTGTGCCGGTGAAAAGAAGCTGCTGCCTGGAATAAAGACAGTAAGAAGTCTCACAACACCAGGTGACTTACCTGACGAAGGAGCAGCGCTCCGAAAGCTAGTGGCTTGTGCTACCAAATAAACCTGTTGGACTTTAACCTGGTGTTGTGAGACTTCTTACTGTGTTTACCCCAGTCCAACGCCGGCATCTCCACATCATGGACAACAAAGGGCAGCACGGTGGCACAGTGGTTAGCACAGCGTCAGGGACCCGGGTTCGATTCCTGCCTTGGGTTATTGTCTGTATGGAATCATAGAATCCCTACACTGCAGAAAGAGGTCATTTGGACCATCGAGTTTGCACCGACAGCAATCCCACCCCGGCCCCTATAAAGTAAAGTTAAAGTTTATTTATTAGTCACAAGTAAGGCTTACATTAACACTGTAATGAAGTTACTGTGAAATTCTCCTAGTCACCACAGTCCAGCATCTATTTGGGTCAATGCACCCTAACCAGCACATCTTTCAGAATGTGGGAGGAAACCGGAGCACCCGGAGGAAACCCACGCAGACATGGGGAGAACGTGCAAATGCCACACAGACAGTGACCCAAGCCAGGAATTGAATCCAGGTCCCTGGCTCTCTGAAGCAGCAGTGCGAACCACTGCACTACTGTGTCACCCCTATCTCCATTATCCCACATATTTATCCGACTGATCCCCCTGACGAGCTGTATAGATTAGGTGGATTGGCCATGGTAAATTTGTGGGATTGCGGGGATAGGGTAGGGGTGAGGGCCTGGGTAAGGTACTGTGTCAGAGAGACTCACATTGTCTGTATCTTTAAGACCTGGTTGGCTGTAGAGATTCGCATTCTAATCAGTATTCTGTAACTTGATTTTGTGTCTCTGTATGCCCTGTTTGAGAGCAGATATCCATTCCATCTGACGAAGGAGCAGCGCTCTGAAAGCTAATGGCATTTGCTACCAAATAAACCTGTTGGACTTTAACCTGGTGTTGTTAAAACTCTTACTCAGAGAGACAGTGCAGACTCGATGGACCTCCTTTGCACTGTAGGGATTCTATAATTCTATGGAGCATAAGTGGATAAGGATGGGCTGAATGGCCTGATTCTGTGCAGTAATATATGAAATTGTTACAGGTGTGGGAAAAATTAATCTGGACTATTATTTCACATTTAACAGTGGGACTAAGGGTGGAGATATGTTGCCAACAACAAGAGGCAGATTCATCATTTTGTCTCAAAGCTTCTACGCATGTTGGGGTCACATGACCAGGCTAATCTAGGCCATGGTAATAATAGGCTGTTTCTGAATGGTGTCTGCGTGAGCAGTAAGTAGCCGTCTGGGAGGCTCAGGCCAGCTTTTTAAAGTTTGATGTTTCTAATCCTGAAGATTATTTGACATGGAACATTTTTGAAAAGTGATTTTTTTCCCCCCCCGTAGATTTGGGTGACTTTTCTGAATGTGACATCAGGCCTGAGGAATGAAGTCTAGGTACAAATGAGATTAGCCTGATACAGCCCCTGGTAGTTCAGAGGCCTCGGGATTAGGTGAGAGCACTGTATGCCAGTTATTTAAACTGATGGACAGGAAATTGGACATTACCTTCAGAGATCTGAGATCTCTTCCACTCTATCTGCACTCACACAATCCCAGTTCAGGTGTATGGCTGCTTAAATGCAACATCTACACCAACGGGGATGAAGTAGAAATGGTCGAGAACTTCATGTTTCTAGGTGTCTAGGTCACCAGCAACCTGTCCTGGTCCCCCCATGCCGACACAAGAGTTAAGAAAGCCCACCTACGCCTCTATTTTCTCAGATGGCTAAGGAAATTTAGTATGTTCGCTATGACTCCCACCACCTTTTGCAGATCATACAATCCCTACAGAGCAGAAGGAGGCCATTTGGCCCATCGAGTCTGCACCGACCACAATCCCACCCAGGCTCCATTCCTGTAACCCCACGTATTTACCCTGCTAATCCCCCTGACACTAGGGCCAATTTAGAATGGCCAATCAACCTAACCCGCACATCTTTGGACTGTGGGAGGAAACCGGAGCACCCGGAGGAAACCCACGCAGACACAGGGAGAACGTGCAAACTCCACACAGACAGTGACCCGAGGCCAGAATTGATACAAAAGTCTGAGGTCACGTACCAACCGACTCAAGAACAGCTTCTTCCCTGCTGCTGTCAGACTTTTGAATGGACCTACCTTGCGTTAAGTTGATCTTTCTCTACACCCTAGCTATGACTGTAACACTACATTCTGCACTCTCTCCACTCCTTCTCTATGAACGGTATGCTTTGTCTGTATAGCGCGCAAAAAACAATACTTCTCACTGTATGCTAATACATGTGACAATAATAAATCAAATCAAATCACATATCATCCAAGTGACGGCACCTTCAACAGTGCAGCACCCCCTCAGCACTGCCCTGGAGTGTCAGCCTTGACTTTCTAAGACAAATAGTTGTTCATGTTTAAACAGTGTTTAGTGTGATACCTCACTGATTTCAAAGATCAAAGTTAAATCTGTAAAGTGGTTGCATGCGATAAATGATGCTTAAACATTAGTCCAAAATTGTTTGTTTACCTAAGCACTTTTGATTTGATTTATTATTGCCACATGTACTGGGATACAGTGAAATGTATTGTTTCTTGCGTGTTATGCAAACAGAACATGCCATCATTAGAGTACATAGGGGAGAAGGAAAGGAGAGGGTGCAGAATGTAGTGTTACAGTCATAGCTAGTGTGTAGAGAAAGATCAGCTTAATGCGGGACAGGTCCATTCAAAAGTCTGACAGCAGCAGGGAAGAAGCTGTTCTTGAGTCAAAGAACAAAGAACAATACAGCACAGGAACAGGCCCTTCGGCCCTCCAAGCCCGCGCCGCTCCCTGGTCCAAACTAGACCATTCTTTTGTATCCCTCCATTCCCACTCCGTTCATGTGGCTATCTAGACAAGTCTTAAACGTTCCCAGTGTGTCCACCTCCAGTCGGTTGGTACGTGACCTCAGACTTTTGTATCTTTTTCCTGATGGAAGAAGGTGGAAGAGAGAATGCCCGGGTTGCTTATGTGAGTCTTTAGGCAAGGACAGAATTGTGAAGATTCGGGCAGTTTGGACGCACTGATGGGAATAATTGAAGGTCCAACAATCCAAATCATTAGGCTGCAGCAGGTAAATGGTGAGATCTCCTTCTTACCAAAAAACAGGTGAGAACACTGACCAGACATCTCCACCCAAACCCAGACACTCAGTCAGAGCTGGAAGGCAGATCTTAACAGAAAACATTTAATTAAATACCAATAAGGTCAAACGTCAGGCATTGGACTCGAACATCTCCTGTTCTTTCGAACCTAGAGGAGCCGCAGTAGATATTTTGAATGTCAACAGTAAGTTCCATCAAAACAGAGCTGACAGGGAAATCTCCCAGTGTGCTGTGCTTCCAGTTCATTGGTTAAACTATCTTTCAGCATCTATGACAAATTCGATATCTTTGATTTGCACAAAGGTCTCTATCCGCTCCCAGAATTCTCCCAGTATTCTATTTGACAAAATGGTAGGTTCCATAAACTGACCCCTGATCATGTGTGGTGGGATGTGTCACAGGACCAACAATTAAAGACTATCAATTATCCTTTTAGCGACAATGTGAAACATATTATTATCATATGCCTCTGATCCGCAGCGAAAGGAATCAACAACATTCTGTCGGGCTAAAAATGGTGGTTGCATTTATTTATAACAATCAATAATTACACAGAAGCGGCAATCAACAATTAATTAGCAATATACTGTTTCACTTAACAGCAATTTAAACAGCCTCAAAAATAATTTTAAAAGGTCCAAGATCTTAAAGTCCTTTACAGAATATTTTCATAGTCTTTGACCATTATAACTTCAGCTTAACAGAACCATCCTGACATCGGGATACAGACAAATGAATGAGGAAAGGAGAATTGGTGACAGCAGTCGCACCTGTGATGTTCCAAACAGGTTATAACACCTCGGATTAAACTGATTCTTTCGCAATAGGAGGGCAGTCATGTTGTTAATCAATTTTACCGTTCGAGGAGATGGCAAACATCTGGTCATTCTGGTGAACTGATTGTTTTTGACACTGAACTTAAACATCATATAACCTGTCACCTTCAGGAGGACGCCTTGAATGCTCACCAGGTGTTTGCATGTTTGACAAGCATTTTCATAGTGGTAATTCCTGGTGTAACGGATATCAACTGCCTGTGGAGATTCGGCTGGGAACAGAGGGTCATTTCTGGAAATGCAAATTCTTCCAGAAAGTTTATTGCGTTGTCCTCCACCCCAAAAAGACCTCACATCTTTCCACATTGAGGTATTTAGGAATGGCAAAATATTTCCAAGTCAGGATGGTGAGTGACTTGTTGGGGAACTTGCAGGTGGTGGTGTTGCCAGGTATCTGCTGTCCTTGTGCTTCTAGATAGTAAAGGTTAGGAATTTGGAAGGTGCTGTTGAAGGAGCAGTAGTGAGCCGCTGCAGTGCATCTTGTAGATGGTACACACATACATTTTTGTGTTGTTAATGGGGGAACATAGATGAGTTCACCCAGAGAACTCTGTGAAAAATGCCATGGGATCAGAGTCCTCTGAACAGCCAGGTGTGAATGAAGTGTCATTCGAATCAGAGCACCTCCAACAGCAGTCAGTACCGTGTTGAAGTATCAAGCTCAGTTATATGCTTGAGTCCATAATAACATCAGCAAAGGGTAACCAGTAAGTATTTTACAAATGGAGCTCTTTAACTCTCCGACAGAATTGAACAAATCACTAAAGAGATGGTGCTGAAAAGAAAAGTCCTCTAAAAGCCTACACAAGTTAGGATATCCTGCAAGATGTATTGTAATCAGTTTCTAATTGCTTTTATGGAACTTGGAGACATGTTTTGAATTTGTTTTAAGAAAATCAATGCTTAATTTTTCCCACACGAGCATTTGCTATCACATAGAGTCCCACAGCACAGAAACAGGCCATTCAGCCAAACTGGTGTGTCCCACACAAACTCATCACACCACTTTCCATCTCATCTACTCAATGTCGCCTATTCTCTTCTCTCTCGCGCTTATCTCACTTTCCTTAAACATGCTGCATGGGTTTCCTCCGGGTGCTCCGGTTTCCTCCCACAGTCCAAAGATGTGCGGGTTAGGTGGATTGGCCATGTTAAATTGCCCCTTAGTGTCAGGGGGGCTAGTTAGGGTTAATTCATGGGGTTATGGGGATAGGGCCTGGGTGGGATTGTGGTTGGTGCAGACTCGATGGGCCGAATGGCCTCCTTCTGCACTGTAGGATTCTATGCTGGGCTAGGGAGTCGGTTAGCTCAGTTGGCTGGACGGCTGGTTCATGATGCAGAGTGATGCCAACAGCGGGAGTTCAATTCCCATATAGGCTGTGGTTATTCATGAAGGCTCTGCCTTCTCAACCTTGCCCCTCGCCTGAGGTGTGGTGATCCTCTGGTTAAATCACCAACAGCTCTGTGGTCATCTGGGACTTTGTTGACTTAACCTAAACTAGCTGGGCTATTTGCTTCATTATCCCTTGCTCTCTACATAAAGATGTTACTCCTGCATCCCTTGGTGGGTTTATTAGTGACAATCTTACATTTATAAACCCTAATTTTGAACTTCCACACAGATTTCCACCCAAGTATTAGAAATAATTTTTGGTCCTTGTGTTTCAAAGCTTGGAATTCGACACAACAGAAACGGAACGGAAGTATTTGCAAACCATGCATCTTCATATATCCTCATAACCCTCTGGGATCTCTGCTGGTCGATAACTCTGGCCACTCACACATCCCATCTATCCCCATAACCCTCTGGGACCTCTGCTGGTCTATAACTCTGGCCACTCACACATCCCCGATTTTAATCGCTCCACAATCAGTGGCTGCATTTGCAGTTGCCTCGCCCCTAACCTCTGGAATTCCCTCCCTAATCCTCTGTGCTGAGGTCACCTCCCCTCACATCTGTAATGTTTGATAACACTTCTCTAAGCTGCCTGGGGATCTTTTACTGGTTTATAGTTGCCATATAAATGCACGTTTCAGTTATTGCATCTGAGAAAAAGGAAGTACCTAAAACATGGCTTTTGCCGGGCAATACCAGCCTTGACTTGGGGCTGTGCCCCAGTCACTTGTTCTTGTTGGAAGGCAGAAAGATCAGCAAGAGTTGATTTACAGGTGGAAATCCCACCTCCTAAGTCTCCAATCCATAACATGACACATCTGACTGGCATCTTACAATTTCTATTTATACCAAATATTGGCCGAATGAATAGGCTGTGGAAAACTGACTCTATATCGTGTCACAGGCTAGTGTGAACAATCACTTCCACTGACTATCTTCCCTTTGTACATCCACTTTCAAAGGGGTTTGTACTACATCCGAAATCTTATACGAAGACTTGGTATTCCTGTGGGGAACGAGAATGTTTTTACAGTGTTTCAGATTGCCCATGTTGATATCTCCATGGATTGGTTATGGGGTTGTAAAAGCCAGGCACCTGTCTGTGTGTTCTGGGAAGAGTATAGCAATAAAGTTATTTAGGAACTGGGACATGGAGTTACATGAGAAAGCTGTTTGAGGGCCAGCACAGAAACGCTGGACTCAATGGCCTCTCTCTGTGCTGTGAAACTCTGACTCCAGGAGCAGGATCTGAGAGAGCAGAGATTTCATCCAGAAACTGTAAGTGCTTCAGACCATTGCAACTGTCTCTGTTTTGCTTCTGTTTGAAATTAACCCCCTCCAGACCGGCCCCGCCCCCCATAACAGACAGAAACCCCCTCCAGACCCCACGGAACAGACAGAAACCCCCCCCAGACCCCACGGAACAGACAGAAACCCCCCCCAGAACAGACAGAAACCCCCCCCCAGACCCCACGGAACAGATAGAAACCCCCTCCAGACCCCCTGAGTGAATGAGTGTCTGTCTGTGAGTGAGAGAGTGAGTCTGTCTGTCTGAGTGTGTCTGTGAGTGAGTGAGTCTGTCTGTCTGAGTGTGTGTGTCTGAGTGTGTCTGTCTGTCTGAGTGTGTCTATGAGTGAGTCTGTCTAAGTGTGTGTGAGTGTGTCTGTCTGTCTGAGTGTGTCTGTGAGTGAGTCTGTCTGTCTGTCTGAGTGTCTGTCTGACTGTGAGTGAGTCTGTCTAAGTGTGTGTGAGTGTGTCTGTCAGTCTGAGTGTGTCGGTGAGTGAGTCTGTCTGTCTGTCTGAGTGTCTGTCTGTCTGTGAGTGAGTCTGTCTAAGTGTGTGCGAGTGTGTCTGTCAGTCTGAGTGTGTCGGTGAGTGAGTCTGTCTGTCTGTCTGAGTGTGTGTGTGTGTGTGTGTCTGTCTGTCTGAGTGTCTCTGTGAGTGAGTCTGTCTGAGTGTGTGTGAGTCTGTCTGTCTGTGAGTGAGTCTGTGTGTGTGTGTGTGTGTGTGTGTGTGTCTATCTGTCTGAGTGTCTCTGTGAGTGAGTCTGTCTGAGTGTGTGTGAGTGTGTCAGTCTGTCTGAGTGTGTCGGTGAGTGAGTCTGTCTGTCTGTGTCGGTGAGTGAGTGTGTCGGTGAGTGAGTGTGTCTGAGTGAGTGTGTCTGTCTGTCTGAGTGTGTCGGTGAGTGAGTGTGTCGGTGAGTGTGTCTGTCTGTCTGTCTGAGTGTGTCGGTGAGTGAGTGTGTCTGAGTGAGTGTGTCTGTCTGTCTGAGTGTGTCGGTGAGTGAGTGTGTCTGAGTGAGTGTGTCTGTCTGTCTGAGTGTGTCGGTGAGTGAGTGTGTCTGTCTGTCTGAGTGTGTCGGTGAGTGAGTGTGTCTGAGTGAGTGTGTCTGTCTGTCTGAGTGTGTCGGTGAGTGAGTGTGTCTGAGTGAGTGTGTCTGTCTGTCTGAGTGTGTCGGTGAGTGAGTGTGTCTGAGTGAGTGTGTCTGTCTGTCTGAGTGAGTGTGTAACAAACTTTCCATTGCTACAATTGGGCGGGAGAATGAGATTTAATTGCCAGGCTCTGCTGCCATTGGCTGGCTATGTTGTGAATGCAGGGTGCCGATAGGTCGGTGGTGTACGGGGGCGGGGCCAGCCAGTGGGGAGGAGCCAATGGACTATTGTGCATGTCCATCAATCAGCCCGCTGTCTGAGAGAGAGTGTATAGAGAGAGAGAGAGTGTATAGATAGAGAGAGTGTGTATATATATAGAGAGAGAGTGTATATATATATATAGAGAGAGTGTGTGTATATAGAGAGAGAGAGTGTATAGATAGAGAGAGAGTGTATAGATAGAGAGAGTGTATAGATAGAGAGGGTGTGTGTATAGAGAGAGAGAGTGTGTATATATATAGAGTGTGTGTATAGAGAGAGTGTATAGATAGAGTGTATAGATAGAGAGAGTGTGTGTATAGAGAGAGAGAGTGTGTATATATATAGAGAGAGTGTGTGTATAGAGAGAGAGAGAGAGTGTGTATATATATAGAGAGAGTGTGTGTATAGAGAGAGAGAGAGTGTGTATATATATAGAGAGAGTGTGTGTATAGAGAGAGAGAGAGAGTGTGTATATATATAGAGAGAGTGCGTGTATATAGAGAGAGAGTGTATAGAGAGAGAGTGTATAGATAGAGAGAGTGTATAGATAGAGAGAGTGTGTGTATAGAGAGAGAGAGAGTGTGTATATATATAGAGAGAGTGCGTGTATATAGAGAGAGAGAGTGCGTATATATAGAGAGAGAGAGAGTGTGTATATATATAGAGAGAGAGAGTGCGTATATATAGAGAGAGAGTGCGTATATAGAGAGAGAGAGAGTGCGTATATAGAGAGAGAGAGTGCGTATATATAGAGAGAGAGTGCGTGTATATAGAGAGAGAGAGTGCGTATATATAGAGAGAGAGAGAGTGCGTATATATAGAGAGAGAGAGAGAGTGCGTATATATAGAGAGAGAGAGTGCGTATATATAGAGAGAGAGAGTGCGTATATATAGAGAGAGAGAGTGCGTATATAGAGAGAGAGAGTGCGTATATAGAGAGAGCGAGAGTGTGTGTATATATATAGAGAGTGTGTATATATAGAGAGTGTGTATATATAGAGAGTGTGTATATATAGTGTGTATATATAGAGAGAGAGTGTATAGAGAGAGAGTGTGTATATATATAGAGAGAGAGAGTGTGTATATAGAGAGAGTGTGTATATATAGAGAGAGAGAGTGTGTATATATAGAGAGAGAGAGTGTGTATAGAGAGAGAGTGTGTATAGAGAGAGAGAGAGAGTGTGTATAGAGAGAGAGAGAGTGTGTATATAGAGAGAGCGAGAGTGTGTGTATATATATAGAGAGAGTGTGTATATATAGAGAGTGTGTATATATAGAGAGTGTGTATATATAGAGAGTGTGTATATATAGAGAGAGAGTGTATAGAGAGAGAGTGTGTATATATATAGAGAGAGAGAGTGTGTATATAGAGAGAGAGAGTGTGTATATATAGAGAGAGAGAGTGTGTATATATAGAGAGAGAGAGAGTGTATAGAGAGAGAGTGTGTATAGAGAGAGAGAGAGAGTGTGTATAGAGAGAGAGAGTGTGTGTATAGAGAGAGAGAGAGAGTGTGTATAGAGAGAGAGTGTATAGAGAGAGAGAGTGTATAGAGAGAGAGAGTGTATAGAGAGAGAGAGTGTATAGAGAGAGAGAGTGTATAGAGAGAGAGAGTGTATAGAGAGAGAGAGTGTATAGAGAGAGAGAGTGTATAGAGAGAGAGTGTGTATAGAGAGAGAGAGTGTATAGAGAGAGAGAGAGTGTATAGAGAGAGAGAGAGTGTATAGAGAGAGAGAGAGTGTATAGAGAGAGAGAGTGTATAGAGAGAGAGAGTGTATAGAGAGAGAGAGTGTATAGAGAGAGAGTGTGTATAGAGAGAGAGTGTGTATAGAGAGAGAGTGTGTATAGAGAGAGAGTGTGTATAGAGAGAGAGTGTGTATAGAGAGAGAGTGTATAGAGAGAGTGTATAGAGAGAGAGAGTGTATAGAGAGAGAGAGAGTGTATAGAGAGAGGTGTATAGAGAGAGAGAGTGTATAGAGAGAGAGAGTGTATAGAGAGAGAGTGTATAGAGAGAGAGTGTATAGAGAGAGAGTGTGTATAGAGAGAGTGTGTATAGAGAGAGAGTGTATAGAGAGAGTGTATAGAGAGAGAGAGTGTATAGAGAGAGTGTATAGAGAGAGAGAGTGTATAGAGAGAGAGAGTGTATAGAGAGAGAGTGTGTATAGAGAGAGAGTGTGTATAGAGAGAGAGTGTGTATAGAGAGAGTGTGTATAGAGAGAGAGTGTGTATAGAGAGAGAGTGTGTATAGAGAGAGAGTGTGTAGAGAGAGAGAGTGTGTAGAGAGAGAGAGAGTGTGTAGAGAGAGAGAGTGTATAGAGAGAGAGAGTGTATAGAGAGAGTGTATAGAGAGAGAGAGAGAGAGTGTATAGAGAGAGAGAGAGTGTGTGTATAGAGAGAGAGTGTGTAGAGAGAGAGAGTGTATAGAGAGAGAGAGTGTATAGAGAGAGAGAGTGTATAGAGAGAGAGAGAGTGTATAGAGAGAGAGAGTGTGTATAGAGAGAGAGTGTGTATAGAGAGAGAGTGTGTAGAGAGAGAGAGTGTGTAGAGAGAGAGAGTGTGTATAGAGAGAGAGTGTGTAGAGAGAGAGAGTGTGTAGAGAGAGAGAGTGTGTATAGAGAGAGAGTGTGTAGAGAGAGAGAGTGTATAGAGAGAGAGAGTGTATAGAGAGAGTGTATAGAGAGAGAGAGAGAGTGTGTGTATAGAGAGAGAGAGTGTGTATAGAGAGAGAGAGAGTGTGTATAGAGAGAGAGAGAGAGTGTGTATAGAGATAGAGAGAGTGTGTATAGAGAGAGAGAGAGTGTGTATAGAGAGAGAGAGAGAGTGTGTATAGAGAGAGAGTGTGTATAGAGAGAGAGTGTGTATAGAGAGAGAGTGTGTATAGAGAGAGTGTGTGTATAGAGAGAGAGAGTGTGTGTATAGAGAGAGAGAGTGTGTGTATAGAGAGGGAGAGTGTGCGTATATAGAGAGAGAGAGAGTGCGTATATAGAGAGAGAGTGCGTATATAGAGAGAGAGAGAGTGCGTATATAGAGAGAGAGAGTGCGTATATAGAGAGAGCGAGAGTGTGTGTATATATATAGAGAGAGAGTGTGTATATATAGAGAGTGTGTATATATAGAGAGTGTGTATATATAGAGAGAGAGTGTATAGAGAGAGAGTGTGTATATATAGAGAGAGAGAGTGTGTATATAGAGAGAGAGAGTGTGTATATAGAGAGAGAGAGTGTGTATAGAGAGAGAGTGTGTATAGAGAGAGAGAGAGTGTGTGTATAGAGAGAGAGAGTGTGTGTATATAGAGAGAGCGAGAGTGTGTGTATATATATGAGAGAGAGTGTGTATATAGAGAGTGTGTATATATAGAGAGTGTGTATATATAGAGAGTGTGTATATATAGAGAGTGTGTATATATTGAGAGAGAGTGTATAGAGAGAGAGTGTGTATATATATAGAGAGAGAGAGTGTGTATATAGAGAGAGAGAGTGTGTATATAGAGAGAGAGAGTGTGTATATAGAGAGAGAGAGTGTGTATAGAGAGAGAGTGTGTATAGAGAGAGAGAGAGTGTGTGTATAGAGAGAGAGAGAGTGTGTATAGAGAGAGAGAGAGTGTGTATAGAGAGAGAGTGTATAGAGAGAGAGAGTGTATAGAGAGAGAGAGTGTATAGAGAGAGAGAGAGTGTATAGAGAGAGAGAGTGTATAGAGAGAGAGAGTGTATAGAGAGAGAGAGTGTATAGAGAGAGAGTGTGTATAGAGAGAGAGTGTGTATAGAGAGAGAGAGTGTATAGAGAGAGAGAGTGTATAGAGAGAGAGAGAGTGTATAGAGAGAGAGTGTGTATAGAGAGAGAGTGTGTATAGAGAGAGAGAGTGTATAGAGAGAGAGTGTGTATAGAGAGAGAGTGTGTATAGAGAGAGAGTGTGTATAGAGAGAGAGTGTGTATAGAGAGAGGTGTATAGAGAGAGAGTGTGTATAGAGAGAGAGAGTGTGTATAGAGAGAGAGTGTGTATAGAGAGAGAGTGTATAGAGAGAGAGAGTGTATAGAGAGAGAGAGTGTATAGAGAGAGAGAGTGTATAGAGAGAGAGTGTGTATAGAGAGAGAGAGTGTATAGAGAGAGAGTGTGTATAGAGAGAGAGAGTGTATAGAGAGAGAGTGTGTATAGAGAGAGAGTGTGTATAGAGAGAGAGTGTGTATAGAGAGAGAGTGTGTATAGAGAGAGAGTGTGTATAGAGAGAGAGTGTGTTAGAGAGAGAGTGTGTATAGAGAGAGAGGTGTATAGAGAGTGTATATGAGAGAGTGTATAGAGAGAGAGTGTGTATAGAGAGAGAGAGTGTATAGAGAGCGAGAGAG